>NC_056524.1:229706020-229856937 GCF_019175285.1 Sceloporus undulatus | reverse complement strand
CTTGTTGCATGGAATTTTGAAAAGCATAACGACTGATATATTAGTGAATCTTTCTGTGCTTGCTGTTTAAGAGTATGCTTTGCTTCACAAAGGAGAGAAAAGCCTATTTCTGTAAAGATGTCTACTTCAAATTGCAGAGGTTTTTAGACCTTTAAAAAAAAAACCCTCCGTAGTCTCATTTTTATGCAGGAGACAAGAAATCTGGAGGGGAAGTGTCAACTGTTGTACAGGTTGTCTCATTCCATCAAGACACCCTGTCTCTTCAAGAAAAAGAAACTTTGCAAAAGTTCTTCATATTTATATCCATCATGCATAAAGAATCTCTGAATCAAACCTAATGTAGTTTTCTACACCTGTACCATATCACCCTGTATATAATCTAACATGAGGTAATTCAAATATGGCTTCTTTATCTGAATTCATACACCAATACTGGAATGGAAATACTTCCTGACATGGTATAGCTGTTGCAGAATGATATGCTTGCCTCTGGTTTGGCAGATTCTTTTGGGATGCATTTGGTATGCTATATATACTCCTTCCACATTCAGCTTAGCTCTACTGAATAAAGGATGTTACACTCTTCAGTGTTCTACTCCAGGTGACTTCCTATTTTGTGACATTTTGTCATGTTTTACAAAGCTTATCAACATACCATTCCCTTAGGAGGGTGTATTGTTATCACACCACATCTGATAATTTTGCAAAGCATAGATCAGCTTCAGAAAAAAGCCCTGGTGTTTCTCTCCATTACAATTGAAAACACTCCCTATATCTACACAATATCTTAAAAGCAATGCTCAATAAGCAGAATGCAGGTTTATAATATCTGCCTTTCCTAGTATGGCTGAACCTGAAGTAAATGTAACCGTTCTCAGTTTAGAATCTTTGTCAAATACTGATGGGCTGACTGTTTTTTTTAAACACATTTTTTAAAAAAAGGAAATCTGATTAATCTATGCAGCAGAATGTTTTCCATGCACTGCCTGTATAATTCACTCCTTGAAAGGGGAATAAAGAGAGGGGGATATATGAATTTTATATTTTAGACTGAATCTCAATGGCAAGGCTTTAGAAGGCTAAAAATGTAGGGTTTTATTGTAACTGTCTTTTGAGGTTGAAAATTGTTAACATCTGTCTCTTAGTATCATTTTTTACAATAGTCTACTCTCGAGATATCCTGCTAATGACTGTAATTTTCTAGTCAGCTGCTATTTGTCAAGGTAGTTTAAAGGTCACTTTTTGCTATGTGAAGAAAATGGGTCCGGGTGGATATTCTTTTTCGTTTACAGGAAACTGAGCTTATATTAGAGTTTGGTTTATACAGAAATCATTATACTGCCCAGTACAAGCAGTATCTCTTTCTAATATCTCTATTCTTTGTCACACACCTCATTTGTTTGCTACCTTCTCCTATGCAGTTTGATCCATATTCCTTCTAATGATCACATTGCTTCATCTTTGTTTTCTACTCTCCAGCTATGTTGAAAGATCATTACTTATTCATAATCTATTATTAAAATGTCAGAGCTTGATTAAACAGATGAGATCATTAGCTTCTTAACTTGTCCCTTAGCCTTAGGGTTCTTCATACTTCTTCTGTTTAGGACAAGGGTGGGCAACATGAGAACCCCGAGGCAGTTTTGAACAGCGTACAGACTCTTGTAAGAATTCTCAGAATCCCCAGAATTCATTACAGGAAGAAAACAGTGAGTGTCTTGCAGTTACAGAATTAAGTCTGAAAAAGCAAGATAATGGTCTCAGCATAAATCAAACACTAATAGATTGGAAGTGTGTGTACAAATCACATCTCACAACATTGGCATTGCTTGCTTGAGGCTACAGCAATTAGTATCTCAACACACATAGAGAGAAATAAGATCTTTGTCAGTATATTCAAGTGCCTCAGAAAGTATGTATTTAAGTCTTTTGTGCTTCATTGGTCATCCAGTTTGAGCTCTGAATGTGAGATATTTTGTGACTGGGGAAGAAGGAGAATAAATTCTACCCCATAAACACCATTCTCTCAGGAGTATCAAATATTTTGCTTTTGTTCTTTTTTTAAAAAAAAAAGTCTAGTAATAATCTTGAAATGTATAGAAACATCATTAAAAGATTGATGACTCAAAATGATTTTTCCTTCCTTCAAAATATGTCTTATGCCCTCCCTGAGGAACAACTTTCTAACATCATGTGTTGCTTAAAATGGAATTTGGTCAAATTTTATTACCAGGCTGGGAGTTCTTGGGTGAGATGGCCATGTATCACTGAGATATTAATTGAAGCTCTGACCACAAATGGAATTATTCTCAAAGAAATCATGCAAACCCTTGGTACCTAATGATCATTTAAAATGTGATGATCACACAACAATGCCTAGTTCATGACAATCTGTTCATGTGCCCTGCTTGTCATATGAGTAACAACTGTTATCCAAACTTTCCATCACATACCCATATTTTTTGCAATGCTTTTGACATTGTGAAAATTTTCCATTTCTTATCCCTTAAAAGTACTACAAGAGCATTTCTCTCCCTACTTGCTTATTCTGAATATGTTAAGTTCTGTCTTTTGTAGCTAAAGTAGTTCCTAAACCAATTTTCTGGCATATACTTTATTCAACATGTTAACACTTGTACTGACTTGTGGTACTAAACATGTAGCCTTTACACCAGTCTCATTGTGTTATAAATAAATAAGAAGCAAATGAACACAAATAAGAAGTAAATTGGCTTTTAACTAATGTCACATCTGAATCAAGGCTCTAAAGTCACAGGCTTAAATATGCCTTATTCAACATAAATAGGAAAATGTTGAACCTAACAACCTTCTGCTGCAAACCATGACTCCCAACCAGTTTGTTTGTAAAATTATTCATCAACTTTATCTATTCTGTATTTTCTCACCCAACATGACCTTAAGGGGAGAGACCATTTAAAAACTCGATAATAGATCAGCTGAACAATGGAATGAATGTCAGCAGAACAACCACACCAACAGGGATAACAGGACAATGTAAAACCACGGTAGTACCATAAAAGGGTTTTAATAGACCCTAACTGATTAAAAATATGCCAAGAGGAAAAGAGCCAAACCTTTTGGAGCAGTGAGGCCCGTTACAGACGGGCCTAAAAGTGCGCGCTCTGCACGTGCTGGGGTTAGAAAGGAGTGTCCTTTCTGGACGCTCCCAACCCTAGCACGTGCGGAGCGCACACAAAATGGTGGCGGCCGTTCCAGACGGCCGCCGCCATTACAACGTCACAACTGCGCCGCCTCCAAATGAGGTGGTGTGGACGTGACATCCTTGTGCCATGCAAGGGCGCTTAGAGCGCCTTTTACGCGGTGTAAGAAGGAGCTCTGAAATGGAGCTCCTTCTGGAGTTTGCGTCACTGGCGTAGCCTTCAGACGGCTGCGCCAGCGGCGCAGAGGAGAAAGGGGCCAAGCAGCCCCTTTCTCCTCCACCCCGCTGCTGTGGGGTGTCCTTGGGGCTTGAAGCCCCAAGGACACCACTTTCCAGGCCGCGGGGGAGCGGCCTTTTGCTCCTTCCCCACGGCCTGGAAAGTGGCGGATCAGGGCCTCGGAGGCTGCCGGTCTGGTGGCTGAGGCCCCGATACAGCGGGGAAAGGGGCGGGTGCAGGCCGCCCCAAACGGGTGGTCTGTAACCCGCTTGAGTATCCTAAAGGCAGTATAGCTAATAAAGAACACACTCCATGTATTTCTTTTCTCTATGCCTTACAGTATCTAGTATGAGGGGACACATAAAATGGGCACTGAAATGAGTATTTCAGTGTGAGAATAGGAAGTTTTATGTAGGTGATAGTATCATATCTCCTCTTATTCAGAGTTGCCAGATGATAGATAGATAGATAGATAGATAGATAGATAGATAGATAGATATCAGGGATAGCATGAGAACTTTCTGCCTTATGTACTTGGCTGGCTATGGATGCCATGTACCTCAGCTCCAGTGAGTGGGTGTGGGTACCATTTACTGTTCTGCCTTAGGCCGGTTACACACCGGCACTTTAGTGCATGATGAGCACACACTAGGGTTACAAAAGGGCGGTGCTTCCGCACCGCCCTAACCCTAGTGCGTGCCCGTCACGCACTAAACGGCGGCGGCCCTTCCATATGGCCTCTAGATGGGGCGGCGCGGACGTGACGTCCTTGCTCCACGCCAGGGCACTTAGTGCACCCTGAACACGGAGCAGGAAGGAGCTCTGTTTCGGAGCTCCTTCCTGGTTTAGTCCGCTGGGTGCAGCCTTCAGATGGCTGCGCCCAGCAGACTAAAAGAGAAAGGGGCCAAGCGGCCCCTTTCTCTTCTCCCCGCTGCTGCGGGGTGTCCTTGGGGCATGAAGCCCCAGGGACACCCCTTTTCAGGCTGCAGGGAAGCGGCGTTTTGCTGCTTCCCCGCAGCCCGAAAAGCGGCGGATCGGGACCACAGCGGCTGCCGGTGTAGCCGCTGAAGCCCCGATACTCTGGGGAAAGGGGTGGGTCAAGACCGCCCCAAATGGGCGGTCTATAACCCGCCTTAAGCAGAAAATGCCTTGGATTGGTCTTGGTAAGGAAAAACATCCAGATACTCATGGTAGAACCCACTTTGAGGCGTGGTGGGAAAGAAATTAAATTTATTATTATTATTATTATTATTATTATTATTATTATTATTATTATTATTACTGTTATTATTACTGTTATTGTTATTATTATTATTGCAATGAATCAATTCATGTTCCATTGCTAATAAAAGGAAATTAATCCCTCAATATCTAACAATCAACATTGACAAATTAATTTTAAGTGTTACGCTTCAGTAGGGAACCTCATTAAGTATACATGAAGGGGCTCTCTATGTGTACAGTTGTAGTGGTACAGAGATCCTCCATATGAAGGGGTCATCCTGATTGGACTATGGCCTCTTGCCTCACCAGGACTACTGCTATGGTCATAAGAGAATATAATATGTGGCTGAATGAGGATATGGCCAAAATCATTTTGATGGCTGGTGCCTTAGCCACTGGGTGTGACCCTCTTCTCTCATCAATGTGGGGAAGCTGTTCATATGAGAACTCCTGTGGTGCTTCAATTTCTCTGCTTTATTGTAGCAGGTTTATTCATTCATAGGAACTGTTGGTCAATACCTAGTAGAGAGGGGACTGAATCCAGAGACATTTCTTTTAGTGTAGGAAAATGTTCTGATGGCCTTCAAAATAAAGTATTCTAATTTAGTTATTTTAACACCTGTCTTCTCTTCTCATGGACAGCATTTTTCCACAGGATTTGATTTAATAGACTCTGTGCATTTTAATTCAAATTAACCTAGAAATATGGGGAATTAATAAAATACATCTCCAGTAAAAATGTCCACTAATTTACAAAAGACAACACAGTGCCAAGGACTCATTATTGTCTAGATGTTATTTGGATCATTTATCCATTGCAGACTAATGGACACTACTAGACTGTTAATGTCGCATGTGTCATTCCTTCTGACAGCTCCAATTAGGTGAAGGTTACCACCTGCATAAAACAGGAGGATGGGTCATACTTAGTGGTGACTGGGACAGATATTTTCCCCTTATTTCTCAGCATGCAAAAAAGGCTGTGAAGAGAGGAGAAAAAAGAATCAATTGGTTAGAAAACAAAATATGGGGAATACATTGTAACTGAAAAGCAATTGCCTACAATTTATATGAATGCTATGCACAAGATGTTCACCATTCTATCATAGCTGAGTCTAGAAAATAATTCTTACATAATGGTGAAAGGATAGCAGTGGTGCTGATAACTGGGAGATTTTATGATTCAGTGTGGATAATTACTTCAAAATGGCCCATGTGTAAGGTACAATATGCATACTACTCATCTGGATTTTCTTTTAGAGCTTCAGAGAACAGGGGGACTGATGCAAGGCCCAGAGTTGCTGATGCTATGATGTAAATCTAACACAATACAAATATGGCTGTAATTCAGCCAAATTAACTATTTTGAAGGTTATTGATTCCAATGAGAGGACATTATCATATGCCACCCTCTCCTCTGAAATGCAAGTATCTCCGGATTCTGATTAGGTATCATTCCTATGAGTGGATTTTTTTCACATTAAATTCTAAATTAGAGATTGTCTTGCCTTCTTTTTATATAATTTGCAATAAATTATAAAATTAACACTCTATTTGCATCTAAACATATCCATTATCATATAGAGATTTTATGCCAAATTATATCTAGCTGGTCTATACCTGGATCTTGCAATGCCCCTAGTCATTTATTTTTAATTTTTCTATGTGCATTAAATATAAAAGAGCCAATATGGTTTAGTAGTTGGAGCATTTGACTACAACTCTGGAGATCAGGGTTCACTTGGCCATGAAAACCCATTGGGTGACCTTGGGTGAGTTACATTTTGTCAACTTCAGAAAACCCAGTGATAGGTGCACCTTACTTAGAAAGGAACTGAATGCAAAATAATAACAAAGAGAGATACATAGAGAGAGAGAGAGAGGTGTAAAGATCACCAAAAAGGCCAATTACCTAACAAAAATATCTCAATTATAAAACAAATGTAATACACCCCAGAAGGAAATTAATTAAGAGAACTTGGCCTGTTACAGACTGCCAAAATAAAGCTGCTTCAGGTCTCTTTGGAGGTATGCTGTTTAAATGATGCATGCACCCTAAGAATCCGGAAGCTGCACCAAAGCTACACTCCAGTGCTTAGGAATGGAGTGTGGCTTTGGCGCGACCTCCGGACTCTTAGGACCCATGCATCATTTAAATAGCATACCTCCAAAGAGACCCGAAGCAGCTTTATTTTCGCAGTCTGTAACAGGCCAAAATAAAAGAAACCATGTAGTCATGTGCACACAATAAATTGCCAATGTACTCAGAAGTCAACAAATAAAAAGCATTTTTATATTACTTGCCTCCCATCATCTCCTTTCTTCCCTTACACTTCTTGGATTAAAATATTGTGTTGTTTTTTCTACCCTCCAGAGGGAGAACACTCAGGAGCAATGATTGCAAAGGGACTGACTGATGACCTCCAATAGAGTCACCACTTCTGTTATATAATCTTTCATTCTAATAAAACTACAATGCCATAAGGTGCAATGATCGAAGGGTTGAAGATATCAAAACAAAACCCATCATGATGCACTTTAAAGGAACAATTTAATTGAGCTACAATGTCAGGGTCGCTGAGGAGGCAACCTGGGTTAATAGCCTTCAAGAAGATCATACAGATGAGGAGACACTGGCCTAATCTCTCAATATAATGGACAGCAGCAATGGGCTAGATATAAGAATGCTTTGCTCAGCAGTTGCCTGAATATGATGAACGACTATAGATTTTGCATATTATCACTAATATATGCAAGAGTTAGTGTTCCAGGGCTAAAATGAAACCATAAAACTGCTTAAGGTTGTAAGAATACAGCTGATTCCCATTTAGAAACACGCTGACTGGAAAAGCCACACAAATCACTGATTGGTATATTGACTAGCATACTTAAAATATGTGGATTAATGATGTATGTGGATTAATGACAATGATAATGTTAATGATAATAATAGTAAGCAGAACCAAGCTGAAAATGATGCACATTCATTTCAACATTGCATATCAGTGCTGTTTCAAACAACAGCCATGGTGATTTTCAAAACTCACTGGCAACAAACTCATGTAAACAGAGTGTTTGTAGCATTGATTCTGAAATGCAGCCCTCGCCCTAGAACATGACCATCTATCACAGATTGTATTTTTTAAAAAATCACTTTATTTTCCTTTCACAGATTCTCCCTTTTCATGAGAGTGTAGGACTCACCAAAGGCACCACCTTTATCATTGCACCTGGCCTCAGTAGTAGATTACAGCCAGCTACTTGGGTCAGTTAAAGGCTGTGTACTCTGAGGGGAGATACCAGGAGAAGAGGAAAGAGAGCAATAAAAGGCTGTAGACCAACTCTAGGGGTGGTGGGTGGTATCATAGTTCAATTGTAGGAGTTGAGAAGTTGGATGGTCAGTTAACAATCCAAAGGTCAAAAGCCAGGGTATCAGTCAGAAGCTGAGGAGCCAAAACCATCAGGTTTTGTAGAAGAGTAAAGTAGTCTGGATTCAGAAACAGAGCTGAATCTGTGAGCTGGCTTGGATATCGCTCACTGAGTTGGCAATCAACATTGTTTCCAGTGGCCATAGAACATTTGATACTTTTTTATCTAGTTAAGCTGGGTCTACATCAACAGAGTTGCAGGTGTGCTGAACCTCTCCCCAAACACTCCAGTCCTGCTAGCAACTCGAAAGAAAATTTAACAAGTGGCAAGATGACAGAGGTGATATAAAGGTGCAAACTTCTCTTGACTTGAGTCAGAAAGAAAAGGCATGCTATTAGCCAGGACTCGAAGGTTATGCCAAGGAGAACCTTAACCTGAAAGAGACTTAGAGGGAGTTAGGAGATGATTCCCTCTACTAAAAGGAAAGCTAGGGAAGTTGTCAAGCATTTGGGGGCAGCTGGTGCTAAGACTCATTCTACAATTCTCCTTCATTTTCTATTTATTTGTGTGTTTGCTTATTCCCTGGAACTTTAATATCATCAGTCTATTCCCCTCCACAGTTTGTACCCACTTACCTATTGCCTACTAAAATGATCATCCTCTAACCACCTACTAGCTGACTGATACTCATCCTTCAACTACTTACCTCTTTCCTACTAGGTCCCTGGTCATCAAACCACTTACCTGCAATCTCAGAAGCTTATCCTGCAGCTCCTCATTGAACTGCTTTCCTGATACCTCTTTAAGCCTAGAATAAGAAGCATTTTCCCTATGTACTTGGTACGAGTTTGACTGAAAGGGCATGCAAGCTGGATAGTTTGATATAACAATAGTTGAGATACAGCCTCCGTGATGCCTATTTTTGGGCTATTATTGCCTCTGATTTTAACAGCCTATAGATAAAATTTTCAGAATATTCAGAAGGAAAAGACCTTGAGATTTTGTTTTTTAATGAGTACAAGAGAATCTGAAATAAGCACATTTGAATTCAGGCCACAGGACTTTATGATCTTAGCTCTTCAAGGTTTTGGTCTGGGTCACTTCACATTCAGTCATGTTAGTATATAATAAGGATTATCAGCTATGATTTGTTACAAGTTCTTCATCTTTAATACTTACACAGGTACAACATGGTAACCTCCATGCATGTTATGGTCATTTAATACAGCCAGTGCAAATGGAGAATAATTTTGTTCCAGTCCTTTTTGACAAACTTATCAAACTTCTAAAATTTTTGGACATAAGATTTGAGATTTAAGAAAAAAGATTTTGTCACGCCTACATACACACATTGACTTCTCCATATTCAGAAATGTTTCACTAGTCTTGATTGCAGTGATAGTTTAAACATATTCCCTGTCAATATGGAGTTGTAAAGAATGGGCGATGTTTTATACATAAATCATGTAACGTGTCACTGAATTAGACAAAAATGAGCATATGACTTGAGAGCAAGATTTTTCAATAGAACTAAGAGTATATGAACGCATTATGCAAGCTCTTTAGCAAGTCAAATGTTTATTCCTGTCCTATAGAATTTAAAAATGCCAGGCCACATATATTTTTTCCTCTTTCCCTTGCTAAGATAAGGGAAGCTTTATAACACCATGGCATTATAGTGATATAGTCTTGCTAATGCCTCAGCCTTTTTGAATAATGCTGTTGCACTTCTGTTGTTATCCTGTAAGAAACTACTTTTTATTAACACAAAAATCTGTTAAATACCTCCTTTCTTGCTTCTATTGGGCTTTCCTGTGTGAAAATTCAGTTGCACTTTCATGACTATTTTGGGTGGCCAATGGATGCGCTACAGGTGTGGCTTAGGTGCCCTTTGCTTACCATTGATTGGGTAGGAGGAGAAGGGTTGGAAGACGAGAAAGGGAAATTTTTCTCATTACCCCCCCCCTCCACTGCCTCCTTTCCCAACAGTTCCCAAGTTTTTCTCATTCTTTGTCTCTCAGACACATGCACATATACTCTCCTGGAAATATAAGCAGGAAAGAGTCTTACAGTTAAAGCATCTCTCCTCTGAATGCCTGTCTTGGGGCGGTAATGGACTGGATGAGGGAAAACTGACTCAGGCTGAATCCAGATAAGACGGAGGTACAAGTTATAGGAACCCCGAATCCAGGAATGGAGTTGTGTCAGCCAGTTCTAGATGGGGTCACACTTCCCCTGAAGGATTCTGTTCGCAGTTCAGGGGTGCTTCTTGACTTGTCGCTCCAACTGACAGCTCAGGTGGATGCGACAGTCAAGAGCGCCTGCTATCACCTTCGTCTGATACGCCAACTGCGCCCCTTCCTGGAGCCGAGGGACCTGGAAACAGTAGTACATGCACTGGTAACCTCTCAATTGGACTTCTGTAATGCGCTCTACTTGGGGCTACCCTTGTGCCAAGTTTGGAAACTTCAGCTGGTACAAAATATGGCAGCCAGATTGATCACGGGAACTTCTAGGAATGACCATATAACACCGGTCTTGAAGTCCTTGCACTGGCTGCCTATTAGTTTCCGGGCAAAGTACAAGGTGGTGGTGATTACCTTTAAAGCCCTGCATGGCTTGTGCCCAGAGTACTTGAGGGAACGCCTTCTTCCCTATTGTCCGTCCCGCACATTAAGGTCCTCTGGAAGAAATCTACTACTGCCAAAAAAATCTAGGCTAACATCTGTCTCCCAGAGGGTCTTCTCTACTACTGCTCCTAAACTATGGAACGACCTGCCGGAGGAGATCCGTCACATTTCCACTCTGGCAGCTTTCAAGAAAATACTCAAGATGGATCTCTTCCAGCAGGCCTTTCCAACTTAGTTACCCTCCCCAGATATAGAGATATTTGTCCCCTCATCTGTCTATTTCACCCCGCCAATGTTTCTGCCTATTTTCTGTTTGTTCAATGTTTTTAATGTTTTAAATGTTTTAATATTATTACTGTTTAATTCTGTTTTAGTACTGGGAATGGGGGGGGGGTAGGTCTAGGGTTTGATTTTTTAACTCTATTGTAATTTGTTGTATTTTATTGTTGTAACCCGCCTGGATTCTTCGTGATTGGGTGGGCTAGAAATAAATAAATAAATAAATAAATATTATTATTATTATTATTATTATTATTAGTAGTAGTAGTAGTAGTATTAGTATTATTATGCCACATTCATTTCATTATTTTGCCTATTCGCATTTGAGCAGACTTAATTAATCACTCACAGATTAATCTCTGGCAGATTGATCACTACTTTAGTGGATGGATTTCACCTGCCAGCAATTAATCAAATCTACACCAAATCAGGAATTTCTCTCTCTCCAAGGGGGGAAATGCATTTTTAAATGTAATGCTGCTTTTAATTTATATGTAGGGTGGCAGAATCTCTGTGTGTATTTGCCAAAATAGGCAAAGGGAGGATACTGGGTAGGCAGTGACAAATGCTAGATGTGATAACGCTTTACCATGAACAAAGATGGAAATGCCAGAAAGATTTAAAAAGTGTGATAGGGAAGAGAGCATTCCTGATTGAATAGAACTTTTGAAAAAACAACAACAACATTGTTTTAGCAGGAGAAGAGTCTTGTATGATCAGAACTGGAATTACAAGGCCTGTACTGAGGGATGCATACTAGGGATTGAATCACAGAATTTTGGAAATGGAAGGTACCTTGAAAAACATCTAGTATATCTCCCTGTTCAATACAGAATCTAAGGCCCTATAGAGACAGCCAAAATAAAGCTGCTTCGAGTCACTTTGGAGATATGGTGTTTCAATGTTACATGCGTCCTAAGAGTCCAGAAGCCACACTGAAGCCATGCTCCACTCCTAAGGACTGGAGTGCAGCTTTGGTGAAGCTTCCAGACTCTTAGGACGCATGCATCATTGGAACACCATACCTCCAAAGTGACTCGAAGCAGCTTTATTTGGGCTGTATGTATCAGGCCAACAATTCAGGGCACAACTCCAGTGGGCCCTTGTTATCTGTTGGGTTTTGGTTCCACAGCCTCCCTCCATTGGATACCAAAATTCATGAATGCTTAAGTCCCATTAAATACACTGGCCAAAATGATGTTTCTTATATAAAATGGCAAAAAAGAATGTTTTTGTATATATATATTCAAGCAGTGAATGGTTGAATCTGTGGCTACAGAATCCATGGATATATAGGGCTGACTGTGTATCATTCCTAAAATATGAGTCTCTAGCTTCTGCTTAAAACCCTGCAATAAGAGATGGCACAAGGAATTTAGCACATTAAGAAATAGCTCCCAAGGAAGTCTGCCACACTGTCAGTTCTACTGTCAGGAAGTTTTCCCCAGGGAGAAGCAAATATCTGCACCCTGATTTCCAATCTCCATATTGTTTTTAGATAAGAATGGCAAGCCTTCAAATAGTAAAACACAACTGTCATATCTCACTTTAATTTTCTGCGGCCAGCTCCTCAGAACATTCTTCACTAGCACTGGATTTCCTGATGTCTCACCTTATGGTTATCCTCTCTTGAATGGATTCCAAGACCACCATTTTGCTAATGCTATTAGACTGTAATTCTAGATAAACATGCCTATAAGGAAATCTCATTGAACACAGCAAGATTTATTTCTGAGCAATCATGCATAGATTGCATTCTGTTTTCAGTTAGTTACAGAACAATCATCACTGGGGTAAGAAAGGAACTGAGCAGCAGATCTCCTCCTGCATATCAAGCTTGCTGAGTTTCAAGCTACCAATGGATGATGTGTTATTTTCAGCTAGCTGCTGTTCCATTTCTGGGTACAATTCTATAAAGCTCTTTTGATAGCCTGGTTATCTGAAGGGCCATATCTTGTGAGGGCTCTAGAGACTCTTTTCATGGTCCCAACATCTTCACTGTGACACTTTCATCTCTGATGGGAATTTTCAGCGTCCCTCAAGTCCCAGACTTGAAATGACTTCCCTAGGGAAGCTAGGATGGCTTAATTCTTACTGCCCTTCAAATGGCAAGTAATTCCCCCCACCATTCCAATAGATCTTTGGAAACAGATTGCAAGAGCTTAAAACCTTCCTATTCCAACAGGCATTCCCCGAATAAATATCCTGTGGGCCTCCCTCCTCTTCCGTGGCCAAGAGGTTGGGCTATGGGGCTTTTTACTTGTTGGTTTGATTTATTTATGTATTTATGTGTTTTATTATGTATGTATTTTAATCTGTTGTGAGCCGCCCTGATCGTAGGAAGGGCGGCATATAAATAAAAATTTTATTATTTATTATTTATTAACAATGTGCTCATCTACTGATTTATCTTTTGCCTTTGCAACTGATTTCTATTAAATGATTTTAATTCTATAGATAGTTTAATAGCATTTTAATCAAATGCCTTTAATCACAGGCGGTGGAGGTGGAGAAGACAAAGAAGGCTGCATGGGCAGCTGTCTTGCTGTCAAAGCTGAAAGCAGCAAGAGTCAGTGGCAATGAGAGGTCTGTGTGCTATGTCATGTGACCTGCATCACTGTCTTCCACAGTACTGCCTTATCTTTCTTTTTCTATTTTGACACAAATTTTAGATGCCAGTGTGTGTATTTTTGCAGGGGAGCACAATAATCAGTCTCAGTAGGAAAAATATATCAGATTGGCCTCATTGCTTTGTGTTAACCAAGTTGTATGTGGAATAGTTACACCTGGTGGTTCATTGTAGCCAAAACTTCCTGACCCTTACCAGGAACAGAGACATTAGCTACACCACCCTTAGGACTGGCATAGCTGACAAATTTGGATTGTACACATCTGGAGGAATGGAGTGGCTTTGGATCCAGTAGCTTTCTCTTACCTACCACCAGGGGGGACAACTGCAAGTGACAGCTTTCCACCTGACTGTGTGTACGAAGGGTTTTCATCATGGCATAGCCCCTGTACTCCAAGAGTGCTCCTCTTCACCAGTTAATACCAGTGAAGCCAAGAAACATGGTATTTGAACTTCTCTAGCTAACCACAGGAGGATGACAGTACTCACTGTGATGATGGACTGTATTCATAAATCTTAAGATTAGATGCCCTGTTATATATATATATATATATATATATATATGTATATTATTTCTAAATATTATGCCTAGTTTATCAGTTTTGTACAGTAGCACTCAAACAATATGTGAAAAATATTTTCATAGGCCCTGGAAATATGTGATATGCTTGCAATAGATTTAAAAAAGAAAAGGAAAAGGAAAATAATGGTATCTTTTTGCATATATTTCTGCACAAACAGATTAAAAACAGATGGTTTAGGGAAAATAATCCTTCATATAAATTAGCTATTACTAAGTTCTAATATAAAATTAAACTTATTGTGGTTCTGAACTTGGCAGGAAGTCATTTTGGCATGAAAACTAACCTTTGTTTATTGATATTTAAACTTGAGAATTATGCATTTTTAGTGGTGCAGCAGGCCAAATGCCGTAGCCCATGTACTAAAGTTACCACAGGTGGTATAAATAAATGCCATATATACTAGAGATGATACACACAAATACAAGAAAGTCAAGTGTAATCCATCCAAAGTTAACCACTTGTAAGTACCAGTGATTTAAATGGGAGAAAGAGAAATAAAAGCTTAAACTAAATGACAATTGTTAATGTTTGCACAATTGATTGCTGGAAGTTGTAGTCCAATAACATTGGGAAGCTTGGAAATTTCCCACTCCTTGCTCTACAGCATCACAAAGTGATTTTTTTTAATTTTTTTGCTGCAAATTGTAATACATCTACATCACTGGGTGAAAAAAGAATCTAAACAGATATTCTTCCACTGAAAATATTGGAACTGTAAAATGGTTACCTCTGACTGGGTTGTGTTCACAAGAGATTGAAGGAATATTCACTATTTTCTGGCAAAAAAATTTCCCTTATATTTGGAAAATCTGACAGGGATGAATAACACAAAGCTGGGAATTCTACAATTTTTGCCTAGTATTTTCAAATCCAAAATTGTTCTGGGAAACTATGATGCACAGAGAGAGCTGTGGAGGTTTTGTACTAAAATTATTGTTTGAGAAGATAATGAAACTTCCCCCATTGTTTTCCCATTTCCCTCCTCTGCCAAGTTTCTGCACAGCAATTTTGCACAAATAAACCCATGTCATCATTTCTTTGTATAAAATTTGCATTTGGCATGAAGAAAAAAAACAACATGCAGAATACAGTAACCACTATCCAGGAATGCAAATTTTAATGAAAAATCAGTATTTCTGTTTTCACAAAAACATAAATTGTTGAAGGCCGGCGCTAAAAACCACATGAAACCATGTCATGATTTCTTTGTATAAAAATTGCATTTGGCATGAAGAAAATTTGACATGCTCAGCACGTACTAGGGTTAGCAAGGGGCATCTCTTCCAGACGCCCCTAACCCTAGTACGGACTGAGTCCGTACGAAATGGTGGCGGCCGTTCCACACGGCTGCCACCATCTTGATGTAGCAGACGCGCTGCGTCCGCACGTTACGCCCCAAAAATGACACAGTGAGTGCGCGCTTTGGCACTTGCGGCGTCTCTTCCGGGGTGCAGGAAGAAGAGCAATTTTCGCGCTCCTTCTTTGCAGCGTCTGGAAACCGCGCTGTTTGGCTGCTGCAGTTCCCGGACGCTGAAACAGACGGCGGCAGCAGACCACCGCTTTTTGGCGGTCTGTAACCCACCCAAGTTGGATGAAAGGCCACAACTTTATTAGCAACAGCAAACCAGAACAGAAGGGTTGGCACAAAGCATAAGGTCAGGATCTGAAGAATCGAATAACCCCACAGTTAATTGATAAGCAGCATACCTGGTGACCGCCAGGCGTTGGGATGACCTAGGGGCTAAGGAACACCAACTAGCTGCCATCACACCAGGCGCTCTCTTGTTCTCAAAGCCCCTAGTCACCGGGTGGCTTAACCATGTTGTGGCCGCCACAATGGCCACAACGCATGCCCAGCTCGCCCCCTGGTCCCTATTGACTCCCAAACCAGTGCTCCATAGTCCTGGTAACCAAACCAACCAAATCCTGGCCTATGCTGCCGCCCCAAGTTGTGACAGAAAACCCCAAGCATCCAAGCGGAGGGTGGGTGGGAGAGCCGAGCTGAAAATGGCTGTGGGGACTGGATGCATGGCCCTTATATAGGCCAAGGCCCCGCCTCCTCACCCCATAGTGAGGCTCCTCCTCCAGGGCAGCCCAACCAATGAGCTGCCCTGGAGGACTGAATCCTCACCATAGAGGCTTCCTTCGCCCCTACAGAGCGGCGCGGGAGGAAGGGGCGGGCCCTTCCACCCAGCCCACCAATCAGGGCAGAGGATGGCCCCAACCAGGAAGTTGGGGCCAGGGAGCTGCGCCGGCTCCCAGTGGCAAAGCGGCCGGCCCGTGCAGTCGGGCATCCGCGTCATAATGTTGAGACCATACTTTTCCAATCCAATTAATCCAGTAACTTTAAAAAAGCCTCTTTTGTTTGCATTATTTAGAGAAGTTCAAAGAACAGCTCTTAAGCCAAGCTGCATAGGTATTCAACGTATACTTGCATCGTTTCAAGTGTTAGCACTTTCATATTTTGAAACACTGGTTCAAAACACAATGAAGAAATAATCCAGTTTGAGACTGCTTTAACTGCCCTGACTCAATGCTCGGAAATCCTGGGAATTGTGGTTTGTTGTGACAGAGAACATTCTAACAGAGGAGACCCAATGTTTTACCAAACTACAGCTCCCAGAATTTCCTAGCATTGAGCCAGGGTAGTTAAAGTGGTCTCAAACTGGATTATTTCTGCACTGTGTTTTTGACCACTGCTACCACTGCAGTTTCTGGTCATTATGTGCCCTCAAGTCAAGCCTGACTTATGGCAACCCTTATGATAGAGTTTTCCAGTCAAGATTTATTTAAAGGAGGTTTGCCATTTATTTAAAGGAGGTTTGCCAAGAATATAACTTGTCCAGGGTCATTCAGTGGGTTTCCATTGTTGAGCAGGGATTCAAATCCTTCTGTCACTGAATTCTAATCAGACTCAAACATGTTGGTTGTATACAAATGCAATGCCTCCTCAAAACTTAACTTCTCTCATAATTTATAAAACATCATGGTAATTTGTTATGCAATTAGGTTCACTGCTATATCATAAGAAGAATGTCACTTCTACTGAGAACTTGGAACAGCTGAAAAATTGGCTTAAATTACAAAAAGAGATAAAGCAACCCATATATTAAAGCTGTTTATAAAAAACTATGTATTTTTTCCGAAGAGCTCCATGATTCCACGAGTTTCACCATACACTCTAATTGGAGACTAGTTTTGTTTCAAAATTCCTTTTGTCTCATTGTATAGGTATTTCTATGATATGATATGAAATGATATATGAGCTGTGTATGTTTGTGTTTCTTTTCATAGCGGAAACTTTGTTAGACACTTGCTCAGATCATTATGGTGGACCATACTGTAGTATTTTACCTATCATGGTTAACATAATATTTATTCTATCAGAACATAGTTTGCAGCCAGCCAGTCATTAACCAATGTATAGACAGGAAAAGAGGAGCCCAGTAATAAGAAACTGAGGAGGACTCAGGCTGCATTCACACTGCAGCAATAATCTGCCTTGACACCACTTTCACTGCTATGGCTCAATGCTATGGGATTCTAGGAATGGCAGTTCAGCAAATGACTATTCCCAGAATTCCAAAGTGTTGAGCCATGGCAGTGAAAATGGTGTCAGAGCAGATTATTACTGCTTTGTGGAAGCAGCCTCAGTAAAAAAAAAAAAACTAAAAAAAACAACGGATAGGCTTGAATCCTCTTTGTTATTGCCAGATGGAATAAATCCATTGAATCAATTGTAAATCAAGATGTAGGTAAATCCTACTGACTGAATTGTACAGTCCAGTTGAGACTAACAACAGGAACCAGGCTGATATTTGTAGATGGAAGGTTCCTTCCTAGCATATCCATATATAGCAGGGAGAGATCTCTACTTAAAACTAAAGAACCACTCTAGATGGAAATTTTTTTGTTAAATATGTCAGTAACTGACATGGTATGTAGTGGATGTGTGCATTCCACAATGAACATAAACGTGCTATATAAGAGCAATTACTTTGGGCTGAAAACCTTGGGACCTTTCATTGAAATGCAATTACAGCATAGTGATTCCACATCACTTGTCGTGGTTGCATCTTTTGGGATCATAGGATTTACTATTTGGGGAGGGGCTGTTCTATAACACATTTATGTTCATTTTAATTTTAGTGATCCTGATGTTGGTATTCAGCTTTATATTTGTATACTTTAGGATTTTGTACAGTTCTTTCATTGCTGCCCTTTTTAATACTAGTCTTCTTCTAATGTCTTGCTCTAGTCAATATTTGATCCAAGGTTTGGGAACTCTGTTCAAGTCAATATTTGTCATTGTTTTAGTCAATATTTGACTCAAGGTCTGGGAACTCTTTGACTATTTTAATATGTTTGTTATCTAGGACGAATTCTTGTAGATCTTTTGTGGTCATTATTTTTGTTTTCTTGATGTTCAACATTAAGCCCAACTTGGCACTTTCTTCCTTGGCCTTATTTAATAATTGCTTCAGGTCTGCTCAGACCCACAAGACAAGAGTATCAAATTCAAGGAATTACAACAAGCATTCCTCATACTACAATAACCACCTGTCCTGCTGTACCTTATCTAGCCAACCGAAAGAGGCAGTAATTCAGAGTAAGGTCCAAGACAGATGGGTGGGAAGCAGCATGCCGGTGCTGATCCTAGGGTTTGGGACTGTACATTAACCGCATACTCCTGAACCCTAGTCCATACAGACGCCATCATCTTGGCAGCCTCCTGTCCCCATGGGGGCCACCATGATGATGCAAGCATGGTGCCATGTCCATACATTGGGGTGCCGTGTATGCATCATAGACATGATACAGTGTGCTAATGGCACACTGATGGTGGTGTCCGTGTGTGCCAAAATGAACCCAGTTTTTCCGGGTTCTTTTTGGTGCAGAGGGAGCCCGTGTGGTTTGGCTGCTGTGGGCTCCCTCGGGAGCAAAACTAAGTGACTTCAGCCCGCCCTTTTGGGGCAGTCTGTTCAGCCCTTAAGATTCCAGACTGAAAAGCCTTGGCAAGTATCAATTAAGCAACAAAAAGAGTTAAGCATAAATGTAGTCTAAAGTCCATTCCGAGAGTCCAGAGTCCATCAGAGCATCACAACTTAGAGCAACGATGTAGCCTTGAGAACAGGTTGTCAGCCACAAGGGAGAGAGGCATCTAGCTCTTTTTAAAGAACCTTGGTGTGCCTCAGCTGTTGTCTATTAGCTCTCCTCTTGGCCTCCAGCCAGGAGGAGCATCTTAATTTTTCTTTGGCTTGTTGTCTCTCAGAGGGTCCTGGGATTGGCATGGTAGGATCTATTGCTTCCACCTCAGAATCCTGCTTCTCCTGGGTGACTGCAAGGAGGTCCCCCAGCCCATGATCTGTCTCTGCCTCAGACTCAGAGTCTTCAGAGCCCCTTTCATCTTCAGACCCAGAGCAGTCCATGGCACCCCCACATGAAGTGAAAAAACAAATAAACAATGCAAGACATGTACTCAGGACTGATCTATTACAGAACAAATTGAAAAGGGAAAATGACAGAACCCCACTAGTGGTCAAATAATAACAACAACAACAACAACAACAACAACAACAATATTTTCCCGCCTCTCCCAGATGGATCGATGTGGGATTACAAACCAATAAAAACACATACAAAACAAATCAATAAAATACAATAACAATAATAATTCCATTAAAAATTAACTCATCATCAAATAACAGTAGTAATAAAATTATACAATGGTCAGAGAAGTGGAGCGATATCTCCTACACAAAGTCAGGTAGGTAAGCTTGCCAGAAGAGATCTGTCTTAAGTGTCTTCTTAAATGCATCCAATGAGTTAATAAGGCAGAGCTCCCAACTAATAAATAAAAATAATAAAAGCTTTATTTTTACCCCACCTCTCTGTCAAAGACAATCAAGGTGGCTTACAATTAAAATGAGAAGATACATATTCCATATCCCAAGCATGCCCCCCCCAAATATCAATTAAACATGATTAATATTAATCCTGTTTAATGGGACCACTTAGGCAAATCATCAATGAACTGCAGTTCATTCTGGACAAAAATGCCACTCTTTCAAGGGCTATTGGTGGCAGACTTTTACTCGCCTATAGACATATAGACCTGAAAACATAGAACAGGTACTCACCTACAGGGCATCACACGACACAGATGGTGACATAGGTATTAAGCCTTGCCACAAACCAAGATGCCAATTCTGCCCACACATTCATCCAGGAAATGTCATCACAACACCTAATGTCATCACCCACAATATTAGGGGGGGGGGGGCTTCATGTGCTCATCCTGCAATGTAATCTATGCCATACTGTGTCAGCAATGCCATTCAGCACTCTACATTGGGCAAACAGGCCAGTCCCTGTGCCAGATGATAAATGGACATAAATCCAACATTAGGAATGGGAATACACAAAAACCAGTGGCAGAACATTTCAATATCCCTGGACATTCCATCTCAGACCTCAGAACATTGGTCATTGAACAAAGGTACATTGGAAAGAGAAACAGCAGAATTGGAATTCATCCATAAACTCCAGTCCCTAAGCAATCAATTGAATAAAGACAATGGTTTCCTTACTCACTACATACACTTCGACACTATCCGACCCCATCCTCATGGGGGTACCCTATATTCATCTATTCCCCTCGCCACAGGCTAGTCCCATTGCAAAGTTGGATCTGCCAGTTCCTATCCATGCACAAAGACCAGTTTCCTTGCGCACTAACGACCATAATTAAAACTGAACCTGCAACTTCATTCCCATACTCAAAGGATTTGTTATTTGGATTGACATCCTCACATACCAATGGCATATATATGTCTGTGCCTGGCGTCTATTCCACCAAATGCATCTGAGGAAGTAGACTGAACTCTATGAAAGCTCATACTACCAATTTCTTTCTTTCAGTTAGTCTCAAAGGTGCTACAAGATCTCTCCACATACTGATTCTACAGACTAACATGGCTATATCCCTAGATTGTTAATGTTTATATGAGGATTCATTTTTTTAAAAAGAACCTCCTTAGCTTCATGGGTAGAATTTGGTATATGTTTTTTTGTTTCTCTTTTAATAGCTGAGATACATTTCTGAACACAAAACACTCAATACATGCCAAGAAAAATATTTTTACTGGTCTTTTTTATTTTATTTTTATAGTTGACAAACAATTTCTAAGTTCAGATATCAAGGAAGACTTTTTGCTTCATGTTGTGATCATTGCTAGGCAGCAGAAATTATTTTGTGTTGGTCTTTTCTGCCACAGTCAGAAACAGCAGGCATCAGGCACAGATTATCTTTGGAAATGAGCTGCTTTGGGTATTGAGAGAGAACAGCAATCTGCAGAGCCATGGTGCTGGTAGCTTTTTTGTTTTGTTTTGTTTTGGGATTTTTGGCAAACCTGATTTAGCAGCAGCCTGTCCTTTATCTTACTACTATGAGATTCAATACTGTGTATTGTGGCAAGAGGCAATAAAATGACTCACAATTAATTTTTCCTTCCTTCCTTTCTTCCTTCTTCAAAATTTTCCTACTCGATTGAATATCTTTTCTGAACATCAAGCATTGCTATCCCATTTCATCTGTTTCCAAGTGTTTGACCAAACCAGTTGATTTTAAGTAATGAATTTTAAATTGGCATATTTTAAATTTCAGTGTGCATGATTTTGAGATGGAATGGTTGTGTTACTCCTATATATATGTGTTTTACCCCATCTTTTTAAATGGTTTCATGTGCTTAGTTGTGTAGTATTTTAATCTGTGTTTAATCCATTTTGTTCATGTATGTCCTTGAGGCAGGTATGAAATATCATCATCATCATCATCATCATCATCATCATCATCATCATCATCATCATCTTATTTCCCTCTAACAGAGGATTTTTTTTCTTTCCCTGCATGATTTTGTTTTAAATGAGCTTTGTTTGATGAAGAAGCCAGTGGGCTTCAAAAGATATTATGATGTTTTTGTAAGTGTGTTTTGTATTTTGTTTTACATTTAACATGCAACTTATTGTTGTTAACTTATTGTTGTTAACTGTTGTCAAGTTTTTTTTTAGTCATGGAAGCCCTATGACCCTTCAAGTCACTCTATCATCAACAGCACTATTCAAGTCTCATTGATTCAGGGTTGTGATTTTCTTCATTGAGTTTATCCACCTTCATCTTTCCCTTCTAACTGCTACTACTACTATCAGCTGTAGAACTAGTACTAGTAGTTCCTACTACTACCAAGCATTAGTGTACTTTTTATGAAGTCATGTATTCTCATGATATGGCCAAAAAATGACAATCTCAATTTTCTAAACAGCTTGGATTCTAGGGGAAATCTTAGCCTTGATTTGCTCCAGAACCCATTGATTTGTCTTTTCATCAGTTCATAGTATCTTTCCTCCAGCTCCAAATTTTAAATTTGATTTTCTTCCTATCAGCTTTCTTCACTGTCCAGCTTTTACAACTATACATAGAAATTGGAAATACCATGACATGGACAATCCTAACTTTAGAATTCAAATATATATCTTGATTCTTCAAGGTCCTGTCTAGTTCTTTTATAGGTGGGGTACAGACTTCCAGAAAGAAGTGCCTCCCCGGTGCCTCTCTTTGCTCCGCAGGAGCACTGCTGCTGCTGTGGAGCAAAAGGAGCACCCAGAAGGAGCTCCTTTTTGCAGCGCCACTACGATGCCGCAAAGTGACAGAGCTGGCACGGTGACATCGCAGCTGCGCTTCCCCGTCTGGAAGTGGTGCAGCTGCAATGTCACCATTATGTGCCCTGTCTGGTGGGTGTGCTGCAGCTGCGGCACCCTCATCACATGCAAGGGTTGCTGGGCGTGTGGGTGCTCCGCCCACCAGGCAACCCTCATACGTGATGTGGGCCTGCCATAGCTATCCTTCCAAGTCCTAATCCTCTTCTGATGTTTTGACTTTAGCCTGCATTCTGATTAATGACTGAGCCAAGGTATGAGAAATCTTGGACTATTTCAATGCCTTTATTGGCTATTTTAAAGTTATATAAATCACCTGTGGTCATAGTTTTTTGTTTTCTTAATGTTCATCTGTAAAGCTGCCTTTGCACTTCTTCCTTTACTTTCTTCAGTAATTGCTGTCTTTTTGCTAGTAGTATGGTGTCACCTGCATATGTTAAATTATTGATCTTCCTTACTCCCATTTTCACACCTCCTTTCTCTGAGTCTAATCCTGCTTTACATGTGATACTTTCAGCATAAACGTTAAGCAGATAGATGATAAAATACAGTCTTGAATTAGAAAACATTCTGTTTCTCTGTATTTTGTATTAACTATAGCTTTTTGTCCTGAGTACAGGTTAAGCATCAAATGATGCAGCACATCTTTTTTTTTTTTTAAGAGCAAGTCAAAGGTTTTCTTTATAATTATAAAGTACAGTCTGATTTTCTTCTGAAATTCTTTGATGTGTTCCATTATCTAACTGTGTTTGAAATATAATCCTTTCCTGTACCCAGCTTGGACACCTGACATTTCTGATTTCATAAATGGTAAAAGTGTTTGTTGTAGAATTTTGAGCAACACTTTGGCTGCATAAGAGACTAATGCAAACATCCTGTAGTCACTGAAATACTTGTTGTCCCCTTTCTTAGAGATTGGACTATACAGTTGCCCCTCCTAACTCACGGATCTGAGTTCCATGACCTCAAATATCTGTGGAACAGCAACCTCAGTTATTTCCAATGGCGTGTGCACCTGGTGTGCGCACCCAGACCACACGCATGGAGTGCGCCCCATTCAAACTTATGATGCTTGAATATGCATGAGCCTTCATTTTTGCAAGGTGGTCTGGAATAGATCCCCAGGGAAAACGGACAGCCAACTGTACATTAAATGTTTCCAATCTGTGGGCCATTGTTTTATTTTCTATATTTATTGACAGACAAAGCTTGAGGCAGTTCTGTTGATATGCCATCTGTTCCTAGTGATTTGTTTCTCCTAAGTGCCCTGAGGGAAGCATCCACTTCACTTTCCAAAATTGTAGGTTCATCTTCAAATGGCTCTTTTTTGAATAACCCTGGGCCCAAACAAATGGGCCAAAGGAAAAAAAAAGTTGGCTTCTGTGTGGCTTGGGGGTATGCCAATTAGATGACACAAACCCATAAGATGTGTGGAAAATGTGCTGAAGTTGTGCCCAAGTTGCACAAATCCAACCCAAAAAGAAGTGGGGTTTTTTCCACTCAGATTTGGGCCTGCAGTGGAGGGCACTCTTGACACCACGGTATGTAGTTGCCACAGTCCTGAGGTATCTTGTATCTTCGTGCTGGTTTGTTTCCCCCCTTAGTCATCTGTTAATTTATTGGATATATTTTTCCAGTGCATGGTTTCCATTGGCCTTTTATTTGTGCTCATGTAATGTGTTTCCTTGCTTACATGTGATTTTAAGGCTGTTTCTTAATTATATGTATTTATGGTTTTCATGTACTTTGCATTTGATGTATTATATATTTGTATTGTATAAATTGTATCTGATGGTGTTGTGAACCGCCTTGATCATTGCAGAAAGGCAGTATACAAATAAAGTTTTTATTTTTTATTTTTTATTATTATCCCCACTCTTGGCTGAAATTTCCCTTAGATTTCTCGGATTTTGTGGAAAAGGTCTCTTGTTCTTCCCTTATTTGGTTATCTTCTATTTCTCTGCATTGATTATTGTAGTAATTATCTTTGTCCCTGCACACAAGTCACTGGGTAGTTGCATTTGGGTCACACCCACTTTCTGTCACCTTTTACTTTTACTACCCATCTGTCCTAAGCTGTTTGAAGAGTTTCATCTGTCATCCACTGAGGTTTCTCTTTCTTTATGACTGCAAATAGTGTCTTTTTCCATTCCTTCCTGCCCCCTGCTTCAGTCTAGCATTTTTCTGGCTACTGGTCAATTAGGTTTAATAATGCAAATCTCTTTTTTACATTATCTTTAAATTCTATGGGGATGTTTTCAGGTTGTATTTTGGAATGATGATTGGTTTCACTTTCCTCTAAGTTTGATATCAGCAGTTCATGGTCTTTGCTACAATCTATCCCAGTCTTATTTTTACAGAGAGAATAGAGCTTCTCCATCCTCTTCTTCAGATTATGTAATTTATTTGATTTCTGTATTGGACATCAGCTGAGTCCGTACATACTGCTACTCTTGATTTGTTTGAAGAATGTGTTTGTGATGAACAAACTGTTGGCTGCCCAACATTCAATCAGTCATTTTGCTGCTTTATTTCATAATCCTCGTCTCAATCATTCTGCTCTGTTTCCAAATTTTGCATTCCAACTGGCTATGATTAACAAGAATTTCCTGCTGGACTTTAGCATTGACTTCCTCAATACTTCTTCTTTTGCCTCTGTAATTGGAACATAAAGTTGGATTGTGATTATAGTGATAGGTTTTCCCTGAAATCTCATTGATATTATTCTGTCAGACTGCATTATATTCTTTGACTGCTTTTGCAACATCTCTCCTCACTATTAATGCCACTCAATTTCTTCTTAGATTTTCATTTCCTAAAGCACTGTGTAATTATGCAACTCAGAATATCCCATTCCTGTTCACTTTAGCTCACTGACCCCAAGTAATGCAACATATATGTTCCATTTCTTATTTTACTATGTCTAACTTCCCTGATACATCTTCTCACATCCCATGATCCTATAAAATGTGTTGTACAACTTCAGCCTTTTCTTTCATCTCTGAGCACATCAACAGCTGCACTTCCTTTCAGCTTCAGTCCAGTTATGTCATTAGCCACAATGCTTCTCATAGTTGTCCTCTGCTATGCCTGAGTAGCTCATTGATTACCTTCTGACCTGGCCCTGTCTCCAGTTTTATTTTGGATTATCTCATCATAGGTTTTTTTTTTTGTAATCTTCAAAAGGAGGTTTAATATGCCTCCCTCTGTGCAGTCCTAACAAGCATCAGCTATGGTGCCACTGCTGTTGTCGCTGAGAGATCAGCCACCAGTGTTACTGTCCACTATGGTTGCTTCCCAGTAGCTGTTTGGCACATTTAGGCGGGTTACAAACCTCCAGAAAGTACGCGCAGAGTGCGTACTAGGGTTAGGAAGGGACGGCGCTTCCGCACCCCCCTAACCCTAGTACGTGCTCCGCGTGCACAAAATGGCAGCAGCCATTCCACATGGATGCCGCCATTTTGACGTCTTGGATGCATAGCGTCCAGATGTGTTGCGGCGGAAGTGATGCCGCGAAAGCGCACCTTGCGCTTTGCGGCACCACTTCCGGGGCCCAGGAAGGAGCTCCGTTTCGGAGCTCCTTCTGGGTTTGCGCGCTAAGTGCAGCCTTTACATGGCTGCGCCAGCGACTCAGAGGAGAAAGGGGCCAAGCAGCCCTTTTCTCCTCCTCCCCGCCGCCGCCAGGTGTCCTTAGGGCTTGAAGCCCCAAGGACACCCCTTTCCAGGCCGCGAGGACGCGGCCTTTTGCAGCTTCCCCGCAGCTTGGAAAGCGGCGGATCGGGGCCTTGGAGGCTGCCGGTCTGGCAGCTGAGGCCCCGATACAGCAGGGAAAGGGGCGGGTGCACGCCGCCCCAAACGGGTGGTCTGTAACCCGCCACAGTCTTTCTTCTCAGCAAAAGTCTGATTGACCTGGGAGATCCTAACAGCAGCATTGCTGTCATCAGCATGGCCTATTGCCTTTCATGACCATGCAATTCCATTACTGTAACATTATGTCTTTGTGGGAACACACAGTTTCCCATGCTTTTTTAGAAGAAGAAGAAGAAGAAGAAGAAGAAGAAGAAGAAGAAGAAGAAGAAGAAGAAGAATTGTTGTTCTTGTACAATGAAGAATGTGTTCATGTATGTATGTGCTTAATGGTTGTAAATTTCTATAGAGAAGGCATTTCATAATTGAGGCACCAGCTGAAAAGATTTTGCATGCATTTGTCAGAAATGTCTTGTTAGTAAGAGAGGGTTGGCATATGTTGACAGAGTTGGGCTGTGTGGTTTCAGTTTTCAAGAGAAGGAAATGAAATTAAAATGAAAAATCTTTCAGCTTCATAATGTATGTCATTCATTTTATTCTCCTTGCCTTTTGGAAATAATCATTTTAGCCTAGCCAGTCTTATCCTGATCTCTGAGTAGATTCAGTAGGAGATAAATTTGGTGCTACATAAGGTAAGTCCCATTGTAGAGGAGTGAGTTTCATCTGGAGTACGGTACTCATTTCTGGGAGTCTCTTTTAAGAAGGATATAAATAAATTGGAAAAGATTCAGAGAAGGCCAAGAAGAGTGATAAGAGGAACAGAGAACAAACTGGGCTTGTGAAGAGAAAACTGAGGGGAGGGATGATAGTACTCTTTAAATACCTCAAGTACTGTCACAGAGATGAGGGGGCAGGCCTGGTCTCTACTGCCCTATCGGGTAGGACTAGGTCTAATGGTTTGAAGTTACAAGACACTGGATTTTGATTGAGTATTAGAAGTAACTTCTTGACAATCAGAGTGGCTCAGCAATGGAAACAATTGCTAGAGAGGTAGTGTGGTCTCCTACTGTGGACATCTTCGGAAGGAAACTGGACAGCTACCTGCTGGGGATACTTTAGCTGGATATTCTGCACTGAGCAGGGGGTTGGATTTGATGGCTCACGATGACACTTTCATTTCTTATGATTCTATGAACATGTTACTTATGTATATAAATCAGTCATGGTATATAAACAGTGGAGCCTTGCCTTATGGGGGGATCCGTTCCGGGCCCCCTGTGTAAGGCAAATGCCGTATAAGGTGAAGCCCCATTCAATAGAATGGGTCCCATGCTTCTGGCAGTGTAGTGTGCATGTGCCAAAGGCGCACATGCTATTCAATAGATTGCAGTGCAGCTTCCACATAAATCTGAAGCCGCGTATGCTGCACCCACATATGAAGCAGGCACGCTGTACATAGGTAACATGTTCATAGAATCAGAGTTGTAAGAGACTTCAAGGCTCATCTATCAAACTCCCTGCCTAAAGCATAAAAGCAAATATTAGCTACCAGAATCTTGATGTATGTCTGGGAATTATCTCTGAATGAAATCTTTTTTGGAATCCTGCCTGCCTATGCCCAGTTTATACCTAGTGAAGATGGACAGAATATTTGAAAATGGTCAAAACATGGGAGTTTTTAAGTGTTGAGAAAACTCATGAGAAGAATGCTGGACTGACAATCTTCACAGTGTGGGAGTTACTCTGCACAAAATTCACATGTGGTTGTTTCATACAGAAAAATCACTTTTTCTGTGCAGAAAATAGCATATTCTGCTTGGAACATAAAATTTCAATATATTAACTGCTGCATAGAAAATGTTTTCTACCAGAAAAAAATGATAATTGGGGATTTGATCTGTGTAAATTCTCACATGGTTGATTTGAAGAGAAATCAGCATTTTCTGTGCAGAAAACAGCCTTTGAAATTTTATTTTCTATGTAGAAAATATTATTTCTTGTGCAGAAAATGCTGTTTTTAAGACCAAAACTATCACATGCATATGTGGTGCATAATAAGTCCTGAATAATGAATAGCCTTAAATAACTATGTGGTTTGAGAAAATTTTGTTGTAGTGGTGTAGGGGAATTTTCCCCGTACATTCTGAGAGATGATGCTTTGCACTCATGCAAACATGATGTGCACTTATTTTTCAGATTACATGGGAGAATTCCTCTACATAGACAAAACCTGCAAAATTAATCTGGCTCTTCCCAGCTGAGGGAGAAAACAGGTTAACTATTACAGTCCAAAGGCTGGGGCACAAGATGATTAACCAACCATGCTGGCATGCTGTACTTTTCTGACCTCTTTGTTTCTGCCAGAAAAAGAGAGGGACTTGCATAGTCCCGGGATCAATTAAATTGTCCATACCAGCTGGCTGCCTTTGTCTGATTTCATCACATAGTGGGAAGAAATTTTTTGAAATTATTCATTGCTACCTCCAAAGTTTGTGAAAAATTATATCCCTAAAAACTAGAAAGTTATTTGGTATGCTTGAAGACTATGGTTTGATATGATGCATTAAAAGGCTGACTATCCCAGCTACCCCATTAGTGATATGCTAGCTCTGTACCTCTTACATCAACTGTACCTGTTATATAATCATCATCATTGTTTTACTTTATTAAATGTATGTCTTGTTTTCTGGACATAATCCAATATTTGGCCAGGCCATAAGTGTTTAAGGTATAGAAGATGAAAAAGAAGCTGGTTAGTTAGATATATATGAAATCATGAAAAAACAAAGAGAATTGAAATATGGAGTTTAGTATCATGGGAAGACAGGATTCCTTGTCATGAGGAAGTTTGCAACTTTTATTTCCAGCAGAATGAGGATGGGATTGGGGATGGAGAAGAAACCCCCTAGATGGCTTACAATGATATAAAGCCACAATTTCAGCAGCATAGGTTAACAAAGTTACAGAAAGAGGTCTGTACATCTTTGTGCAATGGGTTTCACACAGTTCAAAAGGGCAGCTGGCAGGTGCAGATTTTCCACACTGGTTAGTGATCTGCCAAACACAGTGGGAGAGGGCTGTTCAGTAAATACCTGGGAAAAAGAAGCAGATCCTGTCATTTTCGGTTTTCCTCCAAGTTTCTATGTTGGTGTTGCTTTTGTTGCATGCTTTCAAGTCCCATCCAGCATATGACAACCCTAACATGAACATAACATGAACCTATCACAGGCTTTCTTGGCAGGATACTTCAGAAGGGTTTGTCCTTGCCTTCCTCTGAAACTAAGTTAAAGATAACCAGTTGTGGGCCGGTTACATACCGGCAGTTGGGACGTCCGGAGGACGTCCCATTTTAAAAAAGGGGCGTCTCTTTTAGACGCCCCTGAGTCAGTACGGACTGTGTCCGTACAAATAGGCGCCAGCCCTTCACATGGCTGGCGCCATATTGGCGTATCGGACGCTGAGCGTCCGAACGTCGCACGGCCCTAATGACATCACGAATGCGCCCTTGGCGCTTCGTGACGTCATCAGTGCGCCGCGGAAAGAAGCTCCGAATGGAGCTTCTTTTTTGCTCCGGCGGAGCCGCGTGGTTTGGCTGCTGCAGCTCCCGTGGGGAGCAAATGCCGCTGGCAGGGGACCGCCGCAAAGCGGCGGTTTGTATCCTACAAAGATACCTTCTGAGCATCTTGGAAGTGCAGTGTTAAGATACAGCAGCTCCGATGATGCCTGGAAGCGGGCTGACTGACCAGATGTGGGCACTTCAGGACATTCCAACAGTGTTACATTTACATGCTGCCTGCAGCTGGAGCATCTTTAAGTCACACTGGGGCTGCAGTGGTACCAAGAAAGCTGGCTCTTTCCAAGCCCAAATAGGAGTGGATCTTTTTTGCTCCGATTTGGGCCAGGTTCAAAGTATATTGGCGACATGGTGTATGTTTGCCATGGCCGCAATCCGTCTCAGCGAGGGCAGCTTCAAACTGCCCCTTCTAGCCAGTTTCTTCTGTTGGCCCAGCATGAGTGGACCTGCCTGAGTCATCAAGTGATTCCCATGGCTGAGTGGGGATACAAACCCTGGTCTTCTGGAATCCTAGTTCAGCATGCAACCTCCACACTGTCTCCAGCACTGATTTCATACATTTAGGTATTTTCTAGCAATTTCTAGAATACCTAGAAAAATACTGTCTAAATTCTCTCTCCTCAATCTCTCTCTCCTCTCTCTCCAATACCCCCCTCCGTTTCATTGTTGTTGTTGTGTGCCTTCAAGTTGTTTCCAACTTATGGTGACCCTAAAGCAACCTATCACTGGGTTTTCTTGGCAAGATTTGTCCAGAAGGGAGTTGTGTTTGCCTTCCTCTAATGCAGAGATTATGAGTTTGTCCATGGTAAACCAGTGGATTTCCAGGTGATATGTACCTTATCTCAGAGTCATAGCCCAATGCTTAAATCCTACACCATGCTGGCTCTCTGGGCAATTTAAACTACCTACCTACCTACCAACCAACCACCTAGCTATCATTTCTCTGTTATTTGTGGAAGTCTTTCTTTCCCTCCTTACATGTGATAGCCAATTATTTCTATTCTGAAACATTTGACTTGTAGTTTGAATTCACAAGTATAATGTAAGCGAGAGAGAGCACAAACTTGTTTGCTTTCCGTAATGTACACCCTGATCTTCACACTGAAATATTATGGAGAAGGTCATCTGAAGCAATCAGTCCATTTGTCTGCAGATAATTATGTGACTGCAGCAATAAACCAAATATAATATTTATTACACATCAAAAAGTAAAAACTAAACCTTATGAATGCAAAAATATCCCATGAACGTTTATTTGACACTGGCAGCATTCCCAAAACTGTTTTGAATAACCAATATTCTGTGTATGAAATGAATAAAACACATTTCTTTCTTTGAGCTGCCTGGATTAATTGTTGTAATAATTTGGGGAAATAAATATTATGTAATTTAAAATAAAACTCAAGTGAACATATAGATATTCCAATAAATTTGGTGAATAATCATCAAGAGGCCTTTCCTCATCTATTGAATAAATTATTCACAAAGAGATCACAAATAAATTCACAAAAGAAAATTAGCCCATAACCTTTTGAAAGACTGAGAATCCAATTGACTCCAGTAAAACATTCTAAAATGAAAAATCAAAAGGAGCTTTTAACATCAGCATCCCACTTAGAATAAAGAAGAACATGTGTATAATAAATAATTCAATTTGGTGCCTAAAACATCCACCACCACACCTGAGGACAGAGGCAAGTTTATAAAATATGGGACATGCTCTGATAGGCACACTGATCAGTCATCAAGCTTCAATGTTGCTTGCTTATTGCTCCACCTTGTTCTTCATGCTTCCCATTCAATTAAAGGCTGAAATTTAACAGACTTCATGTGAGCAGATTAATGCATGCTAGCAAGGTCATGGTATGTGGGCCTGCTGTTCAGTAAGAGGTCTATCCAAACAGCAATGTTTGGGAAACATAGGAATGGATGAACTTTTATTCATGATTTACACCCACCTGAGCAAATGAAGAAAATTTAATTTGACACTACCTGAGCAATGATAAAATAGAACAGAAGTGTGCAACAAAATTCCCATTATTCCAAATTTAGTTGTATTCATCTCCACTCAAGATACTCAAATAAATACATAGAGGTGATTGCATGAACTAATCCATGTGCTACAATACAGGTATGCAGTGGGGTAGTCTCAGATGCTCTTTCACTATAGCCCCCAGCAGCCCTAACCAGAATAACAACTGGGTGAAGAGATGCTTTGCCCATCTCTTGATAAGAAAATTATGCACAGGAGCAAAATGACAGGTTTTTTTTAAAAAAAAAATCTTTCCCTCCTTATTTGTGATAGTCATTATTTGTTTTTGAAACATTTGATTTGTAGCTTGAACTCAAGCATTAATGTAAGCTGAGAGCACAGACTTGTTTGCCTTCAATAAGGTACCCCTGATACTTCACACCCTGTTGCAAAAGCACACCATTGTCTAGAAAAAACAGTTTGTATGCACAATAGCTTGTAGGAAATGAATATGTTCACAAAGAGTGTCAATATATTTTGCCCAGGATGTGTAAAAAGACGCCACCCAACTGAGCGGCAGGCCGTGTTTCCGCCGGAGCGGCGACGCAGGCTCGGTGGAGTGCCCAGCATGCTTGCTGGGGTACGCTTGCGGCGATTGATTGCTGGGGAGGGAAAGGGAGGTACTCCACCTCTAAAAGGCCCGCTAGGGGGCGATAGTCCCTCTCTATGGTTGCCTCATCCTCCAGGGCGACCAATTGGTTCGGCTGCTCTGGGGGCGGGGCAATTCCCTTCCCAGCAACCCCTGGGCATGGCCATTTAGGCCCAGTTGCCCAGTGCACGGTGCCATTTGCTGCTTGGCTCTCCCACCCCCTCCGCCAGGGTGTTGGTGTTTGTCACAACTTTGGGGCGGCAGTAGAGGGTCTGGATCTGGTGGTCATGGTCTATATGGTTGCATAGCACTGTATCGGGTCCCTAGGGGACACGGAGCAAGAGGACATGTTGTTGGTGGCCATTGCGGGGGCCATAACGTGACACCGCTTCCCGGTGCTAGGGGATTTAATTTGAATGCAATCACTAGGTTGCATGATATGAGAGGCATTCCATCAGCCCCTAGCGCATCCGATACTTGCTGATATATGACTGGCCAGTATCATACAACAGCGGGTTGTACGATGATCCAGACCCATGCTTTTGGCCAACCCTACCTTGGCTGCTGGTTTTGTGTGAATAAAGTTGTGGCCTTTCCTCCACATTTGGCTCATGTCTTATTGTGGCGCCGCCCTCCCAGGCAAATGTCTCAGGTGCGTGCAAGGGTTAAAGAGGAAATGCTGACTCAGAGGAAGATGATGCAACTGAGCATGGAAATGAGTCACAGCAGGTCAAAGCTGCACTGTCACTAGCAGGGGGTTGGATCAGAATCCTAGCTGTGTTTTTTTTGTATATAAGGATGAAATCTCCAGTACATAGTGTGGTGGTGTGGATGGCAGTTGATGGCAGACCATTGTGCTAGCTTGTGTAAATATTGCTGTATCGTGATTGTATTCTGCAACTAAGATTAAAAGCCTCTTTGGAAGAACCTCAGCAGTTAAGAACTACTTCCAGATTTGGTAGTGGTGTTTGTCTTCCTGGCTGGCAGTCTTCTGTGTATGGACACAGTTTTTCCCCAGCACTAACAAAGAGGGGTATGCTACAGGTCTACATGAAAGTGCATGCATATTTTTGTGTACACTTCATAAAAAGAATAGCCAGATCCTATTGGACAATTTTGAACATGCAACCTACAGTTATGCATTTGCACCTTCTATGTATTCATGATATCTATGCAGCTGCTAGGTTAGGGGCAATGTAGGTGCTATGAAAGTACCCTAAAGTCCACTTAAGGCTGAGCAGCTGCTGGGATCAATGGAGGTCAATTCCCCAGTTTATCAGGAAGCAGCTGACTGACACTCCCAGCCTACCCCTTGTGCAAGTGAACTCTGGCACAAAATGGTCCTTTTTTTGCCTGACATTGGCAAAAGTAATTGGCAGTCCCAAGCAACTGCTTCTTGATCAATAGGTTAATGGACCCCTGTCAATCTCAGCAACTTCTAATCAGTAAAGGGAGTTTGGGGGAGTCATGATGGAATTCACTTTGTAGCATATAGCAACACTGATGCTATGTAGTTCACAATGTTTGCATAGGATTCCAGAGAACTTTTACATAGATGGGGGATTGAGTAAAAAAACACCTTAAGGTCAGAAATGAGAAATGGAAGTTAAGTCTACCTATGTACTGTCTGTGAGCTGGTTTGCTTGTTGCTGGCCTGGCCTTGGTTGTCTTGCCAAGGCTGCACCAGCATTGCAGAAATAATTCAGTTTAACACCACTTTAACTGCCATGGCTCAAGTCTATGGAATTCTGGGGATTGTAGTTTTGTGAATTATTTAGCCATCTCTGTCAGAGAGCTCTGGTACCACAACAAACTACAGTTCCCAGAATTCCATACCATTAAGCCATAGCAGTTAAAGTCATCTCCAACTGGATTATTTCTGCAGAGCTGATGATGTCCTAGTAAATATCTCTAGGGAGATGGTAGCTGGGAAAAGCAACCTAGGGTAGGTGAGTAACAAGCCAACTCAGGAAAATGGGAGCAGATGGGAACTGAGAGACAAAGATCAATGTAGGCTCCAAAAATGTGGGTGGACAGCATTTGTTTTCTCCCACCCTCAATTTCCTAGCACCTGGTTGCCTCACTCTGTAACTCAGTGCTGGTGCAACATCAAGCAAACTTTGTCGATAAAAAGTAGGCTGTAAACTTAAAGTTTACTTGGGCCTGTGAAATATATTTTTAAAAGTGCATGCTTAACATAAGGATGTTCATGAGGTGAGCATTACTCTGTTTAACATCCAGCCCTTAAAATTATTTATTATTTGGAGCCAGTGAGGTGTCCAGTATCCAATTTATATGTAATGTGTTGGCTATCATGCAATGATGCTGATTTATTTCTCATTGCATTTTATATGGTTTGTATCTGCATACACTTGCAAACATAAGATTATGAATCACATTTATAATAACTACCCTTTTAAAACTCCTTTTATATCAGAGACTGATAAATTACCATTTTGGGTACTTTAAGCCTCTACTTCATGTCTTGATTGGCAGTTTGCAGATCACTCTCAATACTCTTAATTCCCCTGGTTACTTATTTTCTTTCTGGAAAGAAGGTCCTGATTTATCATATTTAATGAGAAGTCACATTAATATATGGAGGCTTCTTACACCTAAAGTGATGCACTCAATCACTTCTAGTTTAGACTTTTAAAAAAGAAAATACTTTTTAAAAAAATGAAAACTCTACCTGTTTATAACTGCCGGAGGCACTTAACACTTCAGCTTTATTCAGTGTATCTATATCATGTAGAATTAACTGGGCAATCTTTTCTGTGCTCTATTTTTTCTTACTTTTCTACTACAATATCTAACATACACATATACTTCCATAAGGACTCTATCTCTCTCAAGAGGAAGCCTTTCTGTACTACCTTTGAAGGTTTGTACCTTGTGTTGGGCAAAAGAGATGTGGCTATTGAGCTGCCCAAGGTGGTCTTGGAGGTTGTGCTGGAGAACCCCAGGACTATGGTTCTGGAGAACTTCAGCTTCCATGCTGAGGCTACCCTGACAGGACATGCTGAGGACTTAATTGCTACCATAACAATATAGGGTTATTTCAATACATCATTGGCCCAACACACATGGATTAATAACAATTGGGTCTGTGTTATGCTATTGCAGAGATGAAGGATTCGGTTTTAGGGAGGGTGCACAACATCCCCATTGTTGTGGCCAGATCACTTCCTTGTGAAGCTTGGTTTTGGTAGCAGTAGATGCTCACAGCATCTGTTGGATATCAGTAAAGAGGGCCACCACCATGATTAAGCAGCCCCACCCACAAGGGGCATGTATCCATGATGTGTCCTGTACGATGGGTCCAAACGGCATGTCACACAGGACACATCACTGCGCCGCTGGAGGGAGCTTATGGCGGAGCTTCTTTGTGCCACATGCATCATTGGTGCAGCAATCGCATGGCCACGCCAACAATGCAGAGGACAAAGGGGTTGCCCCTTTCCTTTGACCCTCTCCTCTGTAGGGCTAGGGTATCCAGGGGAATGAAGCCCCAAGGACAACCCTTTTCTGGGCCATGGAGAAGTGGCATTTTGCCGCTTCTTCATGGCCTGGAAAAACACCAGATTGGGACCACAGGGCTGCCCGTGAGGCTGCCCTGGCTCCAATCCAGTGTGAAAAGGAGTGGCTGCAGGCCGCCCCTTTGAGGTTTGTCTGTACAGCCCCTAACAGAGCTATTCTGAGTGATGAGGGCCTTGTTTGGGCTGGGCACAGAGAGTCCAGGATTAGAATGCTTTGTTACCTACTGTGATGAATTTGCTAGGTACTTTGAGGAAAAGGTCTGTCATATTCAATCAGAACTTGACACCACAGTATCACACCCTCCCAAATACCCTTTTCCTCTTTGTCCTCTTTCTGGGTAAAAGTTTGCTGTGTGTTTTGAGCAGCACTTGCACTGAAAGAATAGTGAAGAAGGACTGAGGAAACACAGACTTTTTGGTCACAGTATTGTGTCTTATAAACAATGAAATAAAACTTAAGACTGGGATTCTATTATAGCATATGCTATTATACCTGTGTGTACCTACATACAATAAGTAAAGTAAACAGTGGTTATCTCCAGAGTCCCTTACTGAACATGTGTGAAAGGCAAAATAGAAAGGGAGAGGGCACAGATTACTCTGTCTCATTAATAATTGCCAGCATATATATATATTTAAAGATAGATCTGTAAATTTGACCTACAACATGTAAATCATGAAAAAAGTGAAGGCTTGTGATTTTTTAAAAATATCCCTGGATTTCTTTTGGAAGAAGCTATCAGGTGGCCTCTAGAAGATTCAAAATGTTTTTATCCACCTATGCAAGGATTATCTGATCTTGTCATTTCAGACATGCATATTGTAAGTTTTGAAAAAATGATTTGCTGAAACATGTCAAACTGTTTTTTCGTTCTTTGTTCTGATGGTATATGAACCTATCCCTGTTCTTTCCCTTTTATTTCTACCACAACAGTTTCTGTTAAAGAAGTAATGCAAAGGAGTACATCTACTTTTTAAACTGAGGTATAGCTGTATTCCTCTTATGGGTACCATTTAATTAGGTAAGGTGGTGCCAGTAATTCCTGTGCCCTCCATTTAAGTAATATAGTTCCGACTACATACAGAAATCTTTCAGTGTGTGTTTCTTTGATCTATACACCATTTCTACATACCCTCAACCACTTGTAGAATCCCCAGTGGTGCTTCCAATTCCTCTCAGTTAAATATAGCAGGATTTTTTAAAAATCTACTTCATACAGAGTTCTGTTCTTATAATTCATACAGAATCCACATGGGGCATTAGGATTTACATTAGTAATTGTATTTTCACTCAGTCATTGCTATTATGCCTCCTCTGAAGGACAATCTCATGCTGAAATTGCAGACATCGTTATCATCAGGGTATGACCAACTTCCTTTCTTCCAACAGGCCATTCAAAACATAAACTGACAGGCACTGCAAGTCTTCCAGTAAATAGCTCTACTCCATTACAGTATTAGAATTTAGTATCACTGGAACTCACTAGAAGGGAAGGTGAAGGAGGGCAAACTGCCAAGTCCTTCCAGAGAGTTTACAATCAATATCCCTTTATAGCACAGACTGTTCTTTTTCTTTTAATCCGTTCTCCCTTAAGGACTAAGTACCAAAACAGTGACTTTTTCATTGTGTGATGACTCATTAGGTGGCAAATTTTATAATACCAGCATACAAAAACCAGAAACTAGACAAGCCTGCTCTGAGTGGGAGTGTGGGGGCATTGTAAGAAGGCCATATTGTCAAAGCAAAATGCCAGATTGCTACTTTGTATTTTTGAGCTTGAACTCTTAGTGAAATTGTTATCATGCTTGGCTTCTTGTATGGTATCTTCTGAACCTGGGCAGAGGGTGGTGAGGAGAGGATGTCTCTGATTCAGCTGGTGGAGGATGAATACAAATGGGGGTTACAATCTGCTGTAGCTCAACTATGAATGCCACATTTCTTTTTGAACGCCACAATAATCCCCATGTTAACAAGCTGAACTTCTTTTTAAGCACTTCTGAAAAAAGGCTTCAAGATTTTGCTTTTGTTTGCTGTTTTAGATGAACAGAGCTGATTTGCACCTCCCACACTAATGCTGTATTGGACCACGGTTCTCCTTTTGCTTTTGTATTACTGTATATACTTGACTATAAGTCAAGAAATGTATACCTGAAATGGACTCCAAAATAAAGGATAGACTTGTATATGGGGCAATAAGTTACTACTGCTTATAAAGTTCCCAAAAGAAATGCCCACCTTCCTCTGTAGCCAGGGATCTTTAAACAGCTCCCCATTTGAATCCCGGTGCATCCCTCCCTCTCTCTGTGTTATCCCTCAGCCTTCTCTCACGGCCAGAGCTAACAAACAGCTGCTGAGGCAAGGGACAGAGAGAGAGAGTATCCCCAGGCTTGTACCCTGTTTTGTAAGCCACAAGCCTTGGAAATCCTGTAGTTAAGGGCAGAGAGAAAGAGTGAGGTCTGTACCCCATTTTGCTAGCCATGAGCCTTGGAAATTATGGGGTTAAGAGCAGAGAGAAAGAGAGAAGTCTGTATCCTGTTTTGCAAGCCATGAGTCTTGGAGATGCTTTTTGTAAAGGGGAGAGAGAGCAAGAGCCCAGTCTTGTTTCCCCATTTTCCATGACAAGACTGTGACCCTTGGGAGAGGTCCAGAGAGGGAGATGTAGGGAGGGGAGTGGTGCTTTGTTTCCCCCTTTAGATCTTTTGTAACATGCCCCAGTGTTTGAACCTCAACTTTATTCATGAGTCATATCAAAATCCATGATTTTGGCCCTCAACTTATTCATGAGGTCTACTTATACACAAGTATAAACGGTATTCTGAATTTTGTAATACAATTGTCCACATAAGATAAATCTCACAATCCTCATAAAATGAATACCATAAGGCAAAATGCACACATACAAAATATTTATTTTGTAAGAAACTACATCGATGTCCATATGTATTAAATCTGTAATAAATGATGACAATGATGATGATAATTTTTTTCCCTGCCTCTCTTCAAGGCTCAAGGCGGGTTGCAGAAGGTTAAAATACTAAACCCAATTAAAAATACATAAACCCAACTAAAATCCCACAAACAAGATGGTACAAAATTATGAATTAATATTTGCAAAACTGACACTATTGGCACCGCATATGACTACATTTCTTTTAAAAGATTTATAAGCCACCTTTCAGTGAAACTTCAAGGCGGTGTATAATGAAACCCACAAAACATATTACAGTGGACCCTTGCCTTACGTGGAGGATCTGTTCTCCCCCCCCCCGGCATAAGGCGAATTCCTCCTATGCTTGAGCCCCATTATACTGAATGGGGCTCATGCACGCAGCTGCATGCACCATTCAAACGATTACAGTGTGGTTTCTGCATAAACCAGAAGCCGCTTATGGCATGTCCATGTAAGGGGCGGGCACACTGTACAATCATAGGGACAGTGATTAAAACAAAGGAAATGTGAAAATTGCCAATTGAAATCAGGTGGAATCACATGTACCAACATAAAGTTCTATTCTGTCACCATGATGTAGAACTCACCCCCTGAGCCTTCAAAGGCATGCCAGTGGAACCCAGGCCCTAGCAGATTTTATGAAAACTGATATATTATTTCAGCTGTGGGCTTTGTGGTCTAAAGCCCAGCCTAGCCAAGGACAGAGTGGTCTCATAGAATCATAGAATTGTAGAGTTGGAAGAAACCACAAAGCTATCCAGTCCAACCCCCTGCCATTCAGGAACTCATAATCCATGCACCCCTGACAAATGGCCACCCAGCCTCTGTTTAAAGACCCCCAAAGAAGGATATGCCAGCACACTCCAAGGAAGTGTATTCCACTGTCAAACAGCTCTTACTGTCAGGAGGTTCTTCCTAATGTTTAGATGGAATCTCTTTTCCTGTGGTTTGAATCCATTGCTCTGGGTCCTATTTTCTAGAACAGCAGAAAACAAGCTTGCTCCATCCTCAATATGACACCCCTTCAGGTATTTAAAAATGCTATCATATCCCCTCTTAGCTTTCTCTTCCGCAGGCTAAACATACCCAGTTCCCTGAGTATCCCCTGATAAGGCATGGCTTTCAGATCTTTCACCATTTGGTAGCCATCCTCTGGACATGCTCCAGCTTGTAAATATCTTTTCTGAATTGTGACGCCAAGAAGTGGACATAGTATTCCAGGTGCGAACTGACCAAAGCCAAATAGAGTGGCACTATTACTAGATGCACCCTAGAATCACATTGGCCTTTTAGCTGCCACATCACACTGTTGAATCATGTTCAACCTGTGGTCTACTAGGACTCCTAGATCGCTTTCACATTTACTCTTGTTAAGCCAGATGTCCCTCATCTTATATCTATGCATTTCATTATGTTCTGCCTAAGGTAGTACCTTACATTTGTGTTGAAATTCATTTTGTTAGTTTTGGCCCAGCTTTTTAATCTATTAAGATGATTTTGAATTTTAATCCTCAATTTTGGGGTATTAGTTACTCCTCCTAATTTGGTGTCATCTGCAAATTTGATAAGTATGACTTCTATTCTTTCATCCAAGTCATTGATGTTGAATATCACTGGGCCCGGGTAAAACCCTGTGGTACCCCACTGGTCACTTCTCTCCAAGAAGAAGAAAAGATATCTGTCAGTCAACCATTTGCAAATTCACCTAACAGTTGCATTGTCTACCCCACATTTTACTAGCTTGTTTGAAAGATTCCCATCGGGGGTCTTGTCAAAGGCCTTACTGAAATCAAGATATGTTATATCCACAGCATTCCCTTCATCTACCAAGCTAGTAATATTATTTTAAAAGGGGAGGAGGGGAGAAAGAAACCAAATTAGTCAGTACAGTAATTACTTGTTTTTGGGAAACCTATATTGACTTTTTGTCTGTTACCAGACTGGCTATAGCAACTACATAAGAGACATATATGACCTGCACTACTGGAAATAATACCTGCAGAGGCAAAGAAAGCATCTACACATCAGAATTGCCGGTCCCAGCTGCTGGTGAGGCAACCTCCCTCCCTCCCAACTGCCACTGCTGTGGACTCTGAGGGAGAAAAGAGCCATCTTGCCGGTCCCAGCTGCTGGTGAGACAACCTCCCTCCCTTCCAACTGCCACTGCTGTGGACTCTGAGGGAGAAAAGAGCCATCTTGCTGGTCCCAGCTGCTGGTGAGGCAACCTCCCTCCCCTCCCAACTCCACTGCTGTGGACTCTGAGGAGAAAAAAGCCATCTTGCCGTCCCACTGCTGGTGAGGCACCTCCCTCCCTCCCAACTGCCACTGCTGTGGACTCTGAGGAGAAAAGAGCCATCTTGCCGGTCCCAGCTGCTGGTGAGGCAACCTCCCTCTTCCAACTATCCACTGCTGTGGACTCTGAGGGAGAAAAGAGCCATCTTGCCGGTCCCAGCTGCTGGTGAGGCAACCTCCCTCCCTCCCAACTGCCACTGCTGTGGACTCTGAGGAGAAAAGAGCCATCTTGCCGGTCCCAGCTGCAGGGAGGCACCCCCTCCCTCCCAACTGCCACTGTGGACTCTGAGGGAGAAAAGAGCCATTTGCCGGTCCCAGCTGCTGGTGAGCAACCTCCCTCCCTTCAAACTGCAACTGCTGTGGACTCTGAGGGAGAAAAGAGCCATCTTGCCGGTCCCAGCTGCTGGTGAGGCAACCTCCCTCCCTCCCAACTGCCACTGCTGTGGACTCTGAGGAGAAAAGAGCCATCTTGCTTCCGGTCCCAGCTGCTGGGAGCAACCTCCTTCCCAACTGCCACTGCTGTGGACTCTGAGGGAGAAAAAGACTCTTGCCGGTCCCAGCTGCTGGTGAGCAACCTCCCTCCCCTCCAACTGCCACTGCTGTGGACTCTGAGGGAGAAAAGAGCCATCTTGCCGGTCCCAGCTGCTGGTGAGGCAACCTCCCTCCCTCCAACTGCCACTGCTGTGGACTCTGAGGGAAAAAAGAGCCATCTTGCCGGTCCAGCTGGGTGAGGCAACCTCCCTCCCTCCCAACTGCCACGGCTGTGGACTCTGAGGAGAAAAGACGCCATCTGCCGGTCCCCAGCAGGTGAGGCAACCTCCCTCCCTCCAACTGCACTGCTGTGGACTCTGGGGAAAAAGAGCCATCTTGCCGGTCCAGCTGCTGGTGAGACAACCTCTCCCTCCCACTCCCAACTGCCACTGCTGTGGACTCTGAGGGAGAAAAGAGCATCTTGCGCCGGTCCACTGCTGGTGAGGCAACCTCCTCCCTCCCAACTGCCACTGCTGTGGACTCTAGGGAGAAAGAACCATCTGGCCGGTCCCAGCTGCTGGTGAGCAACCCCCTCCCTCCCAACTGCCACTGCTGTGGACTCTGAGGGAGAAAAGAGCACATCTGTCTTGCGGTCCACTGCTGGTGAGGCAACCTCCTCCCTCCAAACGGCCACTGCTGTGGACTCTGAGGGAGAAAAGAGCCATCTTGCCGGTCCCAGCTGCTGGTGAGGCAACCTCCCTCCCTCCCAACTGCCACTGCTGTGGACTCGAGGGAGAAAAGAGCCATCTTGCGGTCCCAGCTGCGTGTGAGACAACCTCCCCCCTTCAAACTGCCACTGCTGTGGCTCTGAGGGAGAAAAGAGCCATCTGGCCGGTCCCAGCTGCTGGTGAGGCAACCCCCTCCCTCCCAACTGCCACTGCGTGGACTCTGAGGGAAGAAAGAGCCATCTTGCCGGTCCCAGCTGCTGGTGAGGCAAACCTCCCTCCCTCCCAACGGCCACTGCGGTGGACTGCTGAGGAGAAAAGAACCATCTTGCCGTCCAGCTGCTGGTGAGGCAACCTCCCTCCTCCCAACTGCCACTGCTGTGGACCTGAGGGAGAAAAAGCCATCTTGCCGGTCCCAGCTGCTGGTGAGGCAACCTCCCTCCCTTCCAACTGCCACTGCTGTGGACTCGAGGGAGAAAAGAGCCATCTTGCCGGTCCCACTGCTGGGAGGCAACCTCCCTCCCTCCCAACTGCCATGTCTGTGGACTCTGAGGGAGAAAAGAGCCATCTTGCGCCGGTCCCAGCTGCAGGTGAGGCAACCTCCCCTCCCAACTGCCACTGCTGTGGACTCTAGGGAGAAAAGAGCCATCTTGCCGGTCCCAGCTGCTGGTGAGACAACTCCCTCCCTTCAAATGACACTGCTGTGGACTCTGAGGGAGAAAAGAGCCATCTTGGCCGGCCCCAGCTGCTTGGTGAGGCAACCTCCCTCCCTCCCAACTGCCACTCTTGGACCTCTGAGGGAGAAAAGAGCCATCTTGGCCGGTCCCAGCTGCTGGTGAGGCAACCTCCCTCCTCCCAACTGCCACTGCTGTGACTCTGAGGGAGAAAAGAGCCATCTTGCCGGTCCCAGCTGCTGGTGAGGCAACCTCCCTCCCTCCCAACTGCCACTGCTGTGGACTCTGAGGAGAAAAGAGCCTTGCCTCCCAGCTGCTGGTGAGCAACCTCCCTCCCTCCCAATGCCACGGCTGTGGACTCTGAGGAGAAAAGAGCCATCTGCCGGTCCAGCTGCTGGTGAGGCAACCTCCTCCCTCCCAACTGCCATGCTGTGGACTCTGAGGAAGATAGCATCTTTCTTGCCGGTCCCATCGCTGGTAGGCAACCTCCCTCCCTTCCACTGCCACTGCTTGTGACTCTGAGGGAGAAAAGAGCCATCTTGCCGGTCCCAGCTGCTGGTGAAACCTCCCTCCCTTCCAACTGCCACTGCTTTGGACTCTGAGAGAAAAACATCTTTGCCTGGCCCAGCTGCTGGTGAGGCAACCCCTCCCTTCCAACTCCACTACTGCTGTGGACTCTGAGGAGAAAAAGAACCATCTTGCCGGTCCCAGCTGCTGTGAGGCAACCTCCCTCCCTCCAACTGCCACTGCTGTGGACTCTGAGGGAGAAAAGAGCCATCTTGCCGGTCCCCAGCTGCGGGTGAGACAACCTCCCTCCTCCAACTGCACTGCTGTGGACTCTGAGGGAGAAAAGCCCATCTTGCCGGTCCCAGCTGCTGGTGAGGCAACCCTCCCTCCCTCCCAACTGCCACTGTGGACCTGAGGGAGAAAAGAGCCATCTTGCCGGTCCCCAGCTGCGTGTGAGGCAACCTCCCTCCCCCAACTGCCACTGCGGGGACTCTGAGGGAGAAAAGCCATCTTGCCGGTCCCAGCTGCTGGTGAGGCAACTCCCTCCCTTCCAACTGCCACGCTGTGGATCTGAGGGAGAAAAGAGACCATCTGCCGGTCCCAGCTGCTGGTGAGCAACCTCTCCTTCCAACTGCCACTGCTGTGGATCTGAGGGAGAAAAGAGCCATCTGCCGGTCCCACTGCTGGTGAGGCAACCTCCCTCCCCCCAACTGCCACTGCTGTGGACTCGGAGGGAGAAAAGAACCATCTTGCCGGTCCCAGCTGCTGGTGAGGCAACCTCCCTCCCTCCCAACTGCACGCGTGGACTCTGAGGGAGAAAAGAGCCATCTTGCCGGTCCCAGCTGCGGAGGCAACCTCCCTCCCTCCAACTGCCACTGCTGTGGACTCTGAGGGAGAAAGAGACATCTTGCCGGGTCCCAGCTGCTGGTGAGGCAACCTCCCTCCTCCAACTGCCACTGCTGTGGACCTGAGGGAGAAAGAACCATCTTGCGGTCCCAGCTGTGGGGAGGCAACCTCCCTCCCTCCCAACTAACTGCACTTGCGTGGACTCTAGGAGAAAAGAGCCACTTGCCGGTCCCAGCTGCGGTGAGGCAACTTCCCCCTCCCTTCCAACTGCCACTGCGGTGGACTCTGAGGGAGAAAAGAACCATCTTCTTGCCGGTCAGCTGCTGGTGAGGCAACCTCCCTCCCTTCCACTGCCACTGCTGTGGACTCTGAGGAGAAAGACCATCTTGCCGGTCCCAGCTGCTGGTGAGGCAACCTCCCTCCCTCCCAACTGCCACGGCTTGGGACTCTGAGGGAGAAAAGAGCCATCTTGCCGGTCCCAGCTGCTGGTGAGGCAACCTCCCTCCTCCCAACGCCACTGCTGTGGACTCTGAGGGAGAAAAGACCATCTTGCCGGTCGCCCTGCTGGTGAGGCAACCTCCCTCCCTCCAACTGCCATTGCTGTGGACTCTGAGGGAGAAAAGAGCCATCTTCCGTCCCAGCTGCTGGTGTGGCAACCTCCCTCCCTCCCTCCCAACTGCCACTGCTGTGGACTCTGAGGGAGAAAAGAGCCATCTTGCCGTCCCAGCTGCTGGGTGAGGCAACCTCCTCCCTCCAACTCTCCCACTGCTGTGGCCTCTGAGGAGAAAAGAACCATCTTGCTGTCCCAGCGGCTGGGTGAGGCAACCTCCCTCCCTTCCAACTGCCACTGCTGTGGACTCTGAGAGAAAAGAGCCATCTTGCCGTCCCAGCTGCTGGTGAGCAACCTCCCTCCCTCCCAACTGGCCACTGCTGTGGATCTTGAGGAGAAAAGAGCCATCTTGCCGGTCCCAGCTGCTGGTGAGGCAACCTCCCTCCCTCCCAACTGCCACTCTGCTGGTACTCTGAGGGAGAAAGAGCCATCTGCCGGTCCCAGCTGCGGTGGGAGGCAACCTCCCTCCCTCCCAACTGCCACTGCGTGGACTCTGAGGGAGAAAAAACCATCTTGCCCGGTCCCAGCTGCGGGTGAGGCAACCCCTCCCTCCTCCAACTGCCACTGCTGTGGACTCTGAGGGAGAAAAAGCCATCTGCCGGTCCCAGCTGCTGGTGAGGCAACTCCCTCCTTCCCAACTGCCACTGCTGTGGACCGAGGGAGAAAGAGAACCTCTTGCCGGTCCCAGCTGCGGTGAGGGCAACCTCCCTCTCCCAAACTGCCACTGCTGTGGACCCTGGAGGAGAAAAGACCATCTTGCCGGTCCCAGCTGCTGGTGAGGCAACCTCCCTCCCTTCCAACTGCCACTGCTGTGGACTCTGAGGGAGAAAAGACCATCTTGCCGTCCCGCTGCTGTGAGGCAACCTCCCTCCCTTCCAACTCCACTGCTGTGGACTTGAGGGAGAAAGAACCATCTTGCCGTCCCAGCTGCTAGTGAGGCCAACTCCCTGCCTCTTCCAACTGCCACTGCTTTGGACTCTGAGGGAGAAAAGAGCCATCTTGCCGGTCCCACAGCTGTGGTGAGGCAACTCCCTCCCTTACACTGCCACTGACTGTGGACTCTGAGGAGAAAAAGAGCCATCTTGCCGGTCCCAGCTGCTGGTGAGGCACCTCCTCCCTCCCAACTGCAACTGCTGTGGACTCTGAGGGAGAAAAGAGCCATCTTGCCGGTCCCAGCTGCTGGTGAGGCAACCTCCCTCCCTCCCAACCTGCACTGCTGTGGACCTGAGGGAGAAAAGAGCCATCTTGCCGGTCCCAGCTGCTGGTGAGGACAACCTCCCTCCCCTCCAACTGCCACTGCGTGTGGACTCTAGGGAGAAAGAGCCATTCTGGCCGGTCCCAGCTGCTGGTAGGCAACCTCCCTCCCTTCCAACTGCCACGGCTGTGGACTCTGAGGGAGAAAAGAACATCTGCCATCTTGCCGGTCCCAGCTGCTGGTGAGCAAACCTCCCTCCCTTCCAACTGCACTGCTGTGGACTCTAGGGAGAAAAAGACCATCTTGCCGGTCCCAGCTGCTGGAGGCAACCTCCCTCCCTCCCAACTGCCACTGCTGTGGACTCTGAGGAGAAAGACCATCTTGCCGGTCCCAGCTGCGGGTGAGGCAACCTCCCCCTCCCAACTGCCACTGCTGTGGACTCTGAGGAGAGAAGAGCCATCTTGCTGGTCCCAGCTGCTGGGAGGCAACCTCCCTCCCTTCCAACTGCCACTGCTGTGGACTCTGAAGAGAAGAGCCATCTTGCCGGTCCCAGCTGTGGGAGGCAACCTCCCTCCTCCCAAGCCATGCTGTGGACTTGAGGGAGAGAAGAGCCATCTGCCGGTCCAGCTGCTGGTGAGGCAACCCCCTCCCAACGTCCATGCTGTGGACTCTGAGGGAGAGAAGAGCCACTTGCCGGTCACGCCCTGTGAGGCAACCTCCCTCCCTCCCAATGCCCTGCTGTGACTCTGGAGGAGGAGAAGAGCCATCTTGCCGGCCCGCTGCTGGTGAGGCAACTCCCCCTCCCATGCACTGTTGTGGACCTGAGGAGAAAAGGCCATCTGCTGCCGTCCGTCCCAGCTGCTGGTGAGCAACCTCCCCCTCCCACTGCCACTGCTGTGGACTCTGAGGGAAGAAGAGCCATCTGCGGTCCCAGCTGCGATCACCCAGTAAGAGGGAGAGCAAACATCTGAGCCCCAGGGACTGAAACCAACAGCCTTTCTCTCCAGGGACGCTTCCCTGTCCGAAAACATCTATATAGATCCTTGTACCTTGTGATACACAGAGAGAGAAGAGCAAACCTTCCCTGATAACATCTAGAAGAAGACAACATCTGGGAAGAGGACAGAGACCCCTCTGCCTCCTCACCGGACCACCGCTGCCAGAGCTGCGTTCTGCGCGGGCGCCTCCTCCCGTGATTGGAGTTGCGCATCGCGCACCGCCCGGGAGAGCCGCCCACGGACTGGAAAGGGGACTGCTGCGGACTCCGCAGCGCTACCACCGCGCAGCGCAACTGCGCAGTTTTTATCTGGCTTAGGGAGGCTGTGTGTTAGCCATAGAGCAAGGATGCCTGAGGTGGCTAACCTCTGCTCTTTCAATTGCTGGGAAGGGTGGGGGGAGGTTAGGATGTGGGGGATGCATGGGCTGGGGAGGGGGGGGACAACATCGTTATAGTGGAGCTCCCATTGAGGTAGTGGGGCAGGGGAGGTATGGCGGTGGGAGAGGGACTTGCATTCCAGGGGAAGGCGAAGCTGCATCAATCTATCTCCCCTTCCTGTCCCCTCCTAACCTAAGGGACCTGAGGGTCACTCCAACCGTGCACAAACCCTGTCGCTGCTCCTGTGCAATGCCATATCGATTAACAACAAGTCCCACATCCTCCATGATTTGTGGAGGATCATAACTGCGATCTGGCTTGCATTACCGAGACCTGGCTTGGGCCTGAAGAGAGACGCTGTGTGGGCTCAGGCTCTGCTCTGGTTCCGGTGAAGGACCAGCCCAGGTTAGATGGGCGGGGTGTGTAGGTGGCCTTGATACATAGGAACCTTGTCCCACCAGGAACCACATCCGACAGACGTCCTATATTGAGGTATTTACCTGACCCTAAAGGCGAGGGACAGTCTAGGGATTCTGTGGTGGTATCGGCCACCCGTGCGCTAATGGATTCCCTTAACGAGCTGACACAGCTGGTCGCTGAAGCTGATGCGGAGACCCAGGCTACTTGTCCTGAGGGATTTCAATATCCCCTCAGCCAGCTATGTTCCACCAGTGCGGTCGGGAATTCATGGATACCATGGCAGCCATGGGCCTGTCCCAGCTGATTTTGGGTCCTACCGATTTTCCGGTAATACTCTTGATTTGGTCTTCTGTTCAGATGCGGAAAATCCGTTGGCGGAATAAAATATTTCCCCCCTGTCATGGACAGATCATTTCCTGTGGAGGCAAAAATCAAGGTCCTACCCAGATTCCCCGGGGGTGGCGGACCTGTTAGGATGGTCACCCTCGAAGGCTGAGGAACCCAAAAGGTTCCGAGGTTAAGAGGGGCCAATGGTTGGAAGTGACGGCGACTCTGTTGATGCCCTCACCGGTATCTGGAATACTGGTCTCTCTAGGGCTATACACAGTATCGCTCCCAAGCGTCCTCTCAGGCCCGCCTCCAAGCGAAGCCCTGGTATACGGAAGATCTCGGGCAAGGAAGCGGGAACTGCGACGGCTAGAGTGTTTTGGCGGAAACACCTTCGCTTAGAACACAAGGCTCTCCTAGACCAACTGTTAGAGGACTATGGAGAGCGATACGAGCAGCTAAGAACTCGTTCTATGGTGCTCGTGTCGAGTCCGGAGTCGCGTCCAGCAGAGTTGTTCAGGGTGGTCAGGGAGGACTCAGCTCCCTCCCGCCCTGAACCAGACCTGAACCTTCTAAGGCCTGCTGCAACCAATTTAATAACTTCTTCGGCGATAAAACCTCTCGGATACGAAGGTCTAACGCCGACATTCAAGCAGAACCTAGTGTAGAGCGTCCAGAGCCTCCGTAGACCTCATTAAACTGGATCGGTTTGGAGTTAGTAAGTACCGATGATGGTGGACAAGATCCTCGGAAGTGTTCGGAAACGACCTGCTCTCTTGATCCCTGCCCCTCATGGCTAGCGGCCCAGGGGGGACCGGCAGAACTTTATTGTTACGCCGATCATATACATCCTTGAGGGAAGGGCATTCCATCTGATCTAAAATGGCCATTGTAAACCTTATAAAAAAGCCCTCCCTCGCCCCCTGTTACATAATTATCGGCCAGTCTCGCTGCTGCCATTTTTGGGGAAGGTGATCGAGAGGGCGGTTGCAATCCAGCTTCAGGCGGTCTTGGATGAAACGGATTACTGGACCCATTCAAACGGGCTTCTGGAGGGTTCGGGGTTGAGACAGCCATGGTTCCCTTGGTCGATGACTCGTCTGGGCATCAACGGGAAGCGTGTCCCTGTGGGTGCTCTTGGACATCTCAGCGGCTTTCGATACCATAGACCATGGTATCCTTCGGGGTGCCTGGCAGAGGTGGGAATCGGGGGCACTGCGCTCCAGTGGTTCCGGTCCTACCTCTCTGGGAGGTCCCAGATGGTGCAGCTGGAGAACGTGTGCTCTCCGATGAGCGGGCCCTTAAACTGGGTCCCTCAAGGAGCCATCTGTCTCCTATGCTATTTAACATTTACATGAAACCGCTGGGAGAGATATCCGGAGAATGGGGCGCGAGGTTATCAGTAGTACGCTGATGACACCCAAACATTTTCTCTATGTCTCCGACTGATGCATGTGACCGAGGATGGCGTCTCTCTCCGTGGCGTGCCTGAGTCAGTAATGCTGGATGAGGGAAAACCGACTCAAATTGAATCCAGAAAAAACGGAGGTACTTGTGATAGGTTCCCCTGGTCCAGGAATGGCGGTAGTTCCACCTGTCCTGACGGGTCACGCTCCCTGTGAAGGACTCTGTGCGCAGTCTGGGGTGCTCTTGACTCGTCGCTTCACCTGACTGTCAGGTGAATGCGATGGTCAAGAGCACCTGTTATCAGCTTCGGCTTATTCGCCAGCTGCGCCCAACCTGGCCCAGAGGGACCTGAAACTGTGTACATGCCTGGTAACCTCAAGATTGGATTCTGCAATGCACTCTACATGGGGCAAACCCTTATACCAAACCCGGAAGCTACAAATGGTACAGAATATGGCAGCCAGGCTGGTTATGGACTTCCAGGGCCAGCCATAACACCAGTGCTCCAAGATCGGCATTGGCTGCCTATTCGCTTCCGGGCACAATATAAGGTGTTGGTGGATCTATAAAGCTTGGGCCCAGGATACCTGAAGGACCGCCTCTCCTCGTACATTCCTCCGCACCCTCAGAATATCTGGGCAGCAATTACTTAGGGTGCCAGCGGGCTAGGCTTACTCCACCACAGGAAGTCCTTCTCCATCGTGCCCCGGCCCTTGGAACACGCGTGCCCTAGACTCCGCTCGGCCACCTCCCTGGCCCAATTTAGAAAGGATTTAAAAACCTTTCTGTTTAAGACCACATTCCCCCAATCAGAGTCCTAGTAGGCCTCCCCTCCTTCGTATTCCGCAGAGATGGGCTAGTGGGGCTTTTTACTTTTATCTTGTTTATTACATTGATGTAGATAATTTATGATTTTTATTGTACCTTGTTGTTGTAAACCGCCCTGATCCAGGAAGGGCGGTATAAATAAAAATTTTATTATTATTATTTATTTAGAATTAAAGAGTTTGACACAGTTTAACTGCTATGGCTCAAACTATAGAATTCTGGGAGTTGTGATTTGTGAGATACTTAGCCTTCTCTGTTAGAGAGCTCTGGCCACAACAAACTCCCCGGTACATAGGATAGAGCCATGGCAATTAAAGCAATGCCAATCAACATTTTGAGATTTATGTTGACAATAATATATACCCTATACAAGTAGCAAGTTTTTTATCCCTGTATTACTTGCCAAGGCACTGCTAGCCAGCCACCATCATTTTCTGATCCCCCCTGCACACGCACAAATTTCTAGGGTATTTTCAAAGAAAAATAGGGGCTATCACACAACACACACACAATAATCATTTGTTTGATGCTACTGAATTTATCCCAGTGACAGTTCACTTATTTATATTTATTCTAAAGCGATTCTGCCATCAGGGGCGGGGGGAGATCCTGTGAACCTCCAGTGAACTCCTCAGAATGAACTTCAAGTGATAATATTTAAAACCAGGACAGTTCAGTTGAATAAAGCACAGCCAAAGCTCCAAGTTATTTGCCACTAAGGGAAAACAACACTAATCTTTCACAGAATGTGGAAGCACATTGACACCAGCTCGTATTTTCCCAAAACCTATAAAATGTGCAAGCCCATTTAAACCCCAAATCAAGTTTGTTTCGACCACAGTAGGTACCTTAGCATGACATTCACATTCAACCCTGCAAGGTTGGTAATAGAATAGAGATTTATGCACTCCTTTTCCTGAAGTGCAGATGGTTAATTTGAATTCAGTGTCAGTCTGACTGTTTTACAGCAAGCTGGATTTCAAAGTTCCTTGAGCCTGAGAAGTAGAAGAGTTGTACCTTCACTGATTGCATGATCAATATTCTCTTTCAGTTGAGATATCACTTACTGGTTATTCTGCCCTCTGACTGAATTTTACAACCTATTGCCTGATATGAGCTCTGTTTTTTTTCTTCCTACTGCAGAAATAACTGTAAAGGGGAAGAAATCCTCTTCAGGTGTTATTGAAATTTGTAGCCTTTACAGCTGAAGAGAAAGTCTTTCCCCTTTCTATTACACACCTCTTTATTATTTTGCAGCCTCCCTGGCTGTCCACATTTCCTGGTATGTAATAAGTTTCTTTAATGTACTTATTTCATGAGACCTTTCTCTAGATTTTAATGCAGTCACATGGATCTCAGAAGACTGCATATCACTAGAAAGTATGACTGTAACAATGAAAGAAAGGCAGCCTTTTCTCTTCCCACCTATATATCAAATTAAATAGGAAAGGTTAAGAAAAATGGAACAATTGTCTGTATATTCATTTTTATTTATAGTTTAATGAATTTAGATTTTTTAGGAACTAATGGAATTTTCATAAGATTGTGGTTTAACTTTATTTTAAGGACGGTTCCCTCACCCCCCCCCCCAAAAAAAAATTGGGCTCTTCACTCTTGCTTTAACCTTGATGGAAACCACCTTTGGTCCCATGTTGAGTGAACAGCAAGATAAAAATTAAATAAGGTCCAGAACACACTGCAGAAAATAATCCGGTTTGAGACCACTTTAACTGCCCTGGTTTAATGCTAGATAATTCTGGGAACTATAATTTCGTGAGAAATTTAGCCTTCTCTGTCAGAGAGCTCTGGTCTGGTGTCACAATAAACTACAATTTCCAGGATTCCCTAGCACTAAGCCAGGGCAGTTAAAGTGGTCTGAATCTTTATTATTTTGTCAGTGTCTTTTGGACCTAAATAAATATATATTCATTTGCATATCACCATTCTACAGAGCTTCAGATGTTCAAAAGCATAGAAAGCAGGACATAGTAGCCTGCCACACTGTTCCTAATATATTTTATTTTCCTCTCCAAGAAAAAGGGCACAAACAAATAGGATAGCTTAGAAAAATTATTATCTCTTTATTACAGTGGGACTTCTTTGTTTGTGGGCTAGCCATTCATGAGGTAGCTCTCCCAAAGCACACCCTCCCCATAATGGTGGCATGCTGACATGGGCTTGTGCATGTTGCTACCCATCATATATTAGCTTGGTAAAGGTGGGGAGAAGTAATTTAATGGCCAGAGATGCCCAGGCAGAGCCTGACTGCAGCAATTAATTTTTTTAAAAAAAGAGTCATTTCCCTCTTGTATAACCAGACAAGAAAGGAGGGGAAGAGATCAAAGCCAGAATAAAGAGAACATGCCAAAATGGACTGTCTTGGGCAAGCATGTTCCGAGATGAAATCATGGAAATACATTTAAATAACTTGCCTTCTAAGCTGGTATCAAAAGAGTCTCCCATCTCTTTGCTTTCAGTCCTTCACAGTACCTGACAAATCACTTGATTTAACCACCTAGGTTTCTATCCAGACCAGTCAAACCTTCATTTGTTGTTGTTGGGTGCCTCCACATCATTTGTGACTTATGGAGATCCCAAGGCACTTCAATCATAGGGTTTCTTGGCAAGTTTCTTCAGAGGGGATTTGCCATTGCCATCCTCTGTGGCTGAAAGAGTGTGACTTACCCAAGGTCACCCTGTCGAATTGTTATACTCAAGTGAAGAATCAAACTCTGATCTCCAGAGTTGTAATCCAATACTACACTACACTGGCTCTAAAACTTTATACCTAGTTTAATTGGACATAGGGTTCAGAATCTTTTCATAAACATTGTACACTGAAATCAGAAATCCAAGACATGGTTAAATTCCATTCCCGCACCTAGAAAGTAATACATATGGAAGATTCTGAACTAATGAGGCCAACTAGAAAGATTTACAGATGGCTATAAATAAGTTTTGATTCCCCACTCAGTAATGGAAACCCACTGGGTGACTTTGGGCAGGTCACATACTCTCAACCTCAGAAAACTCTGTGATAGGGTTGCCATAAGTGACACACAACAACAACAATAAATTAGTTCATCCCAGGTTATTCTGTTGCTGCAGACAAACAACTCAAACACTTTCTTACAACCCTGTTTGGCTTTGTAGCTCTCTGACTTTGGCATATACCTAACCTTGCACAGAATGCCTGGACTACACTCCAACTTTCACTGAAAATGCATTGTTTCCCCTCATCTATTCCTGTGGATTATAGGTACACGCACTTGTCAGCTTTAAACAGGACACATTAAAAAAGTGCTTCATTGGGCTTTATGTTCTTTCAAACTAACATCCTCTCAGAATCAAGGCTTACAGTCATGAACAACAATTACGTTCTATAAAAATTCCTTAAAAGTCCCCAAACACATGACAGCAGGTACATTTTTGCCCTTTTGTATATGCACTATATTGTTTGTGCTGGGAGACAAACGACTACAAATAGAAGATAGGAAGAGTGAAATATTTAATGAGCTTGATAATTGGCTACTTGGATGCAAGATGACATATCCAGCTAGGCATCTTCTCAGTGGGATGGTGTTTCAAATGGGATAACAACAACAACAACAACAACAACAACACCACAATTACAAAAATGATACTGCTTGGAATGTACTACATTATCTGATGATACCTCACTGATTCTAGATTTTTATTACAGAATCTAAATCTAGTAGAATGTTAAACTGAAATAACAACACTTTGAACCATTAGTATTATTTGTACAGTGTATGTTTCACTGTCTAGTTCAAGCAGCATAAAAACAAGTTCTCTTTATATATGCGTGTGTGTGTGTGTGTGTGTGCGTGCATTTAAATAACTTGGGCAGCCTTGGGCAGAACACCCAACATTCTATTAAGTTCCAATTAAGTGAACATTGTACCAGGATTGCTACATTAGATTTCCTAGTTCCTGCCTCTAGCCAGAAACTAATTCTTTCTTCAATGCTTGGTTCTTAGGCACCCTCAGAACCAACTGATTGTGAAATAGATGGCTTAGGAAATTACTAGCTCCTCTTTAACAAACACTTAAGAGTTAGGATTGAAGAGACAGGCAGCTGTAGAAAATGCAGGCCACTGGCTGGAGGTGTACATTTGGTGGCTGCCAGCTGTCAGTTCTGGTGGCTGAATGTAAATGCAGTGGGTGGCCATTCATTATCACTACTGCTACCATTCTTGTGCTTGCACAAGGAGATCTTAGACATCTCACTGCATGAGTGGTGAGAAGTCAAATAACTCACGAGACAATTCTGTTGTTAACTGGAAAATTAAAGCAAGTAGACATAATTTTATATATTGATTATTCCAAGATATTGCAAAGGCAAACAAGAGTATGCTACAGTGTGCTGTCATTTTTGGCACACCCTTGCCATTGACAACATTTGTTTCCACTTTAGATGTCTATTCATTGTGTCAAATGAACCAGGGATGGATCCCTTCTATAGCAATAGCAATAGCAAGTACATTTCTATACCACTTATCAGTGAACTAGCACTCCCTAAGCAATTTACAATATGTAAGCCACTGGCCCCCAACAAGCTGGGTACTCATTTTACCAACCTACGAAAGGAGGAAAGGCTGAGTCAATCTTGTAACCCTGCTTAGGATTGAACTCAGAACCTTGTGGCTGCAGTATCGGCATTTAACCATTGCGCCACCAGGGCATCTTTTCATAAAATCAAGATTCATGTATTGTTGTTCGCATCCCACATGAGGATTCGTTTTAGTGATAGTGAAGCTGAATGAACCACTATGCTCCATCACACATACAGTGGACCCTTGTTATACGCTGGGGTTTGGTTCCAAGATCCCCCGTGTATAACAATATCCTTGTATGCTCAAGTCAAATTAAATATAATGACATAGCAAAATGGTGTCCCTTATTAAAAAAATGGAAAATCAAAGTTTGATATTTGAAATTTATACTTTTTTTAAACATTTTCAAACCGTGTATGCTTGAATCCATGTATAAGAAGGGCTGACTGTATAATATTTAAACTGGATGTTCTATAGAAATTCCAAACTGCATTGACTGCACTTCAAAAGAATGGGAATTATAGAGAAATTGGACTGAATGATGATCCATTTACATGACTCAGTCAGCTCTTATGTCATCCCACTATCCATGACTATGTTTAGAGAAGGTCTGTGATGGAAAAAGCTGTAAGTCATCTTCAATCCTTTATAAGGAAAAACATGGGATATAAAATCAATCAATCAGTCAGTTATATGAACCAGAGTTGTGTGAACTGAACTCTTATTATAACATGATTGCTTGAAGTCTAGCTATGGCCCAGTACTGATGGGCCTCATGGCATGTCTTGATGACGTGCTAGGGTTGCCTTGGGGCGTCGCTTACAGACACCTCGCAACCCTAGCACGTCTTCCGTATGTCAAAATGGCGGCGCACTGTACAGATGGGCACTGCCATTTTGATGCAACGGATGCCTAGCGTCCGCATGTCGTGGCACCATAATGACGCCTCAAGTGCGCCATTGGCGCACTGCAACATCATTATGGTGCCACAAAAAGAACCTGCTTTTTGCAGATTCTTTTTGCTCCATGAGGAAGCCATGCCGTTTTTCTGCTGCAGCTCCCTCGCGGAGCAAAGCGGGGTGCCATCAGACTGCCCTTTTGGGGAGGTCTGTACTTGGCCTATATTAGTTTGTTGTGGCAAAACCATAGAGTTGCTTAGGTTTTCATACACTAAAAGCCACTTCATCAAATCATGGCAGTTTATACAAAGTTGGCAGGGATGTGTATGTGTGCAACACCCCAGCTAACTTTCATGTTTTATAATGCTGAGTAAAGACAAACCAACTGGGGTTGTTATGGAGTCAAGTTTGAAGGTAAAGATTAAAAGTTATATGGGAAATTCTTCGAAGTATCAAGATTAGAATTAGTAATGTGCACTGCTGATACAAGATGAAGCTTGTGGTAGTACTGTCACTGACTCCTATTGAAACTATGAATCTCATTGAGTAGTAGCCTAGGGGATATGAATAAAAATATACGGAAAGAATGAAAACCTAAACATGAAAGATACATTCCAAGCATTAAGCTCCCGAGGCTAGACAGTGATCCTGATAGCCACACACTTTTTAAAATTAATAAACCTACATAGATGATAACATTGTAAGAGATGATAACAGCTTAAATATATAATAGGATAAAATAATGAAATGAATAAAATAAAACAATACAAAAAGTTTCTGCTACATATCCAAATAAATCAGCACATCACTGAGTTTGATTTTTTCCCCTGTTATACTAATCATGCTTGATTACCAATACCAGCCATTTCTGGGGTCAAATCAAAGACCTTATATAAACCTCTTTGAAAAGATGCAGTAAGCAAAACAACAGAAGAATGCAGAAAAATCAATTCTGCATGCTTGCTGATGGATGATTATTTTCTTGCCACCCTACTTCAGATAGAACAAGACCACTGCATAACAATGGCAACTGTTGAGGAATGCAGGTCTCTGCCTAGCCTTGAGGTGATACTGGAGCAGCCCTGGAGCAATTTGGTAGATGCTGCTAAACTTCACAGGAAGGGCAGAGCTGCCTTAAAAGAATGTTTAAAGGAATATAGGTAAAGCCAAGAAACAATGCAACCCTGGAGAGAAGGGAGGAGGGGGAGCGAAATAACTACAGAGCTAGAGACAGAAGTGTCCATAGTGAGGGGAAGGAAACACCTTAGATGCAAATAAAGTGAGGCAACACAAAGAGCCACCCTGAAAGTATTGAAAAAAGTATTGTCTATTGAGGCCCTGACTGACATCAGAGGAGAGAAATGCAGAATTGTTGCCAGTAGGCAGCATTGGCAGGAATAGTAGCCCAATGGCAATGGTCAATGAGGTGTTGTATAGATTCAGAAATGATGAATGATGGAACCAGAGTTGGAAGAGGCCTCATAGGTTACTCTCCTTACCATGAGTCTCCTTCCAACTCTGATTCCATGACTCATCATTTCCGGATCTATGTAAAATAGATCATCTTGCAATAACACAGCCCAGCTGATTGTATTTTACATTGAAAGCTGGGCTATCATTAGATTTGTTTGATTGGACATCTATCTTTGGCTGATTTCATGCACTGGATATAGGCTTCGTGAACAGCCATACATACTAAGGGCCTCCTCCCTCCTCAGGAAAAGATTTAAAGGTTTATTTCTTCCTTGTCATTTCATTTTCTGAGCACAGATCAAGGAAATGGTAAATTTCTTATTTAGATACAAAATAGGTCTATCACTGTCATGCAATAGGGTGAAGTGGAAGGTGGGACTGGTGGGAGAAAAGGTCTGACCATTGGTGTGAGAAAAGTGCAACTGACTTGAGAAAGAGTGGCCCTTAATAGAGTAAAGGGGCTATTGGGGCTTGACCTTAGACAGCAAAATGTCTTAATTTGGACTGATAGCAAACAAGGCAAACAAATGTGAACCATAACCATGAGCTCTGAAGTTTTATTCATTACAGTTCTAAGGGGTGTTAGGTATAGGAATGGAAAGAATATTGGAAAATATTAGGAAAAATGGCTTCTCGCGTGTTGGGAAACCCTGATGGGAATCCTGTAAATCTTTGCAAGCTGGGACTTACTCAAAACCCACAGAAAAATTACATGTGGGTTGTGTTTTTGTTTTGTTTTCTTTGCCCAGAAAAATAATATTTTCTTCACAAAAAGCAAGTTTCCAGAACAGAACAAGAAACAACATATTTGTTTATGTATTTGGATGTGTACTGAGCAGAATAAATTCTGAATTGCAAAAACTTTCAAAAACTTGATGGTTTTATTTATTATTTATTATTTATTATTTATTCTCACATTAAAGAGAAAATGATAAAATTGTTTATTCTTGTGTACAAGAAAAAAATTATTAATATCTGCATCCTTTGAGGTATCCAGAAAGGAGATGAGTATCAAACAAGATGCAACATGTCCACATGATTTGAGGTGGCAAAGGTTTCCATTTGCTTCAATACTAATTGTTGAATATTATTTGTTGAGGAAGGGGATATTTGTTGAATAGTCATATTTGGAGTGGCTGATAATTTTGATTCAGTTTGTTAGTTGATTTATTTATATTTCATTTCTATGCCACCTTTCATTCAGAAGGGGCCCAATAAGTTATTTCAATTCATAAATTAATTCACATTCAGGATGGAAAGAACTTGAGATTTTTTTTTTAAACTAAATGTGGGGAAAAGCTAAATGGGAAGGGGGAATCAAAACTGATGGACATACATCTAAGCTGAGGACATTGAAGAAATAAGGCTGGCTCCATTTCTTCTGACAGGCACCCAAACAGTGCTGTTATGCATGGAATTTAAAGTTTGAAGTTCCCCTGTTTTAACTGTTTAAAATTGGATTTAGGATTGTTTTTAGGAGTTGCTAAAGACTATTCTAATGCAGTTTTAAAACGCCTGTTAAAAGAACTTTATATTTTTTTAAAAAAAAAATTTGTTTATTGTATTAAGAATCTATGTGAACTGGGATATGATACAAACATACAGTAAACAAACAAACAAATAAGTATATGTCTTCAGCTGAATTAGAACTGACATCATTTTTATTTCTGGAGAGTCTTCTCATCTTTTCTGAGAGTCTTCTCATATGACAGGCAAGTCAAATATGGTTTTCTCTGTGTCGAGGAGAGCTGTGTGTTTTAAATTTGGCTGCTGCAGTAGGAAAGTTTTTGTTACAGTTAGTTTCTTAAGAATTTTCCAAGATTTGCAACCTACATTTCAAAACAGAAAGAATGTGAGGTTCAAGAAATGCAAAGTGAGAAATAATGAAACTGACAGGATATTCTTATCTTGCACTCTGTTGTTGTTGTTGGTGGTGGATGTCATTCTGCTTTTTGAACCATGTATTTTTGTATCACATCTTGGAATGGTTTACAAATTATTAAAGCCAGTGCAGATTAAATATCTTTATCTTATCACTATGCTGATGCAAGTAAGTGTGGTTGTATTGGTGGTTGAATGTTTTTGAAGTTCTTGCACAAGGAGTATTAGTGGCAAGGACAAACAGAAGCAGGCAAAGTGGGGGGGGGGGGGGACATACAGACATCCAACATGGACTGCAAACAATGTCCAGACCTGCCTATTGCTGCAATGCCAGGTTTTGAGGGGGTTCTCAGAACCAAGGGTTATGGGAATGTTACCTTGAGAAACTGATGAAAAGGCACATCTAATTTCCTAGCCTACACTTTCCATAATGCCTTGTCTCTAGTTCCTTGTTTCACAAACTTTTGGTCACAACAGACAGCTGTAAGGGGCGGCTTGAATGCCATCCCTTTAAGTGCTGGATCAGGGCGTGTGGCAAGCTTTGTCATGGCCAATCCAGATTTTTTCCGGTGCAAATGATGCTTCTTTTTGCACAGAAAAAGGGAACACTTTCTGCCACCGCCGTAGCTTTTTGATGTTCCTTCGGTGTGCTGTTGGAAATGCTGTGCCACGGGAGTGCCACAATGCTGCCCACCATCTGGTCAGGTAGGTGGCATGACACCAGCTTGGTGCTGGTCTGTTTCACCCCTTTTGAGTGGCTGGGAGTGTGGCCTTCAGATAATGCATGCCCTGATGCCACCCTCAACTGGCATCATGTCATCTACGTGAACACTTCGCACACTGCAGGATCTTGAAAAGTCACTGCTGTGGCAGAAAAACACCCTTATTAGCTGCAGAAAAAAGCCAGATCAGGGCCATGGTGTGTGGTGCCACAGCCCTGATCAGGAGCAAAAGGGACAGCTTCAACCTGCCCCTATACGGCCATCTGTTTGGCCCTTTGTCAGTATTTCCTAATGGAAAATCAGATGGGAAGGGATCAGTTGCTGGACTGCCACTAGAAATATTTTTTGGGGGGGGGGGTCGGTGAAAGTTCATTGCAAAACACCAACAGTTGACGGCTGGAACCACATCTTGCAAATTTTCAGGACAGCCTTATCCAAATCTGGTAAGTACTGTATTTCTGGCGTATAAGACTACTTTTTAACCCAGGAAAGTTTCTCAAAGTCAGGGATCGTCTTATATGCCGGTGTCGTCTTATAGGCTGAAACTTCTGAGCCGGACTGGAGAATCTGCGGTTGCCGCAATGGTGGGGGGAGCTCAAAAACGGCCGCGCCGCATACCTCCGTATGTGGTGACCGTATGAAAGCAGGTATGTACAAGTATGGTAGAAGAAAACTTGGAGACAGAGGGCTGGGTAGGCAGGGAGAGCTGACAATCCAGCAGGGCGGGGCTTTGTATACAACAGTTTTTTTCCTGCTAATCCTGCATGTCATAAGCATGTGAATTAAATACTATATTGAAATCAATCTGATTTTTAAATTTTTATTTGGTGTGTGTTGGAAGAGGGGTAGTCTTATAGGGCGAGTATATCCAACGCTATATTTTAACTGGAAAGTTGGGGGTCGTCTTATACGCCCAGTCATCTTATACGCCGGAAAATATTGTATATTGATTTTCCCATTTTAAACCTGAATGTGTCATCTTTTCAGGGTTTTAATCTGTATTTTCTCTAGTATTCATAGTAGTTGTCCAGGTTTCTGGTGTCTTTAATGTTACTCAAAAATGACTTATATTTTTTCATTCATTTTTCTTCTTTCATTTACAAAAAAAGATAAGGTTCCTACTTCTGATGAGGGGAGTACATAAATGTACTCGAAATCATATTGTTTGATGGGGGGGGGGGTTGTCCTAGAAAATTATGAGGCTATGATGGTAGCACCATATGATCTCCAAGAGTGTGCATTTAAGCAATTATTACACTGTAGGGTATAGGTGGTATGGTTAACGTAAGTTTTCGGTTATGGAAGGTGTTAACACTTTCCTAGGTGAAGTAAAGCTTAATAGTTGGTGGGTATATCGTGAGGCGTACGTGCTCAGTGTGGAACTTCCAAGTGGAAACCATTCCGCAATCATTGCATTTTAGCTTGTCAAAAGCTTTTCGAAATATTAAAAACGGAAAGGTTTCTCAGTGCCCAGAAGCCTGTATTACATGTCGCCTAAGCAGCATTTATATCATCAACATTACAATCTAGATATCTATTTTATTGTCAAACATAAGGACAAGACTTGGAATATCATGGGAGTTCCTAACTAGGGACCCCCAAAGAGTATTAGGGTGTCATTTCAAGACTTCCATTGGATCAGATGAAATTTGTCTATCACATACTCCAGCTACTTTCCCTCAGGTCTGCTCTTCTGATATACACTCAGTCATATAGGGGACCTGGCCCAAGGCTTTATTACGACTACCTACACACCTTACACTTGAATAGCTCAAGTGTTATTTCACATTTTGGTAGACCTGGAGCGTCCTTTCACCCTTACCAACTTTCTTTCACCAGGATGGCTGGGTAGTGATATTTTCAGCAGTCTTGGTATCCAGTAACCAAACCCTAATTCAACTTTACCAAATTGGTGTGTGTGTGTGTATTTAATTAAAATTTATTAATACATTCTATAACAAAACATGACAACAAACAGTAACAACAAAACAACATAAAGAGAATAACCCAGGGCCTTATCTATCTGGGTTATTTACCAAATTGGGTTAACTGAAGTCATAAAGCCTGGGGGCATTTGCAGCCACTTTTCATCCATGCACAAGTAGCAGCCATGCAATCATGTTTCTCCCACACTGTAGCAAAGGGATAACTACTTACGCCTCTTTCCCCTATTACCATTTCCAAGATTCATTTGCTATGTACTGTTTGTTTATGCTACTGTGCACAATTAAAAATCAAGATACAATTGTACTCCTTTGGGTTAAAAATATGCCCAACAAGAGAGTCCTAACCAGAGATCTCCCTTATCCCTTCATCACATAATTAAAACAATGTGAAAGGGTAATCCAATCCTTTTGTTTCCATCACCCATCCAAATCACCATGCAATACCGAGGCAATGTCTACCAAGAATCTTTTCTACTTTTTTAAGCTTCCTATGAGAATCAGAATACGATAGAATTAGCTCAATAAACGTTCAGGGTTTAATAAAGTAAAGAAAGCACTCCACTGAAGAAGTTACCTTTCGGAAATGTGAGGACTGACAATGGGTATGGGCAATCCTCTCATTCTCATTCTTCTTAAGTTAGCGTCATTCACATTTCAAATTTACTGAGGAAAATGAGAGTTTTTTGTGTATAAAAATCTTGGCATCCTTGTAGGAACTGGAGGATCTCAAATTGCCAAAAATTGGAAAAACACCCTAGGCCTTTCATTTCACAGACTCTTAATAGACTATGGTCAGTTTACATTTCCGTTTTATTTACTTTGCCAAAGAAAAAGAAAGAAAGAAAGAAAGTCAGTTTTTTTGTATGTGAGAGGAAAATAAAGGCTAGGTACTTTGTAGCAACCTTTTTTTCACATTTTAAATGTATTTGCAAGAAATGAATGTTGAAGATGTACCTCCAACTCATCGGGTGGATTTTGGTAAGCAGATACTAATATAGAAACAAATATTAATAGCAGACATACATTGATTGGGTAATATAGAGACAGACAGATAATTGTGAAGTGATTTGTTACTGTATAACTGTACTTGAAATTTATTACAATTGTTACTCTTGTGGGGATAGGTTGGTACCAATGATTTATTGTTATTGTTGAACACAAACACACACAGAGAGAGCAGCTGTGGAGTGTGACTTGGAAGAGTGAACACTATTTGACTCTTTAGTCAATGGTGTGTATGACACGAGGATGATACAGATGCTCTCCATATGGGAGATTTTTGGAATGGTAGAATGTGGCAGTGCATGGTGGAATACATGGCAAAAAAGGAAGGAGGAGAAGGAGACTTAGGTGTGTTACAGACCACCTGAAAGTGGCTTCTGCCACCGCCAACATTTAGCGGCAACCGAGGAGCCCTAGCAGCCAAACTGTGAGGCTCCCCCTGCACTGCAAAAAAGAAGCGCCAAAATGGTGCTTCTTTTGCTCCCTGGAAGTGGCACCGCGAGTCGCTAGTCACGCACTCACAGCATCACCCGCCGTGCAACTGCCGACGCTAAGTGTCCGCGATGTCAAGATGGCGGTGCCTGTGTAGAACGGGCGCCGCCATTTTGTACGTCCTGAGGAGACTAGGGTTAGGGGCGTGTGTAAAGCACGCCCTTTCCTAACCCTAGTACGTCCTGAGGATGTACTTTACACCCGTTTTGTAACGGGCCATTGTGTCCTAATGTTCATCATATACACTCATCCCTCAACATTGAGTCCTTGACTTTTGCGGATTTGATTATTCATGGATTTTTTAGTAGTTTCTCTCTAGGAATATCTAGGTCCTCCAACTCAACTCTATAGTCAACTTTAACCAAAAGTCACATGAATGACAGAGATTCCTAGAGAGAACACTCCACTAGACATGTGGTAGCTCCCCAGGACAATTCTGTTGTCACCCTGGCAGATGTTGACACAGAGTTGCACGGGAGACTTAGAGATTTCAGACATGTTTTCACAGGGAAATACATAGTGTTTTTGTCATTTGCAGTTTTTTCCACATTCATGAGGGCTTATGCCCCTAACCAGGGTAGCCAAGGGTCTCTCTAGTGGAATTTTATTTTGCTCAATTTATTGGGTTGGCTAAAGAACCCTCGAGACCATTTCCTTTATTACACCAGGAGAAAAGGGTGCCAAAGACAGCCATATCCCATCCTATCCCTTTTTTCATATTGTAATGTTTTTATCCTGTACTGTAATGTTTTAATTCCTTGTAAGCCGCCTTGATCATTTATTGGAAAGGCGGGGTAAAATAATAAAAATTGTTATTATTATATTATTATTATTATATTATTATTATTATTATTATTATATTGCAGAGGCAGATTATCTGAATGAAGTGTTTTTTTATTAAGGAAGAAAATCACACAACAATACACATTCACTCACACGTACATGCCAGGACTAAGAAATCAGGAGTTAGCCTAGAATAGCTGGAGGCTGAACTAATGGAGATACTTAGACGAGGCTTGACTCTGGATCCAGTTGTGAAGGGGATAGGATGGGATAGGGCTGTTCAAGGTGAGGCAGACGGGACAGGCATACCGGGACTGGTCAGAGTTCACAGTGACAGAGTGTCCCCGTGCCTTCCAACTAGCCCCTGATGAAGGATTTGGGGAACTTTAAGACAAAAATTAGTCTGAAGGCAAAGAGTTTGTCCTATATCAAAGAGCACTCCTTCCATGGCAACTGTCAACTTCTGGCCTGGGAGGGAGTGAAAAGGCTGGCCCATTTCTACCAGGGCTAGATCAAGAAGAAGAGTGTATTTTTATTTTTATTCTATGTATTTAATTTTATGTATTTTTTTAAGCTGTAACCCGCCTGGATTTCTTGTGATTTGGTGGGCTATAAATAAATCATTTGTTATTATTATTAGGAAATCAAATCTACATTGTAAAGGATTACTTGGTCTGGCAATGTTTGGGTTGAGATTAAGTTGTAAATCGCTTATCAGGCTGTGTCTGGCATAAACATCCGGCCTCAATGCCTGCTTCCCGACTTCAGAGGTATTAAAGTTTCTCATTTGCAACTCCCAAACATCTGTTTGATGTGCAATGGGGTAGTGGGGACGTGCTCCCACCCTTTGGAGATCATGGATGCCCAGAGTACAGCATCCTTTGAGGCCATAGGGAAAATGCACACACCAACATCAGAAGATTTTGGCTTAGCATAACACCAGCAAAGTGGAGGGATGAGTGTACTTCATAAAATGTCCCAGAAGCATTCTGGGAGATTGGTGAATCCTGAAAATCTTTCAAGTTATCTCTGACATAGTGCTTCGCTCTGATGACTTTTCACAATCAGACATTGAAGGAATGAGTGATTGAGAGTCAGCTTTTATGTTTGCTTGTGTAGGGAGATTTGCCTCCTCCTTCTCTTGCTGGCTCTCTGCTGGCTGTTTTTCCACTTGTGCAAGGAAGTCTTGTATATCTCTCTGTATGAAGATGGGTCAAATCATTATAGTATATTATCTAGAGCAATCTGCCAGTATAGTATCCTCACCTCATTCCAAGATTACCTTTGCATCATGTATACCCAAGTGATTCTAGAACCCAAGCAATTCTAGAAACACATTTGCCATGAAGTCTGTTGAAAAGGCCTGCATACACTTTTCAGACATAAACAAATTCTGCCTGAAAAATACTGTTAAATTACCTGTCTCTCAGGAAGACATTAGACAAGAATATCTTCACTACAGAAAAATCCTTAATTTTTTTGCTTATCCTGAAATATTAGAGAATCATCCACTGCCGAAAGGACAAATGTTTCAAAAAGGAAAGAGGAGTTCTCAATAAATAGATTAAAGCTCTAATGATGGTGCCATTAATTCTCTTACAATTCAATCTTGCCTTTAAAAAACGCCCAGTCTTCACTACTCAATTATGTTTTAAACCTGATTTATGAAACAATCCCAGCAGCATCCTAATATCACAGGAGAGTCATTATGTGAAGTGGGTGACACATTGGTATTAAGAAGGAATGCATATTGTTTGAATCACGTCATATTTTCTATCCCTTCGGTTAGCTGTCGGTAGCTGGCAAGGAAAAGTGCATTTTGCACAGAATATTTCTATGCAAAATATATTGTTTTCTCTGCATAAAATGCTGGAAAAAAGGGTTTTACACAAAGAAACATATTTGAATTAGATAAAGAATAAATCCTGAGTGCAAAGGTGATCTTCAGGCCAAATTCTTGTCAGGTTTCCTAGCACTAGATAAATATTTTAAAATAATTTTTCATTTTTTTTTTCTGAGGTGTGAATGGCATACAACGCTTTTAGGAATGTTGGAATGTTGGAAGACACAGAAACCTTCTTTTGTTTTGTTGACCAAATAACTGTAATGAAATCCAGCATATTAGTACATGTAAGGTGACAAGTGGACATAATCTCTGGTTCATACTTTTTCTAATAAATGAAATTTGCAAAGGCATACTGATTCAACTAACATCCTTTCAGTCTGTCTCTTTAAATTCCTTTGCATTGTAATCCAATACATGTCCACTCAGAAAAGTTCCAAGGCATACAAAGGGACTTAGGGGCTGTACAGACAGTCCCAAGGGGGTGGTCTGCAGCTGCCCCTTTACTGGCTGGATTGGGGGCCACGGGAACCCCAAGGGGTGCCACAGCCATGACAGCGTGGCTTTATGATGCCCTTGGATGCAGCCCCAGAGGTCCGTCATGATGTTCCACACCATGTGGACCTGGGACGGGGTTAGGGCATCAGTGAGAGGACACTGAGCCCTGACTCTACCACAGGCCCAACTTTCTTACTTTCCTACTTTACAAAAGTGTATTGGTAAAAAAAAAAAAAAAAGATTTCAAATGCCCTCCCTTCAGCCTCCATCTTGAGGGAGGGAGAGGCAGGCGAGCTCCACCAGGCCTGCCTGGAAGAAGACAAGCCCTCCCTTCAGCCCCCATCTTGAGGGAGGGAGAGGCAGGCGAGCTCCACCAGGCCTGCCTGAAGAAGACAAGCCCCCCCATCCTCCATTTGAGGGAGAGAGAGGCAGGCTACTCCAACTGTCTGCCTGGAAGAAGACAAGCCCTCCCTTCATCTTCCATCTGGAAGGAGAGAGAGGCAGGGTTCCATCAGTCCTGCCTGGAAGAAGACAAGCCCTCCCTTCATCCACCATCTTGAGGAAGAGAGAGCAGGCTAGCTCCACCAGGCCTGCCTGGAAGAAGACAGCCCTCCCTTCATCTTCCATCTTGAGGGAGGGAGGGGCAGGCTAGCTCCACCAGGCCTGCCTGAAGAAGACAAGCCCTCCCTCATCTTCTATCTGAGGGAGGGAGAGGCAGGCAGCTCCACCAGGCCTGCCTGGAAGAAGACAAGCCTCCTTCATCTTCTATCTTGAGGGAGGAAAGGCAGGCTAGCTCCACCAGGCCTGCCTGGAAGAAGACAAGCCCTCCTTCATCCACCATCTGCCTTGGTCCAGGCCTTGGAGGTAGAGAAGACTTGGGACCTCATCCTTCCTTCCACACCCCTTCTCCTTTTGTGTTGTGTCTTTTTAGATTGTGAAGCCTGAGGGCAGGGAACCGTCTATTAAAAAGATGGTATGTACAGCACTGTGTAAATTTACAGCGCTTTAAAATAAAGGTAATAATAATAAAATAAATAATAATAATAATAATAATAATAATATGCATATTTAAATATGTATATGGCATTCAAACACAGCAGAAATTTCTTGTCGGTTAACAGAATGTAACTCTGTGTGTGTGTGTGTGTGGTGTACAAGCATGTGCACCTGCACACAGAGCAGTTATTGTGCAGGTAGATCCATGTTCCCTAGCATCCATGGAATTAACACACACACATCTATGGGATTATATTACTGAGAAAAGAGTAAATAGTCTATAGATATTCATCTTCCTTCACTGTTGCTGGTCAGTTTCAAAGGTTGTTGGAGGAATAACCCCAATATAAACATCCACCAGAATCACTTTTACATGAGCTCTGATCCCACTGTGAATGACACTGTGAAAACAGAGGTCAAGGCCCTTAAAAAATGTACATACATTTGAACAGAGAAGGATATGTATTACCTTTTTTCTTTTGGACCTGTCCACCATCTATTCCAGCAGCCTGAGAAGTAGGTAAAATTTGCATTAGAAATACAGTAGATAGTTCATAGAGACTCCGGGGGTTTTGTTCAGAATTATTAAATGCAAAATAATTGTCCAGTGAAAAAGTCTCCAACAGTCATTGTTACATCATGATTAAATCAAATTGCTAATCCCAATTCAGAGATCACTGAATCAGGTGGCTTTACTTGAGTGCTCATTTTTATTGAACACTTGATTCAGTGAGTTTATATTAGTTGGGACAACAACTGGATGTAGGTCTAAAAAAATGAGAAATAGTGTACCTCGGTTCCCTCAGACAATAACAATGATCATATACAAGAATGATGCTTGGTACTTACATTTTTTATATGAATATCTACCCTTCAAAAACACTTCAAAAATTTCAGTTACTTTTTAAATAGTACTGTAAGCTAGTTCAGTTGTTTGCTGTTGTTTGACTTCAAGTCATTTCTGACTTATGGTGACCCTAAAGTGAAACTATCATGGGATTTTTCTGGCAAGATTAAGGCACAGGATTTACCTTTGCTTTTTCTAAGGATGAGGAAGTGTGACTTGCCCAAGGTTACCCATGGATGAGTGGGGATTTAAACCCTGCTTGTACGGACCTCAGCAGTACTCCATGCCATTGACACTACTTGAAGTTTCAGTTTGAACTTTAAGGAAACAAAGAACGTTCTGAACCTTCTTTCCAAAACAGAACATCACAAAATAAAATCATCTTCTTGGATAATATCTTTTAAGTTCCCACTAGATACCAGAAGTATTCAATACTTCCCTTCCTCAGTAAACACTCACAGCAATGACTTACATAGTGCAGGTGGGATATTGATGGATCTATTGAATTTTGTAGGGCATCAGCATGGTGTAGTGGTTTGGTGTATGGGAATATGACTGGAGACCAGGTTTGAAACTCTGTTTAGACATGAAACTCCTGAGTAACCTTGGGAGCTTATCACTCACCTTTTTAAAGGGCTGGAGCCAGGATGCGGGATGAAGATGGGGATTATCTGTCACTAAATCACTGCCAAACCACCATCTACCATCAGCCCAGGTTCAAGCCGAGTCCCAGCCATTCTCTGCCAGCAATTTTTAGAAGTCGGAAGCGATAATCCCTGCCTTCATCCTACATCCCGGATCCAGCTACTTGGACTCTCTCAGCTTCAGAAGAAGGCTAAGACAAATCCCATCAGAACAAATCTGTCAGCGCAACTGCTGGGGTCCAACAGCCACTGTCAGCAGCTCAAACAAGTCCTGGGGTTAAATCAGACCCTTGGAGCAGAGCTGGCAAATTTCCAGAAGCCGAAGCGTGGCTCCAAAGTCCAAGTTGGGATGACAGCAACTGGATGTCTTCCAGGAACTGCATCAATGCAGGAACCTCCGGGGACACACACCAAACTGATGCTATAGCTTCTTCTGATAAACCACCAGAGAAACTAAGTCTCCCAAAGTGCTCTTTATTCACAGTGCTATTATACAAAACGAGATCTCTAAAACTCCAAACCATACCAATCCAACTCCTTCTACAAACCCACAACCACTCTTGCAACCCCTGGGCTTATATAGTCTCCAGACCATGTGGTCTCCCAAACCCAGTGAGTTCAGGTGTGTAACCATGTCATGTGTCTCCTGTGCAATCTAGACACATGGTTTCATCATCCATGGCTATGTGCACTTGGGCACTGAAGTGGCCTTGAGCCAATGAGCTTCAGCTGTGCTGATCAACCTTGCCACTCTGCTGAATGCTCATGGCCAAACACACACACATCAAGCATTTCCCTGTGTGCTGTGTTTTAACCCTTCAAACTCCTGACAAAATCTTGAAAACTGTGTGATAGAATTAGTTTAGGGTTACCATAAATCAGAAATGACTTGAAAGCACACAACAACAACACTGAGTGGTCTGGTGAATTTTGCAGAAGAACAAAGGTTTGGGTTACTGAAGATCTGTGTTTATTCAATCAAGACCTAATCCCATAAAGTTCAATGTGACTTACTCCCAGGTGTGTAAGTACAGGACAGCACCCTCAGGTCCAAAACACACTGCAGAAATAGTCCAGTTAACTACTTTAATTGACCTGGCTAGGGAATTATGGGAACTGTAGTTTTGTGAGACATTTAACCTTTGCTAACTGCATCAGCACTGCAGAAATAGTCTGGTTTGACACCCTTTGAACTGCCCTGGCTCAAGGCTATGGGATTCTGGGAAGCATAGTTTGTTGTGGCACCAGATCACAACTACACTACACTTCCCAGAATTCCATAACCTTGAGCCAAGGCAGTTCAAGGGGTGTCCAACTGAATTATTTCTGCAGTGTGGATGAGCCTCTGTCAGAAAGCTTTAGTGCCACAATAAACTACAGTTTCCAGGATTTCCTTGCACTGAACCAGTACAATTAAAGCAGTCTCAAACTGGTTTATTTCTGCAGTGTGTTCTGGGCCTTGAGACACTTTTCTAATAGGGAGAAGAAGAAGAAACAAACACACAAGCAGAGCTTTGTGGTAAATCTCTAAAGGATGCTCTCCATCTATGGACCTTAAGATGTAACCTCAGAGATCTCATATACAGGTTGGCCCTCCATATCCATCCTCCACTGCTTGAAAATGTTTGATTAAACTATATGAATTCCAAAAATCAAAACTTGATTTTGCCAATTTTTATATGGGACACAATTTTTCTATGCCATTGTATTTAATGAGAATTGACCATCCATGGATTTTGGTATCTACAGTTGGGGAGGGGGACCTGGTTGATATCAAGGGTCCACAGTATAAAAACTGGAACATATGTCACCATGCAACATCAGAGTGTGGTCAAGATGGCAACAGTTATTAATCGGGAAGGATATACAAGTTAGAAGAAGCTGCACTAGTTTGCTTGCACCTGATGATTAACTTCTTTTCCTTTCTCTCTTGTTCCCTTGCTGAGTTAAGTAAGTGCAAGCTACTTTTGCACTTTGAACTCAGTTTGCAGCAACTGAAGTAAGCTGATGACAAAGGTGGGAAGTGGGAGAAGGAGAAAGAAACAGGGACACTTTAAAAGTTGTGGGGAAAGTTGGATTAACCAGTACTTTCTCCTGCCAAATCAGGACAGTTAGAGGGTAAGCTAGTGTAAGGAATGTCCAAATTGGTGATAAGAAAAATGTTCATAAAGATTAAAGTCAATGGAACATCAATAGGTATTTTGCTTTTTGGTTTTGCTTTTTTTAAAAATGGAAATAGCTCTTCTTGTATTCCTTTTCCGATCTCACGTCCAATAGTACAGTTAATCTGAAGAAAATTGTTTCAGATGAAGATTTGGCAACCAACTAGAGGTAGATGACATCTCTTCATACAATTATCATTCTAATTAAGCAACAGTTACTGCCATTAAGTTAAAATCAGTTCTCTGAGATTAAGCAGATTCCTGATTAAGCATGCCCCGATTAAGTCGAGTGCACAGAATAAGTGTTTTATTATTATGCGCCAGTGGATGTTTTGAATTGCTCAATTAAACAATTCCTGATTTTTTTCCCCTACCAGAAGGATTAAAGAACATCCCCCAGTTGGTTCAAGGAAAAGATTATTGCTGCACAATGCCTCTTCCTTTTAGAGAAAGGACTGTAGAAATTGCTAGCTATCCAAGATGTGCATCTCAGGATAAATTATAATGCTTTTTAAAAAGAATTCCACCAGCTGGAATTGCTAGTTAAATCAAGGCATGACATACCAAAAATGTTAAACATATGAAAACCTTAAATACTGTAAGAAGGTGGAGGAACATTTGAGAGTGCCTTGCAGAAAGAAAATCCCCATTGTTTTATAAATGTTATGCATTTATTTTAATGTCAACATTGCACTTCTTGAAATTCTTTCTTTTCCCTTTCTCATTTATGTTTTATCATAATATTTGCCTCTTGTTCGCTCTCCTGACACTGATTATCTTGATTTATTATCACAAACCGAGCAGCTGAAAGAACCATTTTTTCCACATTACAACACTGAGGCTAAACAAGTTTTTAAAAAAGTGAATAAAATAAAAACTGCTGGATGAAGAAAATAATTTTTTCCAACTGCAGCTCTGATTATAGACTTGGTTTCATCAAACAGTAAGGGATATAATGACCTCTCAGCTGCCTGTCCTTGTAAAAAGATAGGAATATTCTCTTTCACCTCCAGTGGAGCATTTATAAATGGTAATATCATTTTAGAGTGATTTAACATAAAACATCAGCAAAAAGGGGAAACATTTTGTACTGACAAGAGCACTAGGCTCACATAATTTAATATTCTTATGGTCTACATTTAAATTCTGAACCCATTTATAATTTCAAGTGCCTTGGATATTTTCTTGTATGGCTCATAAATACAATACCCTTAGGCTCCTCATCTTTTTATATGCAACAAATAAACATTTCAGCCAAAATGATTCCCCTGCCATAACACAAATGTAGAATGTTTCTCTATCATGATGTTTACTGTTAACAGCTTACTTTTCTTTTAACAATCAGAAGTATAAGGAACTACATCAAATCTAATTAAGAATGCAATTTCATCTTCACCCAAACTGCTCACCTTGTGCTATTCCTTTTAGATTTGACTCATAACACCATCCCATGAGTGGACCTTTCATAGTCATAGTGGACAGGCCATGACAGTGCAGTATGAGCCACAATCCTCTTGCTTTCTTGATCTATTCTGCTGCTGCTATTATATACTTTCAAGTTGTTTCCACTTATGAACCTATCATGGGATCTTCTTGGAAAGATTTTTTTAAGGAGGTTTGCCAGTGCCTTCCCCTGAGACTGAGAGCATGTGATTTGCCCAAGGGTATGCAGTGGGCTTTGTGGCCAAGTGAAGGAATTGAACTCTGGCCTCCAGAGTTGTAGGCCAATACTCAAACCTCTATGCCACACTACAATATCTTACTCTAATAGGAATACATGACACTCCCTAGTACTTATGTATGTGAGACTAAGACCATGTCTACATGGGCCAAATAACACATCTTTCCTCAACATCCTCATGGCAGTCAGTACAGACAATGCAGGACCCTATCTATGCTTCTGGTATGAACTGTCCGGAAGATATAAAGATAATTCAGCACTGAAGCCATGATATACCAACCATTCTTAACATGGTTTAAAAGTGCTCACTTTTTGCCATGGATATTTTAGCAGATTTGGAGCCATCCAGGATGAAATTGGGTGGCTATTCACAATGTGTCCTTCTGTACCACTTGCCACTGCCACCACTGCTGGTGCATGTCACTTCCTTTGAAGTCAGAAAGAGGTGCCCAGCTGTGGCAATGGCAGCCATGGTGATGGGGTGGCAGGCAGCACAGTAGCACATTTGTGGGAACAGCTACTTGGCATTGCTCTGGAGTGCCCAGGTAATGAGGGGAGTCCAGGCATCATAGGTTCAAAACACACGGCAATAATAATCCAGTTCGAAACCACTTAACTGTCCTGGCTCAGTGCTAGGGAATCTTGGTAATCATAGTTAATTGTGGCACCAGAGCTCTCATAGAGTAGGCTAACTCACAAAACTACAGTTCCCAAAATTCCCTAGCATTGAGCCAGTACAATTTTGAGTGGTCTCAAACTGGATTGTGTGTGTTTTGGACCTTTGATGCCATAATACTCCAGGCTTTCCCTGGAGTGTTCAGGCCCTTGCAGACATGCACGCTATCACTGTTTTTTCCACCTAAGTCCTAGCACTTTAGGCCCACCATAACACCAGAGATTAGTTTTGTCATTAATAAAATAAAAGTGATCAGCACCCATTTTTTTTTAAAAAAAATCTTAAAATACATTTTATTGTTAATTCTTTATTACACAATAGGAAAAAACAAACAAAAAGCAAACAAATAGAATATAACAAAACAAACACACACACACAAAGCCATTAATATAAAAAATATATTTAACACCCCATATACCCCCATATGTTCCTAGTCTCTCCCAGCTTCCAATCCTGTTGACTACCCACTCTTCTCTGTCTGCAGCCTTCAACTTTAACATATAATTACTCCTCTCTTAAAAGAAAAATCCCCATCCAATTATATTAACAAACTTTCTCTTTCATAGAGAAGAATTCTTATTTAAAACCAATACCTGCACTATCGCCTGGTTTTTTTTTTTAAACATATTCTATAAAATGTTGCAGATTTTTAAATAAAGTTGTATTTAGTTGCCTTTTGACAACTAGTCTATTTATGTGATGTAGCAAGATCCAGTAATTTTTCTACCCCTTCTTCAACGTTTGGAATCATCTTCTGCTTCCAGTATTTCTCATTTAATAATCTTGCCACTGAAATCATATAACAGATTAGTACACTATTCTCTCTTTCTGGTTTTACTGCAAAATTCATCATATTCAAAGGAAATAATTCAAGTCTGGAAACTATTTCTATCTTCAAGATCTTATTTATCATCCTCACTATTTTTGCCTTTATTTTATTTTATTTTATTTGCCCTTTGACACGTCCATCATTAGTGGTAAAAAGATCCAGTTCATTTTTTACATTTCCAATATTTGTTACCCACATTTTTTATATTCTAGAAAATGTATCAAGAGTAAAATAACACCTACATATAATTTTAAAATAGTTCTCTTTGAGATCGTAACAGCAAGTAAGCTCCAGACCTTTAGAACATATTTTCTCTTACTGATCTAGTTTAATATTATGACCTGCATACCTTGCCAATTTCACCATGCAGACATCTTCTGTTTCAAATTGTAGTAATAATTTGTAAATTTTGGCAATTATGTGATTTGTGAAGGCTTTCATAGCTGGAGTCCATAGTTTCCTGTGGGTTTTCTGAGCTATGTAGCCGCATTCTGGAAGGATTTATTCCTGATGTTTCTCCTGTATTTGTTGCTGGCATCTTGAGAGAGTGGTGGCATGGAAGTGAGTTGGGTATATATATTGTGTGACCCATGGTTGGGAAGAAGTCATTTACATGTTAATCGGTCTGTTGTTGAATGGCAAAGCCTCGGGGGGGGGGGGGGGGGGGATATGTGTGTCTATTTAATTAGCAATCCATTGTCTGCAGGGAAACCCCCTGACCCTGGGTGGTGTTTATTTGCATGTGTTAAATCTTGATTTTGGTGTTTTTCAGGACTGCTAGCCAAACTGTTTATTTTCAGTGTTTTTTCTTTCCTGTTGAACTTGTCCAGGTGTTTGTGGATTGTAATGGCTTCCCTGTGCATTCTGACCTAGTAGTTGTTGGCATGGTCCAGAATTTCATTGTTTTCAAACAGCATTCTATGCCCAACTTGGTTCATTATGTGTTCTGCTACTGCTGATTTTTCTGGTTAGCTTGGTCTGCAGTGTCTCTTGTGTTCTTCAATTCGTGTTTGAATGCCGCATTTAGTGGTCCCTATGTAGACCTGCTCACAGCCGTACAGTATGCGGTAAACACCTGTGGCAGTGAGATGGTCTCTCCTATCCTTTGCTGAGTGCTGCATTTGCTGGATTTTCTTGGTTGGTCTGTAGATCATTTGGCGGTTGGGTTTCCTCATCAGTTTCCCTATTATGTCTGTGACTCCTTTGATGTATGATAAAATACTTCCCCTTAGGGTGGTTGTTTGTCTTCACTCCTATGGTTTTTTCTTGGTCTGGCAGCTCTTTTTATGTCTGAGCTGGAGTAACCAGTAGCCTGTAGAGCCCAGTTTAGGTGCTTCAAGTCATCTTCCAGGAAGTGAGTTTCACAGATCCATGTTCTGTGGTTTACCAGTGTTTTTATTGTGTTCCTTTTTTGTCCCGGGTGACGACTGGAGTTCTTGTTTAGGTATCTGTCTGTGTGTGTCTAGTTTTATGTATACCATGTGGCCCAGTCATTGGTTCAGCTTGATAATGTTCCTTCCTTTTTTTCCCCATCATGAATTGGATGTTCAGGTGGATGTTGTTCAGATGGTTATGTGATTTTCTTCCCAATTAATTAGATTTTCAAATCTAAAGCTAAATTTTATCTTATCTTCCTTAAATCTTTATCTTCATTAATAATATGCTAACATTGCATTTTATATTCTTCCTCCTTTAGTTGTTGCAGTTCTTTAATTCTCCCTGTTACTTGATCCATTATTAGTACACCTTACTATTTAGCCAGTCCTGATTCTGTTGTAAATGGGAATTATATATATATTATAATTGGGCCTAAATACTCTAAAGCACCAGATCCCATTTCATCTTGAAGTTAAGCAGGGTCAGCTCTGGTTAATATTTGGATGAGAGGCTGCCAATGAATAACAGGTACTGCAGGCTACATTTCAGAGGAAGGAACTGGCTAGATCACCTCTTAATATTCCTTGTTTAAGAAAACCCTATGAAATTCATGAGGTCATAATGAGTTGACAGGTAACTTGAAGATATGTGCGCCTACACACACACACATTCATTTTGCTATTTTAAAAGTGTTTTGAAATTAATTTTCTTTGAAACTTTGGGTGACATTTATTGAGACAGAAGGAAATTTCAGAATTCAGAAGGTGGAAAGTGCTGAATAAACCCATTATCTTCTGTGTATGTGTGTGCATGTGGGTGCTTTCTTCCACTTTGATGTCCAATAAATAAAAAATGAACTGACAACTCTAAAATATGATGACGCCCTATCGTTGTCACTAAGCATTCACACAAATCTGATCCACTCATGCTGCTTAAGCTGTAGGAGCCTTTGAAGTTGGAAAATGCTACCACAGGATCTCATAGCATTGGTAATTAAGACATAGTGTGGCAAATCAAAGAAGACATGCTACCAAGTGTCTACAGTTCCTTCCTTTAGAAAAAGAAAGAAGCAAGCTGGAAGTCATGATAATAAATCAATTGGCTTTGCCTTTCAGGAAGAAAAGACCTGTAACTTGTTAAATTATAACTCAATCCTATCTTGTATCCAAGTTCAATTCTTCTTTGGCTTTGTGCTTTATGATAACTGCATTTCTCTTTCTTAATTTCCCTTCCTACAAAATGGGTAAAATTGTAGCTATATGGAGAAAAAAGTGGAGGTATGTTCCCAGTGGGGAGAAGGTGAGTGTTCCCTTTTTGCTATTATTCTCTCTTTCCCCGTTTTGCATACTGCTGTTGTTGTTGCTGCTGCTGTTTCCCCCCATAAATTTTGAAAGCTTCTGTTTTTGCCTCCAAGCTGAGTAGGCAAAATACAGTATATAAAAGGATTATTAATACAACTGGCATCATAACACATAGGAGCCCCAAGAGCCTTGTGTTCCAGTTAGCAAGATTCCCTTTTCCATGTCACAATATATTAAAATATATAAACTATGCAACATTCTCATAAAGACAAATTGATAGAGGCTCTAATTGGAAAGATTCTAAAACCATCCTCCTACCTTAATCTGCTTACTACAGATAAACTGTTCTGTACTTGCACAGATTTTTCTATGAGGCAAAATAAGATAATGCATTACAATGTTTAAGGCCTTTATTTCCCCCCATCTCTGCTATTTTTATGAGTCTATTTTTTTTGCTTCCAAAGAAGAAGTGGCATTGGGAGCTATAAAATATAAACTAGGCTGGTGGAAAGTGGTGTGTTTTTTTCTTGTGGGAGGGGGGAAGTGTTGCTTTTTGGTATCTTTTGTAGGGAGTGGAGTGCTTAATAGGAAGTAGTTTTTTTTAGAAACAGTCACAACTGGATAGCTATAGTCATTTTGATCAGGAATATTAGTACAGTGGGCTCTTGGTATCCACTGGGGTTTGATTCCAGGATCCTCCTTAGATCTCTTTGGGTTAAGGAACCCAAGCAAAGTAGCACTTCCAGCACTTCTGAAAAGCGTGAGGAAAGCAGCCACAGTAGGAAGATAGCAAACTCATGAATTGAATCCATGGAGGTTAAACCTGCAAAAGTCAATGGCGGATTGTATTTCTATAAAATAATAGCATATATTTCCCTTAATAACAAAAATGATTAAGACACACACCAAATAGAACTCTACCTGATATATTTTATATTAACAGTTTAACTTTCTCTTGCAAAAATTTAGCAGCAGTACCTTCGGCTTCACTCACTTACCCACTCCCTACATTACTTTTCTATTCTATTCAAGCTGAGGGGAAAAAAAATCTGATTCAGTACAACTAATGGAATATTCTGAGAGCCAGCTTAGAGTAGTGGTTTGAGTGTTGAAATGTGATTCCAGTAGACCAGGGGTTTGAATCCCTACTCAGCCATGGGACCCACAGAAAACCCTCATAGCAAGACAGACTCTCAGCCTCAGAGGATGTCAAAGATCCCCCATGTGAACAAATCTTGCTAAGAAAACCCCATGATAGGTTTGCCTTAGAGTCACTAAAAGTCAGAAATGACTGAAATGCACATAACAACAAAGTGGAACACTCTATTTCATTAAAATCTTGGCATGTTAGTATTGCATTAGGTAGTTAGTTGTGTGACAGATTGGAGGTGTAGAAATTTATTTATTGTTAATATGGGTTGTTTTAACTTATCGTATTCAGTTAAGGTAAAGGCTGACTTATTAGTGTATATTCATTAACATATTTCTCTAATTTTGTTTATGTCTTTTGTTAACCGCTTTCATCTGTGGAAAACTGGCATATAAATAAAATTTATTATTATTATTATTATTATTATTATTATTATTATTATTTAAAAGATGTCTGTGTGTCTGTAGCCACAGGCAACTGTTATCTTGACTATTTGTTCCTGATTGAAAAGCAAGTGATTGTGTGAAATAGAAACAAGATAAACAGTGTGTTCATTTGTTAATTTGTTCCTCTCAGTAATAGATTTTGTCTCCTTAGAAGAATAACTAGAATTTCATATTCTATATTTAGCCCATCTAGCCTGCCTAGATGGGCATGGGAAAAATACAGCAATAGAAAATCTTCTGGAAAGTGTTCAACCCACCATCACTCTCTGAATAGATATAGTGTTAAATATCAGAAGCTACATGTTACGGGATTCCATAAGGTTGTTGATGAAAATGGCATGCTTCTTCTGAACACTCTTTATACTGATGTTATTGTGATGTTCTGTACAGTCCTGTCTATGCTTTCTCTTCTTGGTTAAAGTTGGCAGGAGAGGGAAACTGGGAACATGCTGAATAAGTCACAACACAGAACAGCATACTAATTTAAGTTTTTCCCCTCCTTTTATTTAAGTTAACTTATTTTCAGATCTAAAACCAATTTTTCATCTAATCTTCTACATTATATCTAAGGGTTTCTATTCCCAGGCATTCTTTATTTCCCTAAGGTCAAGCAACCATTCTCTTCTTGAACGAATATTCAAGTATTCTAAGATTTTTTTTTATTTAAAAAATGGGTCTTTTATCAATAAAGTCATTAATATCAATGAGTTACAGGGAAAATATATCCCAGACATCCAGTCATCCTTTGGCAATTATACAAAATACTCTTAATAAAAAAGGAACATATTGAACACCCACTTACACATTTTGTTCTAACTGTGGAGGACATAGTTTTATAGAACATTTTTTTTCATGAAATGGATAGTTGTTCTGGCAAATAATATGGTTCCACCATGTCATAAAGTAGAGGAAAAAATGTGCATTTCTATTTTTTAGATATAATATTTGAATTTTCTCTGTATAATCTCAGTCAATCCCTATTGTGCTGTTTTTATTAGTCTGCAGTTTATCAATGCCATTCTTCTCATATGAAATAGCAGTATTAATACTTCAGTGAAATTTAACATTTGAGTAACATGCACATATTAACATTTCCTGGATATCCCCATATATGCATGGTTATGAGACTAACATTCTCAGAAACATAATAAAATGAATTATTTCTGTGGGTATTCCAGTACTTCAACCTATTTTTTTTTTTTAAATTCACAAACAAAAGTACAACGTACAACCCTAATGCCTATTTTTCTCTGTTAGAAGGTTTTAGGATGTACAAAGCTAGCCATCCTCCTGGGGGTAAAAAATGTTAATGCTGCTGGGACTGGCTGGGGACTAATACACTTGTAGGCAGCCAACAGAGCTCAGATATGTTGCTTATTCTTGTCTTTTTTATTAGTAATAATTCATTACTAGTTGTCTTAGGCCACTTCCTCTTTCTACTAGGAAGTCACCCAATCTTCTGTTCTTTAGTTTTTTGTGGTTTTTTTCAGGCCATGCTCAAAAAGAGTTTATTCCTGACGTTTCGCCAGCATCTGTGGCTGGCATCTTCAGAGAATGCTGAGCTAGAAAAGAGTGGATACACACACACACACATATACTGTGTGACCCTTTGTAAGGAGGAGGGATTCCCATGTTAATCTGTGCATTGCTCTGTTGTTGATGGCAGGACCTCAGGGTGGGAGGATATGCAAAAGAGGACTAGTGTCTGCTAATTGGTGATGATTGTCTCCTGGGAAAGCTCCTGACCCTGGGTGATATCTCATTTGCATTTGCTGAGTGCTGATTTTGCTATTTTGCAGGACTGGTAACCAAACTTTGGTGCTGTATAGATGGCCCCAATTGGATGCTGTCATTACACGCGAGGGGTGGTGTTTCCAGGTGCGCCTTGCCCCTCACACATAATGAGGGCGTAAAAATGGTGGCGCCCTATACACATGGGCGCCACCATTTTGACATGACAGATGCCTAACATATGCACGTCTCGGCGCCCTCCTGATGCCACAAGTGTGCCATTGGCGCCTTGTGGCATCATAATAGCGCCGCAGAAACAAGCCGCTTTTTGCAGCTTCTTTTTGTTGCGTGAGGGAGCTGCACGGTTTTTCCGCTGCAGCTCCCTCATGCAACAAACGAGGGTGGTGGGAGACCGCCCTTTTGGGCAGTCTGTATCCTGCCCTTTGTTTACTTTAAGGGTTTCTTCTTTCCTGTTGAAGTTGTCTTGGTGTTTGTGGATTTCAATGGCTTCCCTGTGCATTCTGACCTGATAGTTGTTGGCATGGTCCAGAATTACAGTGTTTTCAAACAGCATTTTGTACCCAGGATGGTTTATAATGTGTTCTGCTACTGCTGATTTTTCTGGCTGACCCAGTCTCCAGTGTCTCTCATGTTCCTTGATGCGTGTTTGGACACTGCATTTGGAGGCCCCCATGTAGACTTATCCACAGCTGCATGGTATGCGGTAAATTCCTGTGGCTGTGAGAGAGTCTCTCCTGTCCTTCGCTGAGCATAGCATTTGCTGGATTTTCTTGGTCGGTTTGTAAACCATTTGGAGGTTGTGTTTCCTCACCACTTTCCTTATTCTGTCTGGAACTCCTTTGATGTATGGTAAAAATACCTTTCCTTTGGGTGGTTGCTTGTCTTCATGCCTCTGGGTTTTTCTGGCAGCCCTTCTGATGTCTGAGCTGGAGTAACTATTTGCCTGTAGAGCCTGGTCTAGGTGCTTCAGTTCATCTTCCAAGAAGTGGGGTTCACAGATGTGTTTTGCCCAGTCTACCAGTGTTTTATTGTGCATCTGTTTTTTTCCCTTCTTCTTCTTCTTCTTCTTCTTCTTCTTCTTTTTTTGGTCCTGGGTGATGGTTGGAGTTCTTGTGCAGATATCTGTCTGTATGTGTAGGTTTTCTGTATACTGTGTGACTCAAACATTGGTTAGGTTTGCAGATGACTAGGACATCCAAGAATGGCAGTGTTCCTTCTTTTTCTTTTTCCATAGTGAATTGGATGTTGGAGTGTATGTTGTTCAGATGGTTCAGGAACACAATCAGATCTTCTTCTCCATGGCTCCAAACGGTGAAAGTGTCATCCATATATCGGAACCAAGTTGTGGGCTTTTTCGGTGCTGTTCCCAGGGCTTAATTTTCAAAGTGTTACATGTAAAAGTTTGCTATCACAGGGCTTAGAGGGCTTCCCATTGCTACCCTATCTCTCTGCTCATAGTATCCATTGTCCCACTGGAAATAGCTAGTGGTGAGGCAATGTTCGAACAGGGCTGTGGTGTCTTCTGAAAAGATTTGTCGGATGATTATCATGCTGTCTATTATGGGGACTTCTATTCTTTTTTTGTTCAGTTCTGGAGCTCTGTGACCATAATGACCATGAACATGTTTGCACTCAGGGATGCCAGTTTTAGGAGATTTTGTGATCAGATATAAAGATTTATTTTTGTTATGTCCTCTCCTATCTTGAATGGATTAATTTAGCCACCTTGAGTCCCTATATTGGGAGAAATGTGGGATATAAGTAAATAATAATACCAACAACAACTTGTAATATTAAACATTATATTTTATCCTTTACCATATTTTGAATATCTAGTGATATTATTCCTGTTTATAGTCATTAGTTAACAATAGCCTGAAGCCTATTAGAGGTCTGATTAGAGAAGCCTTCCTCAACCTTTTCACCCTAGAGAAATGCTAGAAAATTTTCAGCTCTGAGGAAAATCCTGGATAAAAATTATTATATCTACAGTTATTTTCTCTCATCACAAAACCCTTAGTGATCTCTCATGTAATGCTAGGGTTCCTGGACTAGAGCATAGTCATTGTATCAGTGGTTGAATGGTGAGGGACCACTTACTTGAATCCCATATGTTCAATGGCTTTACTGTGGTTAGGTCTACCAATAGCAATGAGGTCATTAGTAGCCTTTGTCGTTCTGTGAGCAAACCAGCCTTATTTTCTCCAACACATACCACCCTTTGCTAATGTGGAAATTTCTATGGAAGGTTCAACTGGGGGAAACCAGCTCTGTCAGCATTCCTATTTGTCCTTGAAGGAACCACTTCCTTCGATAAAAGTTCCTGCAGATGCCCATACCTCAGTAATTTGTATAACAGCTGCCATCCCTACCATGTATCTTTTTTTTCTTTACACATCAGGTAGAACTGTGATATCATTTATATTTTTCATCTGCAGAGTTTTCTGCAAGAGGGATCATCAGAACTACATGAAAACAGCATTACACCACCATAGGATCAACATGTTGAAAATAAAAACAAGAGTTCCAGCAGAGATTCAGGTGCAGTTTAACTGAGCATTTCAGTCTGGCCTTTTCTTTAAAAGAGCATCTATCAGCATTGACATAACAGTAAACTTTCCTGTAAATCAAAATGTGCAGTTTCATTTAGCCATGCAATCCTTTCCCTGTAGTCGAAAGCAGTCTAGCTGAAGAACAGTGTTGTCACACACTAAGTTGTATATCCAGATGACCTTTCAGGAACAACAGAGACATACATCTCCAAGTACTTCCCCAATGATTTTCAATACATGCAGTAGGAAAGTTGAGGAGGGGGCTGACTCACCTTTAATGTTTCTTTTTGCTCTCAATTGAAAATAAGCCAAGGACTATTTCCAATTATTACTCCCAGATAGAGTATTGGATTAATGAGATTAAGCACACTTGGAGGAAGCACCATAATCATTTCTACAGAGGAAAGCACCATCAAGACTCTGATGAAAAAAGCCTTGTTCCATCATCCACTTCTTTAGTCTCTCTTCTCTAGTACTGCTGCCTGCCTGCTTCTTGCTGAGTGGGACCATCTAGATACTTACAGGAGAAAGCTCCAGATTCCTCCATGACTGAGACAGAAGCTGGTGACCATCACCTGGTTCCCTGACAGAAAGGGATATAAGGGGGCTGCCTGGGTGTCCTAAGTGAAGCAGCACACTTCAGAGGAAGTACTATCATCACTCCTGCAGTGAAGGGAAAGACTTGTTCCGTCTTCCATTCCTCTGGTCTCTCTTCTCCAAGGCATAACTGTCAGACTGCTTCTTTCTGAATGGGATTGTCTAGATACTTGCAGGAGCAAGCTCTAGATTCTGCTTGGACTGAGAAAGTAGATGTAAGCATTACCAGCTCCCCTGAATGAAGGGGTTATAAGAGGCTGCCTGGATGGTTTATGTGAAGCAGTACACTCTGGAGTAAGTATCATCATCCCTTCTGCAGAGGAGAGCACCACCAAGACTTCTGAAGTGAGATCTATTTCATCATCCTGATAAGTGACTGATGGTGATCTTGTTTTCAATATATTAGTATGTTATTTTAGTATTTTAGTATATTATAATTATATGTTATTGTTTGATTTGATTTTTGCCATTTGGTGACACGAGTGTTAGAAATAAATGTTATTATTGTTGTTGTTATTTGTTAAAACTATTGATTCACTGTGTCATCTCTACTCAGGACTAACAATTGAATTTAGCGCTACACACACACACACAGACCTCTATATATATCAGATGCCATTAAAATTTAAGAGAAGAAGTAAGTGAAGCTATAAGGATTTTTATCACACCCACAAAGTCCAAACAAAAACTACACACTTCTTAATTTCTTTCTTTCTTTCTTCTAGCAAGGAAACTGCCTTTCTAACAAATACCTAACATTTAAAATTAACCTGCCTTTCCTTTTTCAAATCATAAGCAAGGATGCACATCTCCTTCAGTGAAGTGACATGATGGGTGTTACATTCAATGACACTCCTCTCCCAAAAGAAAATATTCATAAATGTTTCCTAGTCCAGTGATTCATTTCAATTCTGATATCAAATGGAATCCACTTTGCACCTTAGGCTGTCAGATATATATGATGATCTTGGGTCTGAATTTAAAGTCCATCAAGGGAATGGTAGAGATAACACCTCTCTTATTACAGTCTGGGGAAACAATATAAATCGCTTTGGATATTGAAGTGGGCCTCTGAGCACTTGGATAGATTTCTCTCTGTGCTCTAAGAAATACAAAGACACAGATGTCAACTAAAAACACCACAACTGAAATAATCTTCCTGACAGACCAGATGTCTGTAGACGTTTTAAATTAAGCAATGTATGCACTCATAGATGTTGTATTCAGACATTAATGAAATGACTGACTAAAGTGTTTATGTAGGGGGAGTTTTTTTTTTAAATCACACTTACACTTCACCTTCCAGATATGTCAATGATTCATTAAACAGCTGTGAAATGCAGAACACTGAATGTTTACAATGCTAAACTGAAGGCCCATGACTTGCTACTAAGAGGAGGTGAAATGAACCTAGTTAAAATGTTCAGCCATCCCTAATGGCTCATTTTGTCACATGCAGATCAGACAATCTTATGCTATCAAAATGAGTTCCATGAAGAGTCTAGCTGTAATGGAGGAGGACCACAACAGCTAAATTGGTACAGTTTTTAGGAAGAAGCCTAGAGTGCTCTTTTTACAAGAGACCAGATGTCTTCCTTTTCCCAGATGTCTCCTACATTCCAACCTTCTGTCTAGGGGTCAGGAGAAATTCCAAAATGTCCTCAATTTTTAGGAAATGGGAGGGGGATGCCAAAAACTGCATTGGTGGATTGCTAAAATCTGATGACTTGGTTATGACATAGCCACAGGATCTATAATTCACATGCTGCTTGACTAAAAGGTGCTGAAGTGAGCCTGGATCTGGTGTTGCTTGTGTTCAGACACCCCAGCAGGAGCATGGGACAGATGACATCATTCATTGAGAGGTGGATATTTCCAGGGCCCACTCAGTCAGCCTCCATGATGGTGCCTTTGTGGTGCATGAAGAGCAAATACAAGAAGCATTTTAAGGAGCCTAAATGGGAGGCTGCATCCTCAGCCACTGCAGCATTGGCAGTGCTGGCAAGTGTGGCAGCACCAACTCTCTGTAGCCCCCAGCAGTTTCCAGCCCACTGGCTAATTCCCTGTAATGAGTCTGCCGTGGGCAAGATTGTCAGTGGAACTAGAGAGAATGGAATATCCAGCCCAGTAGCCAAACCTTTATGAGGATCTGGTATGTTCTTTTGCTTATCACCAACTCCATCTTCGGAGTTGAAATATTTTAAAATGTTCTTGAGCCTCCAGAAATTCCTGCTCAAACATCTGGGAGAGGCGGGGGAGCTTTTTGGGCTGTCCACATGCATTTTGGCTTTTCATAAAAGTACTACCAGGGTTTGTGATGACCTAATGGCTCAAGGTCTTTTCCTTTCCTGCTAGTATCACAGCCCCTGGTCTTTCTGATGTTAAAACCTTCTCCCCCAACTTTCTTCCACCCCATCCCCACTAGATCTCCCCGGCCACCTAACACCACTTTCCTGGTGTGGGATATATGTAATAAAAGTGTAAATAAACCATATGAAATGAATTTATATTTACATTAGTGTTTTTAACATTTACTTTGTAATGTCCTACATTTTTATTGAATGTCCTACATTTTTATTGAATGCCCTACATTTATCAGTGTCTTGTCCTCCTTTGCATTTATGTCATCTTGTTACCCTGCCTTTTCATTGACAGGCAAAATCCATCAGTGTCTCCCATTCATGATGCTTTTCCATTATTGACTCAGATATAAGTTCCTCTCTCTGTAGTTCCGATATGCAAAAAGTCCCCTCGTACAAGTGATTGTGATTATGTTCCTATCCCTTCTCCACCTCCTCTCCTTTTTCTTAAGCAGGTTTTTTTCTTTTTCTTTGCTTTTTAAAATATTTTATTTGATTCTATTTAACTTAACAAACTGCAGTGACTGAACAATTGAGGGGGAAAATACAGTCCACAAGGCATGCTATTAAGGGCACAGGGCAAGAAAGTGGGATTATGAAGGCTGATGTGCAGAAGAAAGAGCCCAGGACTATAGCATCAACATGGTACTTTTGAAGGTCTGTGTGAAAATGAATATCCCTAAACTGGTATGTTTGCAGCTCCTACACTAACCGATTGTAATGTATTAGCAGCCTGGTGTGATAAGTCCATATTGTCTTATTATCTTTGTGACCTCAGTTAGGTGACCTTTATTATTTGGAAAGGTCTGTGAATTCACCTTAGTGATGTCTCAGGCTGTGGTTGGTTATACAAGGTTTCTGAATTACTTTAGAAAGTAGCGGTGCTTTACATCTGACAAAACCCAGGGAATGTGAACAGAGTTGCTGTATAGGACAGCGTGATATAGCAATATATCAAGATATACCACTGCTCAAATCTTGCTTATGAATTGACTCAGTTCTCACCCATTAGGAATCAGAGTTCTTCTATCTGACTGGATGTTTAAACCTTGATTCAGTTCCCCCTTATGAAATTACACAGCCATTTTGTGTCAGCATTCTCTTTATACCATAAGTGCCATGGTCTAAATAGACTGATGCTACCACTGAAATAAATCTGAAAGTAAAACATGTGGAACTGACAAGAATATATGAAAATACTCTAAATGTGCTACAATACCTGTATTTTTTGCCTACTGGTTATTCTTTGCTCAATAAGAGATAATGGCAATGAATACTCTGATGACACTTCACAGTCCTAATATCACAATTTCCTCTATGGTCTCTCTGAAAAGGGATTAATAAGCAAACAGGAAACATCACTGAGGCAGAGAGAGGAGTGAGAGGCACAGAAGAGGATGCAAATACAGTGAGTTCTGAGAACATGATCTTTTTTGTCTTTCAGTACTCTGTCATTGTTTTCTACAGATCCTACTGCTCTAATAATTATTCTTCAGCAATTTATGTTACTACCTTTGATAAAGTAGTAAGAATTGGTGATAAAGTAGATGCTAGTAGAATTAAATTCTTTTTTCATTTTTTCTGGTCTACAACACATTGTAATATTGTGGATATGAGATCTATATAGTAAATATTTATTAGTGATTATAGCTTTCTTTCATGAGACCTAGAAAGAAAAGATTTTGGCTGTAAGGTCACACTTATCACATACATAGTAACATTAGGGGTTTAAAATGTGTCTCAGGCGCGTTACAGACCGCCGGATTGTGGTGGTCTGGCTCTGCCTCCACTTGCTGCATCCAGGAGTCGCAGCAACCAAACCGCGTGGCTCCTGGATGCTCCGAGGAAGGAGCGCAGAAATCGCGCTCCTTCCTGGGCCCCGGAAGAGACGCCGCGAGGCGCTAGTCGTGCACTTGCGGCGTCACTTCTGGGGCACGACGTGCGGACGCACAGCGTCCGCTACGTCAATATGGCGGCGGCCATGTGGAACGGCCACCACCATTTGTCACAGACTCTGTCTGTGATAGGGTTAGGTGCATCTGGAAGAGACGCCCCTTTTTCAAACTGGGACGTCCGGCGGTCTGTAACCCGCCTCAGTTTCTTCTGCAGTCACTTCCTTTAAAAATGAGTTCTTTCTATCTTGAATGTATGATTTTTGAGTTATGATACATAAGTTTGCCATTTTTGAAAAGCCACTGGATAAGCGCGGCCTGGGTCTGGGCTGCAGACAGGCTGCACTTGCCTGGCCTCAGCTGAATGCAATCACAACCTCTTTTAAATTTAAATATGACTTTATCCCATTGGGGATAAGTCAGTTTAAAAGTAGTACAATAGTCTCCATAGTCAAACACTCAAACCACTACACCACACTGGCTATAAATAGCTATAGATATTGCAGTACTGTAATAGTATATTATAAACATACCTACCATGTAGGTATGTGATGTAGAGAACTGCTCAGAAAAAAAGAAAGAAAAAAGAGGAAGAGATGATAACTCTAATTCAGCACTTACATGCTTGAATAGACACAGATTCAGCCTTAGGATTTTAAGAGCTAAACATTCAAATCCCTGAACCTGGATGGATAAATCTGCCATTTTCAGTCTCTGCCACATTAGAATATTTTAAATTCTCCACTTGCCCCATCCAACAGATCTAGAAATCTGCAAATGTTATAAATGTTTCTCAAAACCAAAATGAAAGGAAATTTTTACTCATTCCTAATTCATAATATATTTAATACTGTAGTTTTACACCTTTACTATGGCAGTAGTCATATTTTTATATTGTTTCTCATACTGTGTTCCCTCATTTTTCTGAAAGAAGAATGTATATAACATGCAAGTATGCTGTACCATATTTCCTCCCTCCCTCCATCCCATCACCTTCATCAACTTCAGTCATTCTCATTATGATGAAGGCTGTCATTCTTTTGGCAAGAGACTTCACTGGAAAAGTATGGTATTATGATTTGCCCTAAATTAAGGGGGAACGTTAAAAATATACATACACATTAAATAAATACACAATGGATTATCAATAAGCCAGGAAGAGGAAAACTCCTGGGATTTTCTCCCTTCAGTGTACCACAGCAAAAGGAAAAACTGAAGCTACCTATTTGGAATATCAAAAATTTCCTCAAATAGTGAGGATCTCATTTTACAAGCCATGGATTACATGTAAGAAAGTTACATTTCCTCCACCACCCCCATGTGACTATTTTACAGTGCTTGCCACATAAATTTGTGAGACACATTTTGAATAGAAGAAATAATATTGATTTTGGAATGTATAGAGAGTTGAGTCTTGATACTAGCAAGGCACAGTTTGAGGGCTTTGTATGAGCTATATAGGTGTTTTCATATCTGCACAATATACCAAATGAGGATGACACAACTTGTGGTCATGCTGAGAATTAGCTCAGACTTTTCATGACATTTGAGATTCACCCTCATGCTGTGGATTAGTTTTCTTATAGCTTTGCCAAATTTAAAAAGACAAGTGCTTCACATTACCTCTTCCTTACATTCATAATAGAAATATATTGTTCTTGCTGGGGGAAAAAATCCTATTTGTTAATGAATGTGTGGGTGGTTTTTTTTTATAATGCATCAACTTAATTTGGGGGGATTTGGGAGATATTTTGTTTGTCTCTTTAGCAGAATATATTGTCAAACAAAATTACAATAGAATAACCAGCCATATACAGAGTGCCTCTACATTTTGCTTCATTTCTTGGCTCCTGTGTGGATTAGTTACATTAAATGCTGATCTAATGGGCACCAGATGGAATGCCTAGAATATGAGTGATAATGCAACCTCCTCCTCCTCCTCCTTTCTGTTCCTGATTCGTCTTCAAACTCCACCTTCCTGCTAACATTAGTTTTATTTCTGAGTTGTATAGTTGTCACACCCTCCACCTTAGTTTTTTACATTTATAGTTGTCACACCCTCCACCTTAGTTTTGCAATCCCTGACAGGTAGGAAAACAAGAGTGCTTATTAAGACCTTGAAGGCCTACCATATATGACCTGTAAATTACCTCTGAAGATTGTGGATTCTACAGGGTTATGCTAGACATTTGACACATGACAGTTTTCATGTCAAGCCATTTCATATGCCGGGAAGAATATCAGTTTAATTCTGTTCTATTGCCATGAAGTTATCATGGTTAATTTCAAGGAGGCAAATGTCATGACTATTAATTGTCAAGTTATGCATACTTATGGCAAAGCACTATCTGTCCTTATTAAAGAGTTAAATGCGGAAGAATTGAAATGCATTTCAAAATGAGAAAACTTCACCCATGAATGCAGCATGTGATTTGATACATAGCATTAGTAGCCAGGATCTTAGGCTGTTACAAATGCAAAGAACATAATAACTCTGCAAATGGCTCTGTTGAGAGCCTGGTTCACATAATCACAGCAAGATTTTGTGACCAATCCAGTAATTCATTGAGACCATTTTTTTAAAAAAAGGATAGCTTGGTATACTTCTAAGATAATTTAATCATGATCCAACATTGAGCTTGCAGTTCCGTTACCATCAGCCCATCTATGCAGCAATAAATCAATCCAGTAGGGTCAATTCCTGAAGCAAAAATAGAAGAAAAAGAGATGAATAAGTAATCATAGCATAGGACTCTCTTGTTAAAAAAATACATACATTCTGTGTAAATGCATATCCATCCTTTCTGTCTTGTCAACCACCCACCCATAGTGTCTGATGAAAAGATAACAAAGGCGTGATACATACCACTACCAAGTGACGTACTGGTGTCGATTCTAGGGTTTGGGACCACATGGCAACTGCATGGTCCCTAACCCTAGAATGTGCAGGCGGTGTAACAATGGTGGCGCCCTGTGTACACGGTCGCCACCATTGTTATGTAAACACCACATGGCATACACATATTGCCGCAAGGCAGTCACGTAACAAGTGCACCACTTGTGCACTTGTTACGCCACCCCTGCAGCTTAAAAAGAACCCAGGTTTTCCAGGTTCTTTTTCCTCCAGAGGGAAGTAGCATAGTTTGGTGGCTGCAGCTTCCCTCCAGAGGAAATTCGGCAGCTGGCAGGCCACCCTTTTTGGGCAGTCTACCCCGTGCCAAAATTACATTAATCCTGTAAAATTTGAATTTTGCAGATTAAGGACTGGGTCACACGTATCTCTAAAGCCAAAGAATCTGAAGACATTCAATAAATTGATGTAAAGGAGAGACTGGGTCTCAGAATGTATAAACAGCATCAATCCCCAGAGAATGTGCAGGTGTCCTTGGAACATCCAGTACATGGCCCCTGCTAACCCTCAGAGTTGACTTGTAGTAGTGGTAGAGTACTTCTTGCTGAGGGGGAAAGAATCAGTGGTATCTCAAGAGGTGTGCTGTCCCTCTGGGAAATGATAGGACCACTGTGTGGAGAAGATGGCAAAATGCTAACAGGGAATAGAAAAAAGGCAAAACTACTCAACACCTCCTTTGCCTTGGAACAGTGCAAAATCTTGGGAGAATGGAGCAGATGATGCAGTAGGAAAAATACAGGACAGAACAGGAATACATAGCTACCCTAAATGAATTCAAACCTGTAGGGCAGGTTGAACTACATCCAATAATATTTTTTTTAAAAAAAATTGTCAAAGGTAATCTCAGAACCACTGGCAATAATCTTTTAAAACTCCTGGACAATACAAGAAGCCCTAGCAGAATGAAAGAAAGCAAATATTGTCCCAAGCTGTCCACAAGCTGAACATGGGTCAACAGTGTGATGCAGCAGCTAAAAAAGCCAATGCTATTGTAGGCTGCATCCATAGGAGTACAGTGTCTAGACTGAAGCAGGTACTAGTGCCATTCTATTTTGCTTTGGTCAGTATTCACCAGGAATACTTTGTCCAGTTCTGGGCACCACAGTTCAAGAGGAATATTGACAAGCTAGATTGTGTCCAGGAGTGTTACCAAAATGATAAAAAGTTTGGAAGCCATGCCTTATGGGGAGCACATTAGAGAACTGGGTATGTTTAGCTCGGAAAGGAGAAGAGAAGGTTAACAGATGACATGATAGCCATATTTAAATATGTGAAAGGGTGTCATATGATGAAGCAAACATGCTTTCTGCTGTTCCAGAGATTGGAACACAGAGCATTAGATTCAAACTACAGGAAGAAAATTCCCCATAAACATTAGGAAGAACTTCCTGACAATATGACTATTCAACAGTGGAATACATTGCCTTGGAGTTCAGTGGAGTCTTGTTTACAGGATTTTAAACAGACACTGGATAGCCATCTTTTGGGAGTGCTTTGGTTGTGTATTCCTTCAGAAGGTTGGACTGGGTGGTCCTTGTGGTCTCTTCCAATTCTATGAATCTTTGAGTTTATATAAACAAAAAGTTTTGTCTCAAGGAAATAGCCCTATCAGTTTTTGGTTGAGGGGGAAAGTAATTTTAAAATCTATCTGCAGAGATGTAAACAAATTTGGTTTAGTTTCCATTCACAAGAGAGGTATCACACTTTTCTGACACACCTACAGTCAAATTTTCAAATTGGTTTCCCTTGAAAAAGGCCACACATCTATCTCTCAGCTGAAATAAAGTAGACTTCTGTTGAGAGGAAAATAAAATCTTTTGTAAAGGGGTGGCTGCTGGATCTACTGGCACACAGACAATTAATCCAACAGATTTTACTACTGCTACTCTTGCAGCTGCTCTGAGTTGAATGGGAACTCTGACATTGTCAAATAGTGACCAAAATCAGCACAGCTCAGCTTGGAGTAACTGAAAACAGATCAGTATTAACCTCAGAGTGGATTCACTGTCCCTACAGCTGTGAATCCACTATTGCTCCTTCTGTCTCCATCTTGAAGCACTGAAACTTTAAAGTATAAAAGGTTCAATTTCATACTTATGCAGATTATAGAACAAGCCAGCACAGAGGGGAAGAAAGAAAGCTGGCAATGGGTAATGGGGTGATATGGAAGATATCTTCCCAGTTCCTCCTACAGAAAATAAGCTATTGTAGAACTGTGCCCATATGCTGACCTATTAGCAAGCAAGCCAGTTGTGCTGTGTAAAAAACATTGAAGTGCTTTCATAAAGAAATATTGCATATGCCTTTACACAGACCTCCAAAAAACACAGTTGCTGGTGCAACCATGAATTAATGACCCAATGGGATTCTGGCCCCCTATTTATTTTCCCCTTTGCATCAATTCATATGTATCACTACTACCAAAATCTTCAGGTTTGCATCCATCGTTATGAATAGATTATATCACACAAAGGCCATATTAGGTTTGTACGCGGAATTAAGTCTGATTGATCTTTTATCAGGACTTTTCCTGCTCTTTTTTTAAAAATGGGTGTTCCTTGAATTCCAGGACCCATACATGAATTGACAGCTACAACCACATCCATAAAATCTGTGCATTGTAGAAACAAGCATAGAAAAATATTTTCTGGTAGTGGGTACTCTTCAGCATCTGACAGAATATATTTTTCTGCTGTGCATTGCACATATAATCCTCAGAAGGAAAGTCTAGTTCTGTGTCATTTCTGTTATGTGTTCTGGGGCTTGTAGTCTTAAGAGTGCCCACCCTTCATAGGCTTCCCACTCCCATGCACCAAAAAGCAAGTTCTCTGGCTAAAGCAGAGAAAGTAGCTGGGGCACTGAAAGTCTTTGTAAGCTCTTGTGAGTGTTCACACTGATAGTAATAGCAGTTACATTTATATACCACTTAATAGTGAACCTGGCACTCTCTAAATAGGTTACAATCTGTAAGCCAATTGCTCTCAATAAGCTGGGTGTTCATTTTACTGACTTACGGAAGGATGAAAGCTGAGTCAACCTGGAGCACTAGAATCAAACTCACAACTTTGTGGCTGCAGTACTGGTATTTAACCACTGCACTACCAGGGCTCCATTTGATTACACACACAAATACAAACACTCTGAGGCAAGCAATAAGATGCTTGCACATTTCTGGCCCTACCACATTGATAGCCAACTCTGACCTAGCATGGCCAATTACCCTTTCAAAAATGAGCAGGAGAAGTCTAAAGATAGCATCCTACTTAGCAGAATCAGGACTGGATATCATCTAGGGAAAATACTTTTTGAAAATATTTGAAAAAATGGTTTTAAAAAACCCACATTTTTTGCATGTCAAGAAACCTTGACAAGAAGAAATCAGGACTTGAAAAAAATTGAAGTTCAGAATTTACTCTTTAGAAAAATCCACACATGGTTGTTTTGTGCAGAACACACTCTCTCCTGCATATGACTCTTTTTCTGCAAACCAAGTATTATTTCTATTCAGGAATATTATTTTATGCACAGGACATGCTGTTTCCTGAACAGAAAATGCTGTAGCTAGAGAGATTTATTCTGTGCAAAATTCACACATGGTTGGTTTGAACAGAAAATAGCATTTTCTGCACAGGAAACAGCTTTTTCTGTATAGAATTTTTTTTTTTTTTTTTTGTATAGCCATTTGAAAAAAAACAGTCTGTGCAAAAAATGTCATTTTGTGTGCAGAAAAGCTGTTTTCTACTCAAAACAGCCACCTGTGAATTTTCCACAGGCCAACCCTGATTGTGAAAAGGCTTCAAAAGCTTTTTAAAGACTTCCTTGAAGTATGAAAAAAATTGCTAAAATAAGAAACTTAGTGAGGAACAACAGTCCCAGTATTATCTCTGGATGAGTGACAATAATGTACCCCAAAGCTGAACATCAAGTTGCTTAATGGAACTTCCGGTCAGCTGACCTTAGTCTCTCCCTGTTGGGACAAATTGAAACAGTAAAAATGAATATCCTGCCGAAATTCCTTTTTTTTTTTTATTTCAGTCAATCCCAGTTATCAAAAAAGGGAAACCATTGAAAGTTTGGCAAAAAGGCCTTATGGAATTCATTTGGAAAGGGAAGAAAACAAGGATAAAAATAAAATATCTTCAAGATTTTTAAAAATGGGGAGGTCTTGCCATGGCAAATCTTAATCTTTACTTTGAAGCAGCATGTTTGTTATGGTTGAAAGAATGGATTGTATTAAAGGATATTGATTTGTTGAACTTAGAAAGCGTGAACATGAGATTTGGATGGCATGCTTACCTTTTTTATGGAAAAGACAAAGTAAATCGGGACTTTAACAACCACTTTGTAAGAAATTCGCTGTTCAGGGTATGGAAGAAGTATAAGAAGTTAATTTGTACAAAAATTCCTACATGGGCCTCACTGCACGAAGCCTTCTTTAAATTTAATCCTAAAAGTAATGCCAGCTGGTTAGCATATGATGATCTAATTGAACCTGTGAAGGATGGCTATGGTATCAAAGCTCTAGAAACTCTTGTTAATGAGGGACATGATATTACTTGGTTTTTTTACAGGCAATTAAGGGAGCGATTCCTTATGGACAAAAACCAACAGGGTTTAGGTAAGACAGATTCAGAGCTGGAGCAGGAACTAAGATCAAGTAAGGGAGCACCACTGTCAAGACTATATAAAAGCCTGCTTAAATATTACATGGAGGATGAGGTCATCAAGGAAAATATGGTTAAATGGGCTCAAAATTTTGGATTTTCAGTTGAGATGGACCAGTGGAGATTTACATGGAAAAAGAGGTTGAAATATACATGTAGCCAGAATGTAAGAGAGAATTACTACAAAATTTATTTTCATTGGTATTTGACACCTGTGACCATTAGTAAAATGTATAAAAACTGTAGTAACCTATGCTGGAAGTGTGAGAAAGAGCAAGGTACATTATATCATTTATGGTGGACATGTAAAAAAGCAAGACAGTTTTGGGAAATGATCTTTTTTGAGATTAAAAAAAATCACCTCTAGCACTATTAAATTTTCCCCAGAAGTGTTCCTACTCAACATAATTGAATCATCTTGTGAAAAAAAGTGAGTAAAATTCTTTTTTATATTTATCAGCTGCAAGATTAGCCTATGCCCAGAAATGGAAAGTGAAAGAAACCCCCTCAAAGGAATACTAGATGTTCAAACTCCTGGACCTAATGGAAATGGACAAACTTGCTAAAGGAATTAGAAATGAATTTTCAACTGTGTATAAAGAAAATTAGAATAAAGTAATAGTGTATCTCCAGACAATTTGGGGGGGGGGGGGGAATAAGGCTGCCTTGGGAACAGAATTACCATAAATTGAATCTTTTAGAATGATATGTAAAACAACACAACAGGAAAATTTTATGAATGGATAATTCAAGGAAACTCCGATGAGGATTTCTTTACTTTTAGATTAAAAAGCTGGGTAGTGTCTATTGGGATATTTACACAGGAAGATTGCAAAGTTAATGTAGAATTTAGGCACAAGAGTATAAATAGAACAGTATATGATTAGTTTGTTATTAATTTTTCAGATAATCAAGAAGGAAACAAGATCAGAATAAAAGTTAGATACTAGCAAGGAAGTAATGAATGAGAAATGTATGTAATTTTTGTTTTGTTATATGCTTTATTGTATGATACTGTTTGGATTTTATAATGAATATAAATCTGAATAAATAATTTAAAAACTATTTTTAAAAAAGTTGCATGAATAGATCTGGAATGCTATCCAATAGACTTTTCTCAAGCCTCCTAAGTCTATTCAAATGGCTTCTACCACCAGTGATACCAGATCAACTCCTGTTGGAGAATGAAAGAGCCCAAATAACAGATCAAATACCCAGGTGGATAAATGGATGCAAAATGCTTAGCACATAAGTCATTGCCTACCTAGCTGAGAGCCTTTACACACCAGTCTGAAAGGTCGGCTGGGGGCGGAATCATGACATAACATCTCCAGCTCTGCTCCCAGGGCACCGTGATGCCACGTGTCACACTACACAGTCCAAGGTGTCACGGCTCTCCTCTGGCACTGCATCCACATGACACAGCACCATATAGCTACACTGCTGTGGTTATTGCACCCTTTCCAGGGTGCAAAAAGGAGCTGCTTTTTGTGGCTCCTTTTCACACCCTGGAAAGGCCATATCCCTGATCTGGTGAAAATGGAGAGGTCTGCACAGACCGTAAATGACTATTATAGCTTAGATATGGTCTTCAAATGAAGATGCATAGTCTCTGCAGATTCTTGGGAAGACATCTTTAATCCTCACAATTTTCATGAAAATTTCTTTTATTTTCTCTAGAATATATATATATTCCTTCTTTCTAACTCCGGAAAGATATTTCCTACAATTGGTTAAAAGATTTAAGGACTGACAGATAGCTAGAAATTCAAATAAATAAATTTTGTTACTAGTTCATTGACAAAAAAATTGTCATGCATGGGTGGTTAAAGAAACAAAGAGGTTCAGTCTGTTCTCCTGCTATCAATTTGTACAATGGAGTGGACAGAGTAAAACAAATTGGAGACAGTAGCATCCATCTGTGCTTTAGTACAATAATTCATTCATATGATATACATTCTCATGGGTCATTTGGGGAAGAGGATGAGGAGTGAGAGGAAATCCAGGATGTAAATAATGAAGCACATTGTGTCCCCTTCCCTGATATTACGGCATATTTTTTCTTGATCCTTCAACATCTCCCAGCTTTTTCACTCATAGATATTGATTTAAGGTTTGTGGAAATGACTTTTTCTTGTACCTTTCTGTACTCCACAAACACCAGTTGGAATGTTTGATATTTACAAATGATCCCTCATGGGAACTCCCATCCTGCCACTTTGCAGTTTTATATAGCAGAGCTCTTTTCACACTTTAAATGGTGCTGCTCCACACAAGTGTGATAGGAAAAAAAACTAACCTGTTCAGTTTTTTTTTGTTTGTATTCATTTCTCTCACATGTGACCAAATTCCATCCTAGAGGGCTATGTTGGACATTAAACTATTTCCCCCCACAGACTGATGGAATGCAAAGATAGCACTCCATTTACCACCAACACTGTATTAGATCATTAGCATTAAAAATAAATGAATTTTGCATACCCTTTCATTTGCCCTTCCTGACTCCTTTCTGGATATATCTATATCTGGCCTAAACGTGAAAAAAAAAGAGACAAGGAAGGGAAACATGAAATTTATTCTTAATTGGTGAAAATGGCCAAGTGCTAGTTGAGTCAACACTAGGCTAGATGAAGTTATGTTGATTCCAAACCCTTCTCAGCCTAGGGATGTTAGAAGTTACTTAGAACCCCTTCATTTGACTTTATTCATGCTAATACTGAGCATGGTTTGTTTGTCTTTTTGATTTTGGTTTTGAATTGTTCATATTTTGTTCTTACCAGCATGTATAAAAGAACAGGTAACATCACCATAAATACTGCTGAACTATTCTACTCTTCAAATTTCCTCATATTCATTTTTTTTACTATTTTTGTGTATATGTTAGCAATGGAGTGGTGTGTGTGTGTGTGTGTGTGTGTGTGTGTGTGTGTGTGGTTTCTATGTGGAAAATAATGATTGTAACTCTGTTCCAGCATTTGCTTGAAGATCCAAAAGGGCAAAACTCAGGGATGTAACCGTTTGAATTGTATGTCAGTAACCATGTTTGATTGAATGATGTTACAAAGATTGCATGAACAAGAACACTGATCAGGTTGGATTCCCACTTCCAGGAACTTTGTAGCCTTCTGTAGCCAATCATGATTTCAGAGCCCTCTTCAGAACTTTGCACTCATCTCAAACACATCGAACTTATTTCCAGATGCTCACGGTTGCTACAGATGGGCTTTATATCCAGTTCTATGTTCACCATCTCCATTTTAACCCTATGTACTTCAGAAGAGTGTTTGTATAGGGCTAAGGTTTGGAGAAATAACATTTTCTATAGGTTTCTACCTATAAGATGGGGGAAAAAACTACGTATTATTGTCTGTGTTGGAGAAATGGCTCTTAAACTGAAACACTGGATGAGAAACAAGGAAGAAACAAGGTAAGATAAATGTATATGTATTTATGTATCGTCTATACATCCAACTTCCTGTAATGAACTTTGTACACTGTACATGTGAAATCTTTCATTAGGTGTTACTTAGCTTTACTTCATCAGCATGATGTAGTGGTTTCAGTATTGGATTATGACTTGAAAGACCAGGGTTCAAATTCTTGCTCAGTCATGGAAAACCACTGGGTTATATTAGGCAACTCATTCTCAGCCTCAGAGGAAGGCAAAGGAAAAACTTATTCAAGGCAAATCATGCCAAGAAAACCCTGTGACAAGTTTACCTTAACATTGCCATAAGTCAGAAATGATTTCAAGGCACACAATAAAAAGTTTCCAAAAAGGAACTATATTAGTCACCTGTACACCAAAAATTTGGGGTGAAACCAATTTCATAAACAAATATTTTCGCTAACCAAATCAACCTGTGCTTGCAGCTCTGTATGTGAATAAATTGCAGGAAATCATTTCTATAAAGTTCCTATATTGTGGTAAATATATTAGAGCTTCCCATATCTGTGAAGAAAGAATGAAAGAAACTCTCTCTCTGAAGAGCTAGAATGAGCTCTTTTCATTCTGTTAATGATCCATCAACTTGTGCATGTGCATGCAACTAGGTTATCATTTTTCAAATACTTTAAGATTTTATCATCAGATTGACATCCAGCAGCCTCACTCCGTCCAGCTCTACACAATGACACAGACTCCCATCAGGCCGTGGGGCAGGTCTCCAACTGTCAAGAAGTGGCGAGGCTGTCAATCACAGCTTGCATGAAGTGGCGGCTTGTGTCTACTTTATCTCCAATCTATTTGAGTATAAATAGATGTTTGCAGGGCTTTAAGACCACACAAATCACCTCAGGCGGAATAATAATTGTTCTTGTAGCTGAAGTTAGGCTATTTCATGGACATGTTGGGATAGCAGAAAAGTGAATCAATTTATAAAAGAGTGTATAGTGGTAGATAACGCCCAAGACCTGACAGTTTTACCTGATGGGTTTAGTTTTGTTTTTCAGAAGTATGTTGCCCATTGGCATTCTGCTGAGTTTTAGTAAATGTTTATTTTTATTTTAAACAATAACAGGGGTTTCAGATGCAGGTACAACTTGTCAACTTGTCACCTCAATTCAAGTAGTTTTATCAAAGTATATCTAACATTGTCTCATGCACATAAGAGTAAAACATAATCATTCTTTAAAGAGGGGAATGTTCTTTGTATTTTAAGGAGGTCCTCTTGGATGTTAATTGTGATCCAGAATGCACACTCAGACACTACATTTTCAAACATACAGATAGATTGACTGAGGTGTAGTATCAGATAGAATGCAGGGAGAAATTGCTATCTCTATTGCCATCTAAGCAATTACTGTCTCCCATATATATTGGTTATCAAGAAATATAAAAGGTTGGAAAAAGCAATGTATGCTGCTATTATTCCAGTATGACTGCAAAGTTATTAGTTACAATTTCTAGAAAGCAACTCTTTACTTTTCCCCTTCTGAGAACTAACAAAATAGCTATCTAGGGCCCCTGTTACTTTTAAAATCATAATCTGAATACTACAAGGTGCTGGCCTGTGGTGCAAAACACACACTTTCTGTACATTTCATTTTTTTCTCAAAGATGAATGCTCACAACAGAGCAGTCAGAGGCGTAGCTTGAGGCAGTATTTGAATGACATGATGGTCTTACTCCATCATTTACACCCCTGTAACTATAAAAGTAACTTTAAACAGCAAAAAACAAAACAAAAATGAAGATATCTCATGTTTAATTGCACTTGTAACATAATGTATTTGTATCTTTGATATTAAAAAAACGAATTGCAAGTAACTAGTAATTTGTACCAAGCTGCTTTCAAGCACCAGAACGGCTCTAAAACTTCAGATTATAAATTAATTTGGACAGGAAAACAAATGTCATATACATTTATTGTGGAATAATAATAATAATAATAATAATAATAATAATAATAATAATAATAATAATAGTGTTTTGTATTTGTATGAAAGTGTGCCTGAGTCAGTCTGATTCAAACATATTCAAGTGCTTTCTGAATTGATGTGGGATTCACTGAAAGAGGTTGAACATAAAAACTCTGTAATATCTTTTATCAAATTGATTCAGAGACATGGGTAGTGTGATTCCAAATAATAATATATTTATGTCCAAGGTGTCAATGTAAAGAAAATGCCAGAATAAGGAGAGGGAGAAGTAGTGGGAAAGGGAAAGGAAGGGTATAGCTTTGTGACTGACAGTTCTACTTTCTAATCACAATTAAAATTAATTGTTTACCAGAATTATCCAATCCCTGTCATGCCACTTTCCAAGTGCTGTTCTGAATAATAGGAAGAAGCAGACTTACCAGTGGAAGAGACATGTGCTGCATCCACACTGCTGAAATAATCCAGTTGGACACCACTTTAACTGCCTGGCTCAGTGCTATGGGATTCTAGGATTTGTAGTCCCACAAAACTACAATTCCCATAGCATTTAGCCATGATTGTTAAACCCCTCAGTCTCCATTGGAGCAGGTTCTAGGGGAAGCAGGGTATAACAGGGGTAGACATTACAGGTGAGTCAAGTCAGTTCAGGTCATATGCAGAAGGTCATGGGAGTTCATCAAAGTTGAAGGGAGGTGTATTAACAAGAACCCATCGTAAGAAGCCAGCAGTCACAATAACCAAACCCAAACAGGAAAGACAAACATAAAATGTAAGCCAGTCCAGAGAACAAGATTCCAAGTTAAATCCACAAGAAGCTGCATAGAACAAACAGCTGCAAATGACAAGAATGCCCAGAAACTGCTGAAAGCTTTATAGCTAACTCACATTGAGACACTAGGTGGTTGAATGCTCAGCATTTCTCATTTAAGGCTCTACAAGAGGTGCTGCCTCCATTGAGACAGCTCCCATTCCTGTTGAAATTCTGCAATGGATTGGGGCATCCTTGAATTCTGCTTGAGGTATGGACCATCTTCCTTATTACCCTGAGGTAATAAGAATAATTAATGACAGTGACATCTGCCATTAATTGTTCAAATTTGTGTAGGAAGCCATCTTCTGAAACTAGAGATTTTTCAAAGTCTGACTCTGTGTCAGATTCCTCATAGAGTGGGTCATGACACAAAGATTATGAAGATATAGAAGCTGGAATAATGTCTGGATGGTTTAATGAGGTGGAGGTGGAGGTAGATATAAAACCCTGACAAGATGGAGGCTCTGTGGGTCTCTAGTTGAAGGTTCAGGACAAGGTAAGTAAGGCTCTATACAGATGGGCAAAAAGCACCGGTCTGTGGCCAGGGTGACAGCTGAGTGATCCCATGCTCACACCTCTCCCCGTGCTGCCCAGGGATCATATTTGCATACGCTTGTTCAGACAGTGTGCATGTTGATGATGTCCCTTTAACGCAGTGTCCAAATGCGGCTGTGCCAAAGGGGCGTGATCAAGCTGCCCAGCAATGGCTATGGCGCCACTCCAGAGGCACAAAAAAAAGAAATGGAAAAACTAACCCCTTTTTGTGCTCTGCGGAGGATGAATCAGTGCTGCTGCATGCATTTGCCGTGGCACCAATCTGGGGCAGAAAGGGGCAGTGTCTCGCCGCCCCTTCCTGCCTTTTCTGATGAATTGGTTACAGACTGGCACTTTAGTGCGTGACAAATGGCGGTCTATAACCCGCCATAGAGACACTGGAAAAGACCTTCTGAGACAAAGTGTCTTACTTGTGGAGTGCCCACGCACTGGAGGCTTAACAAATATTGATGCAGAGATATCACTAAGGGAGGGCACTCCCCTAAGGAGTAGTCACACCACTGCTCCCCAAACATCTACCTTTTGGCAGAAATGGACAGTAACACTGATCTGTGTCCCTTTAAAATGCTGAAGAGATGGTGTAAGTATATATAAAACCACATCTTATCAACTTTTCACTTTAACTACATGAAACTATATGCATGTAAATACATTTAGGCTGTGCATATGATATTGTAATTAAAAAGTGTAATGTTAATTTTGCTAGTTGTTTATGTCACAGCTATTCAGTGATATTACTAAGAATTCTATGTGGTATGGTAAAGGAGGAGGTCAATGAGGTTATGGCACCATGGGTTACCATACCATATGACGCCAACCGTAGTGATACCACTGTGTTGATTTAGGGTATATTTCAGAATCAGGTTAAAATTTGGCCCAACATTACCCAAGGGTCCATCTGTTATTATTGCTATCATCATCATCATCATCATCATCATCATCATCATCATCATCATCAGTGTACTTAATTTAGATCCTGTCTTTCTCCAAAGACTGTGAGTCAAGGTAGTTTGTGAGACTAAAAAAAATAATAAGATGTGAATAAAAGCACATGACAAAGCACAGCAATAAAAAGTAGAACACACTTTAAAAGACTTTTCTACAGCTGCCAAGCAGATGTGAAAACTGCACCTGAATACAATAGTCTTTGTTTGGATGAAGAAAGACAACAGGAAAGGGATGTGTCTAGCTTCTCTTGCTTTAGGTCCAGTGAATTGCAAATTTATATTGATTTTGTTGAATCATTTTTAAGATGGTTTTGCATTGCTTCAAGGTGTTTTACTGATGGCATCCCACATTAATACCTTCACATGGAATAGAAATATTTAAAATAAATATTAATAAAAACTTATTTGTTATTTTTCCCCTCTGGAATAGACACATGGACGCCTTGCGACTGAAGCTGAAAAGAACAATCTCATTTTCCAGTGTACTAAACAAATTTCATTTGGAGAGACCAAGTGGCGAACTGACACCTTATTTCAATACCAGTTTAATATAACTGATGTCTTAAAGCCTGTGAAATCAACTTTTCTGAAGACTGGTCCTGGTCCCTTCCTACTTGATTAGAATATAAATGTAAATACGTATGACTTTGGAGGAAATATACATTTAAGCTAGAACTCATAGGCTAATATATAGAGATGCAAATTGTAGCTGCACTTCATTTGGTTTACCAGCACTTCTCCAATTATTGTTTGCCCTAGATAGGATAAATTCCTCAGGGAGTCTAATCAGAAGATGCTACATCTGACCAGTATCAGATTATCTGCTAGAATCACTTCAGTTTCCCATGTATATAGAATAATTCACATTTGCCAAAGAACAGCAGTGACAAGAGCAAAAAATAGAATTCCAAAATAAGATGAAACACTTCTTTATACCACAGGGGATATTGGACTTGCTTTTATTCAACCATAACAACAACAAAAATGAAAGACTGTTGAGGCTTGATATCACAGTGTCAGGACCTTTAGTGACGCCATCCCCCAGTTTAGAATTTATTGAAGAACTCTTGTATTGAAAAAAGTTCCCATGTACTATTTGCACTGTTAGAAACAAAAAGAGAGCATTGGGAGCATTTCCTGTTAAAAGTTACAAGCAATGGCTGAGTTCCAAGGCTGTTTAGGCACACAGAAGAAATCCGCGATAGCTAAGTGAAAATTTTATGGTCTTTTTAAAAGTTTAGTTTCATTTTCTTTCCCTTAAGGCTGCAACATAATTGTTGACAGAAAATTAATGATGAAATTTGATGTTACCTTTCTTCCTGAAAAAAACAAAAACAAACAAACAAAAAAAAACAATGAACAATCTGAGCAATATTCCTCTCACTATAAAACTCCTCAAACCTATGCAATTCATGAGATTCTGCATAAAATTATTTAAAAAATAAAAAGATAGCATTTTCTGAACAGGAACCAGCATTTTGTCCCTACACAGAAAAATCTGTTTTCTGCAACAGAACAACCGTACCTGCACTGTGTAGGCTATAAGTCCTGAAATGGAAAAATTCTTGTACCATTAAACAATTATGTCACTTAAGCAAAATAGATGTGATATGGCATTCTTCTTTGTCTTAATTTTTGGGAAAGTTAATAATGGGAGAATGAGATTCATCTGATTCAACAGATGGAGTTGTTATTACATTATACCATGATATAGCTGTCTAACCTGAAAACATCATTTCTCTCCTTCAAATAGATATTAAAGCTGGTGTGTTTTGTTTTTGTTTTCTTTTAATCAACTTATTTGTAATCTAATATGCCATGCCATATGGTGTGACTGCTGGTATTTGTGTGTGGTGTGGAGGGATATCTAGCTCTTCCCACCTTTAGGTTGACAGAATTAATTCCATGGGTCTTTGGATTATGGACAATTTAACAAGAAATTCTCTGTTATGATCTAATTGAATTATCAATAGTAAAACTTTATAAAGGTCAGAGCTCTTATTTTCACTCTTTTACAGTTTTAAGGTGAATACTGATATAAGAGAAAATGACCTGAATAACAGTCAGTCTTATAAAATACACTATAATTGCATAAAACCAAATGGCTATAGAACCATAATTTATTATTCAGAATGGTCTCTCACTCAGTGGCCTTTGACACAAAGTGATGTAAAATGATAATGTGGACACGTCAAGAACTGATATCATTATTCATGTGTTTGCATGAGGAATCTGATTCAATTTCTACTATAGGAAAGGCATATACACACATATGGAAAGAGAGAGAGAGATCAGAAGCCTTCTCTTCTATCTCCTCAGTAAAAACCTTGTTCAAAGTTCTCACTTTCAGGGCAGGAAAAAAAAACCTTAACACACCCAGAACTCTTGCACTCCTCATTTGCAAGGTGTATAGATGCTGCAATAGCAGCAAATTCTCTTGTCCCAATGTTACCTTGAACACCTGAGAAACATTGTACAAATGTTGTATTGCTACTACCCCTAAAATGACAATTCATTTTGATGTGAGGTAGTACTTATGAAAATATGGAGTGAGTAATAGATAGCAACAATCTGAATGTAATATAATGTTTGGAACTCAAAAAGATCCAGTAGCCTTCTGACAGAACGTAGGTTGCTGCCAATATATGCATATCATCATCCATAGGTAAAGAATACTCCCTCTTGTCTGCATCCTAATTGGATGTTCAATAGGAGCGAGAAGGAGGCTCACCGAGACAGTTCTGGACCCTTGGCTACTGATCAGCTGTGGAGTGAACCAAGGTGTGAACTGTCTCTCCTTGACCACCCAATAATGAAGCAGCAACTGTCCCCAATGTAAGACTACTTCTCCTTCCAGGGGCCCATTCAAACTACACAGCTATAGCACTATGATTTCACATTAACTGTCATGATCCCATCCTACGGAATCCTGGGATTGAAATTTTTGGTGGGAGGCATTTAGAGGGCTCCAGTGCCTCCAGATATTACAAATTCCAGGATTCTACAGGATGGAACCATGACAGTAAAAATAGAAAAACAGCACAATAGCTGTGTAGTGTAAATGGGTTTCTGGGTTCTCAAGGAAAGCCAACATTTTCCTAGACAGCACATTCCCTGACCATTAATGGCTGTGGGAGGGTAGAGTCGAACCTACTTTTGCAAATCCAAGATATGGGTTGTATAAGGAGGTAATGGATACCTTCTCCCTCAATGTTCCCCAGAGTTTGTGTGATGATATAAATGGGGGTTATAAGAAAAAGAGATTCTAACCAAAATGATCATGTGCTATTAGTATGGAATCTACTGAATTTGATTCCACTCACTGAATGAAGCTTTCTCTCCTTCAATACTTATGCGCCCTCAATATACTCTGTTGAAAAAAACAACAGCATAGAAAGTGTAATAGAAAGCTGAATCAGGAAGAGTCAATAAATCAAAATCATCTCCCCATTTCTGTTAGTGGTAATTTTCACTAGATCCATAAACAGAAAGAACCTTTCCATATGAAGAAAACAAATTGTGATAAAAAAAATTGTATGTTTCATTGATTCACACTCTAAGGGGAAAAGTAGGATATAAATAAGATGATTGATCAAATGATTGATGGACTATAGAATACTACTATGACATTCTTCATTTTATTTTATGCCTTTTTTAGAATCACAGTTCCTGGTGTGTTCTGTAAAAATAATGTTTATTCAAAATGTTTGAGGGTAATATCTTCCCAGTATATCTCCTAGCATAAAAGATATCTGTCTTTTTTCACTCTTCCTCCTCTAGTAAAAATTTTCACTGTCAACACTGAAATGTATAGCCCTAGATAGTTTAATGGTAGAATATTGAATTGGAAAATGGTGACTAGAGTTCAGCATGGGACTTTTGTCTTCGTAAGAGGACTTACATGTGCAAGAAACAGAGGTGAGTAGTTTCACAATTTCTATGTTCAACTAGGGCATACTATGGTGTTATGACATACAGCAGTCCATTTCAAAATGGTAGTCAGTGAATAATCGACTTGTCATGGTCTGAATGTACACTCAGGATATTCCCAATGCTCATCCAAACTCCGGCTAGGAAGTACTTGAGTGCAAAAAGAGTGCCCAATTTGTATCAAAAGTGTTTCATTACCATCAGAAGGTCATATGTACAACAAGAGTGTCCAATGCACATCAGAGATTCCTCCTGCACATTCGAAGTGTCTCATGTACACTAGAAATGCAGAAACATCAAATGCACACCAGATATGTGCCTGGATGGACATCTCCCACTATGTACTTGTCAAGTTGGGGAAAGTGGACTGAACACGATGTAGAACCTCAGAAGAATATCACACAGGAGGGTTACCGTGAGTAAATCGCCATGAAATTGTCTGAAATCATGAAAAAAGTGTGCTTCTACTGTCAGTAAATTGCCATGGAAGCATTGGCACTTGCTTGTCCCATGAGTAAAGCATCCTTGGAGCCACCATTTGGCAAAAATGGGATCTTCTGTTATTACCATATGGCAACTCCAAGACACTTTAGTCATGGGACAAGCGTGTGGGTATGTGAACCCTGATCATGCTTTTTTCAGGATTTTGGACAATTTCATGGTGATATACTCACAGTAAGCCTCCTCTGTGATATTCTCCTCAGTCAATGAATGTAAGGTTTAAAATGAAAGAAGCTACCTTTGATCAAATATAATAATTTGTAGGATAATGCTTGGGAATAATTTGTCTATAGCCAAAAACAAAACAAAACAAAACAAAACTCCACCTTCTCAGTTCTAGTCGGCTTGGTCTCAAGCTATGAAGACACATTTGATGCTATTTTAATAAATGTGAGTCTTGGCCTTTATCCTGTTTCCACAGAAGGTAAGACAAGCAATGCTTAACCTCTCTGTTTATGCAACAAGGATAATTTTGGGGGGGCAGTTTCAGATTATGTGTCCATGTTATAGAAGAGTTTGTTCCTGATGTTTCACCAGCATCTGTGGCTGGCATCTTCCAATAATGCTGGCATGGAAGTGAGTAGGTGTATATATATACTGTGTACACACACACACACACATACTGTGTGACCCTGGGTTGGGAGAAGTGATTTCCATGTTCATCTGTGTATTGTTCTGTTGTTGAGTCGAGAGAAAATCTTATCAAGGAAGGTTACAATCTTCAGTGGTTTAATTATTCCCAACTTAACCAAAGATTTATAAAAGACAAAAATGCATTAGGAATTGAATCCAAACAAAATGAATTGAATAAGTTATTTTGGCAAACAAATAAAAAAAATCTAAATTTTATAATAAGAAGAAGGGAATGGGATCTCTACCCTCTACAGACATTCACTTTTTATCTGGGAAGCTAACTGAGGCTATCTCTCTGAGGCTGGATATTGTGTGAGGCTGGGAGTGAGGCTAGTTTGTGTGACCCTGTTCATACATTCATAGAAGTCATGAACTGTTCACCTGAATAAAGCTTTAGTCACACTGTTCTTGATGCAGTACATATCCTGTTTAATGAACTCACCTGTGCAATGGAAGTATATCCATAATTTTTGTAGCTAAAAGCACACATTCTATATAAGGTAGCAGTGCCAATCACAAACAGGACCATGCATGGATAGGAATACAAACCAAAAATATAGCTGTTGCTCATCGAAATAAATGATTATTTATTTCGTTAAGGTTAAGATGAATCTGAATGTTCTTTGCTTATTGCTGCATTCAAGTGAAGAAAATGGAGGTTAAAAAGACCCCTCACAAATATAAATTAAGGCCAATTTAAATCTGTAGGACCCGAATCCATGTGAATATTCCACAAAACACAGTATGTGTTTTCTTCAAATGACAAAGGCACATTATGTTTCTACCACCAGAGCTATACAATTTTCATGGTGGCAGAATTACAAAGGGAATTACAAAGACCCTGTTAGAAATGCTGCATATTTTATTAACAACTCATCTTCCCACAGTGAATCCAGCTGTAGGCGTAAAGGCTCCAAGTCAGCAAAACACTGAACCCTCAGCATGTGTTTCAGTTTCACTGAAGGTGATGACTCTGAATCTTATTTCCTAAGGTTTTTCTTTTATCAAGACTTACATTTGGCCAGAATCACACACTTAGAAAAAGGATTCAAAGAAAAATAAAAACCCAACTGACATTCCTTCATAGGGGAGTAACCTTATAAAGATTCTAAAAGCAAAAGCAAAAGCAAAAACTTCATATATTTGTGTGTTTCGGATGTGTCCCAGAGGGGGCGATTTTCAGGAACGTTTCAGAAGCATTCCTGAAAATCGCCCCCTGGGGATAACATTCAGAACGTGATGGGAATGTTTGGCGGCGCTGGCAGCATTCTCCTTGTGTGGTAAGATGTGTTCTATGCCACCTCCTGTTCTCATCACGTCCCCTTTTAGAACGCGACATGCCCATTCCAGGGCATGTGTGATAAAGTCCTATGTCTAATGGGGGGGGGGGGGGGTGAGAAAGAGAGAGAGTGTGTCTATTGTGCTTCCTGGGGCCACTTCATTCTACACAGTTATAGTGTTATAATTCTATTTCAACTGCCATGACAATGCCCTGTGGAATCCTGGGATTTGCAATGTAGGAACAAGTACTTAGAAATCTCAGCCAGAGAGCAGTTTTTTTCACCAAACTGCAAACCTCAGATTTTCAGAGGATTTTACACTAAAAGTGAAATTACAATGCTAATTGTGTATTGTGATGGGACCCCTACTTGATCATAGAGGTCCCAAATGTACTGCAGAAATAATTCAAGTCGAGACTGCTTTAAATGCCCTGTCTTAGTGCTAAGAAATTCTGGGAACTTTAGAACATTGTGGCTCTAGGGCCCCAGAATTCCCTAGCACTGAGCCAGGGCAGTTAACGCAGTCTCAAACTGGATTATTTCTGCAGTGTGTTTTGGACCAGAGTCACCAAACATGTTCTGTAACTAGTTGGAGTTAACAAAGACTTTAATAAGAGTTTGAAGCTGATATGTATCTTCTGAGCAAACACCTTTTGGATTTTTTGGCAGAACATCTAGAAACAGGAGTAAATTTCACTGAAAAAGAATTATACCACCTTCACTGTTTACATAGAACAGTTGTTGTATGTGGATAATAATACACAAGACCTTATTTTTTAATAAAATGTTAAGGGATGGAGGATTGTAATTTATTGTTGGTGAAAATTCCAAAGAAGTGTTAAAACATCTAAATAAATATAGAAAAGATGAGATCTAATGCTTGATCTTAGTTAATAATTTTACAAGAACTCCTGCTACTGAAAATGTTTTTAGATAATATACTTATTTATAATACCACTTCTCATGATAATCTTTGGCTGCATCCATGCTGCAGAAATACTTCGGGATGACACCACTTTAATTATAGCTCAGTGCTACAGAATTCTGGGAACTGTATTTTTGTGAGACATTTAGCCTTCTCTATCAAAGAACTTTGGTGCCACGATGATTCTCAGAATTAACTAACCTTGAGTCATGGCAGTTAAAGTGATGTCAACCTACACCTAGATTATTCTGCAGTCTAGAAGCAACCTTTATCTTAAAGCAAATATTACCCAAATTTCAAAGGTACTGGGAGGACACACATAACCAATATTTAATAGGGGAATTTTATTGGATCAGTTAAAGCAGCCGAGCAAAAAAGTAGATATCAGGCCTATGTATATCAGTTTTGAGAAAGAGAACTCTAGAGTGCAAGTTTCAAATATAATTTTATTTGTAAATAACAAGGAAACACTATGCACACAAAAGCATGCTCACACACATACACTCAAGAACTAATGATATAAAAGTGGGAGCAGGTAATACAGTACAGGTTCCAGAAGCAGGTTCCAATTGGAGGGCACTGTGAGATGGAAGTGGCTCAGCAAGCTGTCTGTGGGTCTGGGGTGGCCAGTATTTCTGAGGAGTTAGGTGAGAAACGGTGGCCTGTTCCAGACAGCCAAAATAAAGCTGCTTCGAGTCACAGTGGAGGTATGGTGTTTCAATGATGCATGCATCCTAAGAGTCCAGAAGTCACACCAAAGCCACGCTCCAGCCCTAAGGACTGGAGCGTGGCTTTGGTGCGGGTTCTGGACTCTTAGGACACATGCATCATTTAAACACCATACCTCGACTGTGACTCGAAGCAGCTTTATTTTGGCTGTCTGGAACAGGCCTCTGTCTGTCTGACTTCAAAAAATACCAGATTGGAGGTGCTTTAGCAGACAAATTTATAGGGCAAAACATATCCTAGGACAGATTATGGGATTAAAATCAAGTTTCCAGGGAGAAGAATGAGAAAAGAACTTCTAAATGGCTGGACAACTAGTGCAACTGTCTGCAGACAATTCTCCAGAGGGAAGTATACTTGAGTTTCTGTTCATTTGTAAGCTCAAGGTCTATCACCCACCATCACTGCTATCAATGAAATAATTATGCAGATTCCGGTCTTAATTGATCTATCTTGGCTATGTGCTTTATATTTTCCCTTTGCTGAGCCAGTTGGATCTCCTTATATCACTGGGGGTGCCCTTTGGGCTACATTTCTAAAATATTCCTTTTGATATTAATTTGATATTGAAAAAGAGGAGAGGTACAGAGAGCCAGACTTTGGGGTAACACAAAGTAGCAAAAGTTGGTCAGGTAGACCATAGCAGCAATTTTTTTTTTAAAAAATGTAAATTACTTAGTCTTTGGCATGCAAAAAATATGACAGGAAAAGTCTGAAGCAAAGAAATAAACATCTGTGTGAGGAAAATCTAGACGTCAATATTTATCCAATTCCTAAGGAAATTTCAGAATTTCAACAATATGTTAATAATACTAAAAGCATGTTGGAAAGACTATGATGACATTTGCAGAACGATTTACCAATTTGCATGGTCTGGTTCTCTTTTAGAGCTAAAATCTAAATTACTATTATGAAAGTTTCATTGTGAGCTTTCAAATGTTTAAAGAAGATTATTCCATCGCCAAACCACAGCTGTGGACCATATGAGCAGGTGAAAATGTAATGGTGAGTGCCCTAGTGACAGTTCTGCAGTATATTCATCACCATGCAGTTCTGCATCTGTTATATCTCTTATTGCTATGAGTAGGTGATAGTTCGTGTTTGCTGAACATCATAGTAAAATGAATATTCTTTATATTTTTTCTTAGAAAAGTGCACAGTTCAAAAAAGTGGGCTCTTGATCAAAAGGTGGATGAAACAAGGAGAGACCTTTACTAGTGTAAATACAATTGCATTCTGATTTAATTTTTTCATTAAGGCTCACACTTGAATATGTTTGTTTTTTTTAAAAGAAAGGATTACTTCAGCTACTAAATCACTGGGAAAACACTGCTTTATAACTCAATAATCCCATGACTCATCACAGATTACAAATCCAGATTAGAGTTTTCATAGAATAGAGCTGCTGACACACTGGAGAATTTGTGAAGTTTGACATCACTTTACCTGTCATGGCTCAATGCTGTGGAATTCTGGGATTCAGTTTTGGGAGATATTTCACCTTCTCTGTCAGAAAGCTCTGGTGCCACAAAAACTACAAATCACAAACTGAGCTACGCCAGTTAAAGTGGGAACGGGATAGCTAAGATCAGGTCGTGATGCCTCCGGTCTGAGCACAGAGGCGTGTGATAACACCCAATCTGAAAAAAAATCCCAAATTTTCAGTCCACTCTCAGGCCAGGCAGAAAACCTGTGCAATACCCTTCATAGTATTGAATGATTATTACTTCTGCTTGTAATTTCCTACTGATTAATGGACAGCCTGTTTTGCTACAACCTTTCACATTTGCCTATATGTGCAAACTAAAAACAGTTTTACCTGTAACAAAAGCAAATGCAATATATGAGATTAGCATTACATTGTATAAAATGAAGCTTTCTGCTCCTAATACTGGAAGCTACCAGACATCTAAGTTAAAGTTTTTTTTAAAAAAAAAGGTATATCATTATCAAACAGCTTGCTTCAGTTTGTCATATCCACGATAATTTAGATTTGTCCAGTCAAGAAATGTTTTAACAGTTCTCAAGTGTATGTGTTACTTGAAGCCCATTTTAAAGCTGTGAATCTGTTTCTAAATAATCTATAATAGTAAAGGGGGAAGTCTGCATATGTGTAGGAGTCATAACTCACTGCGACACTATGGCATATTTTTGGTTGTCATCCAAGCTGCAGTGCTGAGTTTCAAGTAGAAATTCCAAATGGGGGACTTGGCATAAGCAAGAAAGAGGTCAGCCATAACTTATCAGGGAATCATGGAAGATGTCTCTTTTTTTGGTTGTTGTCCAAACTATTTTTGGCTGTTGTCCAAATTTCAATGCTCCATTTTAAGTCAAAACATTGACATTTCAAATGATGGACTCCCTAGAAGCAAAAAACAGTGGGTCTCATATGACTGTTTGGAAAGCCATGATACATGCTTTGAAATTTGATCAAATGTTTTTGGTTGTCATCCAAGTTCCAGTGGCCAGTTTCAGATTGAAAATTTTGGGGAGGGGTCATCAAAACAAATAGAAGAGGCTGATATAACTCATCATCTTGTTTTAGTGTCAGCCAGGTTTCAGTGGTCATTTTCAAGGACAAATTCCAAATTTGGAAAATCTTGCCAGCAAAAAAGGAGACATACCACCACTAAAAATATTTAAAGGTCTAGAAAATAGCAGAGATCTCTCCTGATTTGCACTGCTGGTAAGACTGTTCCAGCAAGAAACAAAGATGCTAAGATACTGGTGCTAACACAGTGTGGTTGTTGTTGTTGTTGTTGTTGTTGTTGTTGTTGTTGTTGTTGTTGTTATTTCTTACCTGCTATTCCCTATGGATCAATGCAGGGAACAACAGATTAAAATGCAACATTTCAAATAAAAACCACAAACCAGTTAAAAACATACGTCATCAGTTAAAAGAACATACAAAGGCATGGTACAAACCGCCTGAAAAAGGTGGGCTGGAGTCGCCTCTCTTTGCTGCGCAGTGTTACCGCAGCAACCAAATGGCACGGTACCACTGCGCAGCAAAAAAGGAACGCGTGGAAGCAGCTCCAGTATGCGATGCAGCTGCACCACCACAAGCGCCGTAGTACTGATCACTTCAAATCCCCACCAACATGTCAGTAGGCAAGCACACACTTTAAAGAGGTAATTATATACACTTAAAAGTAAATGACCCACCATTGCCTCCCCATACTCCTCAATCTTTTTCTTTCTTTCTAGAATACAATGTGACATATTTCACACATTTTAAATCATTTTCAGGTCATTTTCCAAAAAGTGGTCATAGCAGACCATTGAAATTATTTCAAATTTCAAATTACATCTCTTTCATCCAGGCCAACAAACTCAGCTACAGTTATTCATTTTATCATAAAAGAGAATTAAGCTAGTACAGTAATGTTTCAAAGGTTTTCAGGGATATTTCTTATACACCAATACATGATCTTGAATACATGTGTCCCTGCTGTTTACTATATTTTCCACTGAAACATGGGCATTTTTATGGATAGAATCCCTTTGGAAATTGTTTGAATTAGTGAGACCTGTGTAAAGATTGCTATAACATAGGCCATTCAAGAAAACTTTCTAATAATAATAATAATAATAATAATAATAATAATAATTTATTTATATCCCACCCCTTTGAGGTCAATTGGGGCAGCTAACAGTAATAAAATACAATACACTATACATCAAAATCTACTTCCCTCCCTCCCTTAAAAAGTTATTAAATCAATTATAATTAAAACCAACAAATTAAAACAACATCAACACATACACATTATTACAAAACAAAACAAGACAAAACAGTAAACTGCAGTAGCATTCTACTTAAATTTCCAGGGAGGACCTTGGGGACTCTCATGAGAAGAGGGTTCCTGAGGCCGGGATTATCTATCCAGGAAAGGCCTGCCGGAAGAGATCTGTCTTAACAGCCTTTTTAAAGCTGTCTAAAGATGTCAATTGACGGATCTCATCCGGCAGGTCGTTCCATAATCTGGGGGCAATAACAGAAAAAGCCCTCTGGGAGGTAGCCGAAAGCCTAGATCTTTGAGGCTGCAGCAAATTCCTCCCAGAGGACCGGAGTGTGCGGGGAGGATTATATGGGAGGAGGCGGTCCCTGAGATAGTTTGGACCCAAGCCATTTAGGGCTTTAAAGGTGATAACCAACACCTTGTACTGGGCCCAGAAACTAATAGGCAGCCAGTGGAGGGACTTTAATACCAGAGTAATATGGTCCCTCCTCGATGTTCCTGACACTACTCTGGCTGCCATGTTCGGCACTAATTGCAGTTTCTGAATCAAGCACAAGGGTAGCCCCATGTAGAGTGCATTACAGAAATCTAGACGTGAGGTTACCAGCACGTGTACAACAGTCTCGAGATCCCTTACTTCCAGAAAAGGGCGCAGTTGGCGTATCAGCCAAAGCTGATAACAGGCACTCTTGACTGTCGCATTTACCTGATTTATCATCAGAAGTGACTAGTCAAGGAGCACCCCCAGACTGCAAATACAGTCACTAGAGGAGAGTGTAACCCAGGACTGGAGGTTGCAATCCAATTCTTGGTTTCAGGGTCGCTACCATGAGCACCTCTGTCTTGTCCGGATTCAGTTTCAATCTATTTTTCCTCACCCAGCCCATTACTGCTTGGAGACATTCATTGAAAGAAGGGATGCCATCAGAATTCAAGGCCGATGAATGAGACACGGAGAAATAGATCTGGGTGTCATCAGCATACTGATAACACCCAGCTCCATAAACTTGTAAACTGTATTCTATTCAAAGCATAACCATTTATGATTAGATACACCTGGCTGTACTTTGAATAGAATAAATCACATGTGTAAATACAATCATAATATAGAAATAGAATTCTGTTTGTAGTATCACCATATAAATGTTGTTGTAATGGCATCAATTCAACTTTCTAAGATATTAAGGGAATTAAAGGATGGATTAAAATTCAAAGTCAAGCACATTATGAAACAGCGATCATACTTCTTTTGTTAATTATTCCTATATATTTATAATAAAAAAATCTTTAAATTACCACAGCTCTTCTATTTAATGCTGTATTTATTAGTTTGGCCTTTACTAGCAGTAAACAATATGTACATAACTGCTTTAGTATTAGGATTTTGACAAGTTTTCTTACCAATGACTTACACAGCTTTCACCGGCATCAGTACAGAAAGAGAGCTGTGTGAAACCTTTGTTTGGAATTGCTTTGTTGAGAGCTGGTATTTCAAGCTGAAAAATTCCATCTCTGATTTGATGACCTGCATTGAGAGAAGCCAAGACTCAGTGCAGTGTAGTGGTTTGAGCACTGCAATATGCAGACCAAGGTTTCAGTTCTCTTTTGGTCATGAAAACCTACTGAGTGGCCATGGGCAAGTAACACACTCTCCCCAGAAGAAGAAGGCAAAGGCAGCACCTTCTGAACAAATATTGGCAATAAAATTCTGTGATAGGGTTCATCTTATGGTCACCATAAGTAGGAAACAACAAATGAGAAATACTATCTGACCCCTTAATAAGCAACAGTTGTTTTCTGCTCATACAAAGAATACAAAAATGTATTATAAGCTGAATAGATAACAAAATTATTCATTGGCACTGGTCTCATGATAGACAAACAGGTTAATTATTTTAATGAGCTTGCCACCTCATCTTGATACCCACATGGTTCTGAATTTCAATTGACATTCTCATATATAATCAGCTTATATAGGTCTGTCTTTGGACTTTTGACTCCACCCTATGCAATATTATTAACTAATTTTTTAAAATTCACTTATTTACAAACACTGTAAAATACAATGTTATGAACAAGATGACATATTACAGGAACCTAAGGAAGGAGACAAATGTGACTCAAGGCATTCCAGAAGATCTGGACTTTATTCATTCAGTTACAAATTTGGTATGCAATAGCAATTTAATCAGGTATGGACTAGCATGACAAAATAGTTCTGCATGCTGATCAGCTGGTCATTCACTGGCCTCGCGAGCTACCACAGAGACACTGACGTTTTCATCCCATGGCCTCCCTATGCAAAATTAGAGGAATGAGGGATCAGCTAAGTGTCTAGCTATGTCCCTATGGCCAGATGCAAAATAATTATATCTTCCACTGAGGTTCATGACCTCTTTTGGAGGGCTCAATGGATGATGTAATAATTTTGTGCTTGACTTCACGGACATGGGTAATTGCCTCTCCAACCTCCCCATGTCACTGTCTATTAGGCATGGAATAGTTTCAGCAGAAGGGTAGGTCTGCAGCGACTCAGTGATCAATCTGGGGGTAGGGTTGATCAGTGCATAGGGAAGAAGGGAATATCAACTTCTTCATCAGCCAGAAAGAAAAACATAGGGGGGATACAGATGGGCGGCTCCATGCCACCCCTCTTTACGCCTCATCGGCACCGCTCCAACCACACTGCACGGCACCGATGGCTTCTTTTTAGGAGAGTCATAATGGCGCCTGCACACCTTGACGCTGCCACTTCTGGCAAGCGCCATTTGGGCATGCAGATGCCAGTGCATCATCATTGCGTGCCCCCAGGGACATGGAAAGATAGTGCATGGGTGTCACCAGTAGGGCTAGGCATGTATGGACACCCAGCCCTACTGAGCCCTAAAATTGGCCCCAGCACAGAGCTTTGCGCCAGTCTGTATTGGGCCATACTTAGGTATAAGGCTGATTTATCTCTCTGTATGCCATTAACAAGATGCTAGACTCAGAGTATTAACACCAGTGGACATTTTGACAGTGTAATGAATCAAATTTATTAGGTTAACTAGCTATACTTTATGAGTTTTGTTCCTGTCTGATCTTTGGACCACTGAAAGTTTGCAGCTGTTGAAGATACAATTTGGCAAAGTTGCTGTTGGCTAAAAGCTCACACAGATGGATAAATGGTGCATTCTAAAGAGCTAAAAGCTCATGAGTCAACAAAAAGTTCAGGTTAATGATATTGATTCGAACTTCCCATTAAAAATATTAACATTAAATACTATTTTATCTTTTATATGTTTAACTGATCCTCCATATCCTGAACATGTATGTATGCATGTCCTGGAAGTTTTTAGTGTGGTGGATAGATAAAATTAGAAAGGTGAGAAAACCAGTTTTGACCTCATAGGTCATAAGAGGGTACCATTAATATTTAAGATTTAGAGTTCTTTGTGTTTAGCTACTTGTAATATCTCACCTAATACCCTTCATCCATAGCTCCAATATTTTTATCAGACCTTGGAGACAATAATTGGATTACAGCTTTCTAGAATTCTTCAACAAATATGCTCATGCTGACTGGAGACTCTGGAAACTGCCCCTGCAATTCCTAATATTAGCAAGTTCTGATTTTTACATGGTATAGCCATGAATCGTTATAAGAATGCAATATTGCAGATGCACTCAGTTTAATGTCACCTCAGTTGCCTTGAGCTGACAATGGCAATAGGAGTGGTCTAAGTCAACTATATTATTATAAAGAAACCTAGGGCACAGTAAGTCATTCCATGTTTAAAACACTACAACATAGTAAAACCGAGAACACTTGTAATCAGACTGTGATTGTGAGAAACAAAAATATTCAGTGGGTTATAAGTATTCCAAAATTATGTACCTTTTCTGTGACAAGTATGTTAAATCTATATTTCACTATATTCATTTACTTCATATTCATTGTCTACAATTTTGCAAGTTGATCACTTAGTATTAGTATGACATTCAGATGTTTACCTAGAAGGGGAAAAAAGAAATAAAGATCTGGCCTGTTTTAATATAAAAACAGATTTTTAAAACAGCAAATCATATTTACAGCATGCTGGTGACTTGTTACATTTTATATGCATGTGTTTTTGCCATGACAAGACCTTGCTTTGTAATTAATTTGCCAATACAGTTCAGTGTAATCCAATCCAGGTACATAAAATATACAATACATAATGTAGGAAAGTACTTTAACAGAGCTGTTCTGAAAAATCATTTGGTTTGATGGTGAAACATCAGGAAACTGAAACAGAAATCTGAAGCAGGAAACAGAAATCTAAAACAGTGCTACAAATCCCAGAGGGACAACTTTTTTTAGTTGTGAAGTATTCCCACCACAAATCTTTGCATTCATGCATTATATAAATCTGAGTGCTCTTTTGGGAACAAATAGAAGAGAAAGAAAAGGATCCCAGATTGTCTCAAAAACATTTTTATGTAATATTGCATAGCTGATGTTTCAACTCCTGTAATTAAATATCGATCTGTCCATGTTTGCATTTCAAGCCTACATATTCAGGTGCAGGAGCAGAAAGTGCTGAAATGTAAATTTATTTTAAATAAGTAGAAGGGGACCAAACTTATATTAATTCCCAGCCAGAAAATTCCCAATGCTTTCAAGGGTACCAAGGAATATTTACTCATATATTAAAATGCATTATTATACACTTTATCAGACCTTGGCAAAGTTACTTTTTTGAACTAGGTTTCCAAAATTATCAAAAAAGCATGGCTGTGGCTATGCTTGGGTTGGGTGGGGTGATTTTTGAAGTTACAACCTCAAAACTATCTTTTTATGTCTTGATTTTTACAGTAATAACATTTTGCAAGGTGATATCCTAATGGAAGAAACAACCAGGAAGTCCCATTGTATTCTGATGAGAGTAGAACAACTAATTTAGTGGAGTAGGGAGAACCTGGAGTTATTTTTCTAACTGAAATTGACAAAACAACAACCCAGAAACCTTCTTTTTCATCAGTGATGGATAGCATTCCCAATTCAAAACTGTTGAATTGGAAAATATCTCAACGTGCAAGAAAGTCTCACATCTTAAAGCTCTACTCATGGTTTTGGAAGCTTGACATCAACTACTAGCAGACTTAAGAAACAAAATGTTGATGGGAGAAATAAAATAGATGTTCAGATATCTCCATCCCTCCAATTGTTTTTGGCTTGTAACTTCCCTAATCCTTCACCATTTGCTATGCTGACTAGGAGTGATTGGAGTTCTAGAACAAAAACATCTAGATGACTACACCTCTGAAATCCCACATGCTTTAACTACCATCATAATTTTCTTCACAAGAGGGTAATCCCACCATTTTAACTATTTCCCGAATGCCACGATTCCAAGAAATCGATCAGGAAGGCATACTAAAGCATACTTAGGCAGTGCCTTCATGGGCTGGGATATTCCAGGAGCAGCCTGGAGTATCCAGGCTCTGGAGCTGCGACAACCTTCCTCTGTTAACTGGGGGTCTCCCTTGCAATGCTAAGTGGCTGTTTGCATGCATGTCCCACTGTGCTGTCCAGTACAGTTGCTGTCATAGTGTGTCACTTGTTCTGATATCAGAGCAAGGGATCCAGCATAGATCACATAGCTAGATGCCTCATTCTTCTGACCTCAGTGCCAGGTGGTACAATGGGATGTGAATACAAACAACCACCTGGCATCACAGTGAATGACTCTGGATCTTCTGGGAAGATCATGAGCAAATAGTAAAACTTTTTACTCCATTTTAAAGGAGTTATACCTCAGGTTTGGTGCTGCATAGGCCAGGCATCATCCAGACTGTTTGTACCAGTCTCAGGAATTAGGCATTGCATTTCTCAGACTCCCTGCCAAGTGAATTTGGGGAGGCAACGTTATTTGGCCGATGTAGACAGGGCCTTAAACATACAGGCCAAGTGAGCAGCAGACATATCCTGGTACTCTCTTAATTGAATAACACAAATCTTTTATACTTAGCCACCTCTTAACACCCATTTAGTTTAGGCATATAAACCTAAAATGTGGACATGAATATGAAACTTCTTGCAATCTTCACTTAACTGCCTTGGACCTAAACAACTATAATTAGAGAATTAAACTATCACTCAAATCCAATTGTTAGTCCCAACTAGAGTAGACCCCTGAATCTATATCTATATATATTCTGGGAACTGTGGTTTTGTCAGAGAGCTCTGGTGTCACAAGAAACTACAATTCCCAGGATTCCCTAGCACTGAGCCAGAGCAGTTAAAGTGGTCTCAAATTGGATTATTTCTGCAGTGTGTTTTGGACCCAAGTGTCTTTTCAAGCCCATCCTTTTGGGGCTCAGTAATATCATTTCTCTCTCTCTAGTTTTGGTGTCTCTCCTTCCTTGGTAGGGCTTCTGGAATTCTTAATTTTAGGGCTCATTCCCACTGGTGGAATACCCTGCGTTCCAATTCGGCTCTGCCTTGCTATAGCAATTGATTCCAAAACATTCCTCGTTCTCATTATGAAAAGGGATCCTTTTCACTTGTCGCTGCCATTGGTGCCGGGGGAGGTGGAGCAGCCCTTCAGCTGGTGCTCTCTCCCCTCTGGAGACTGCAGCCCTGGCCAAACCTTTTACCTCTGGCAACCAGTGTCTGCACCCAGAAATTGAGATGCCCCATGAGTATGGGAAATCCCTCCCTCCCCACCTGGAGTCCTCCTCCCTTTCTTTCCAATTGTCATCTGTGGGTGCCACGTTCACGGGAAGTGGTGGTGGGATGTGTGTGTGTGTGAGTGCCTGCCAAAGGCCTTGGAGCAGTCAGAAGAGTGGGCGAGGAGGAAGCACAGAGGCCAGGGAAGGGAAAGGAGATGAGGAGTTGGAAGTGAAGGAGGAGGAGGTGGACAAGAAGGTAAATGAGACTGGAGGAGATGGAAGCAAGGTCGGGAGGAGGAGGAGGGGACAGAACTTCCCCTTTCTTTCTTTCTTTCTTTCTTTCTTTCTTTTTTTTTTTTTTTAAAAAAAACCTCTTCTTGAAAAATCGCTAGATTGCTGAAGCAACCACTTTGCAAGTGGCTGCTTCAGAAATATAAAGATTTTTCAATGATTTTTTTCCAAACAGAAAAAAAAAAGCACTGGGGTGTCTCTGGGGAGGGATGGTGACAGCCCTCTTTCATTTGTCCTTCCTGCAGAAACAGAATCGATTTAGATCTGGCATTCCCACTCATTGGAACCATGTCAGAATCGATTCTACCCCAAAGAACCTCTAAAAAACCGGTACCAAAATACCCTGGGCTTTTTGGCATTTGCCTTGCATTTTCCCCACTGGAATTGATCAAATGAGGATCAGAATTGAGTTCCAGTGGGAACTAGGGGCATATATCTCGCATCAGGATTTCATAGTGGGAATGACCCCTTAGAGTGACCTTAGGCAAATCACATTTTTGCAAATTCAGAGAAAGGAAAAGGCAAATTATCTCTGAACGAATCTTGCCAAGAAAATCCTGTGAACAGTTCCCCTTAGGTCGCTATAAGTCAGAAATGAAGACACAACCGCCGCCACCACCATAACAACATCATCAACAAAGTTATTTGGGGAGGGAAATATTTATATAATTAGTTATTTAGCTGTAGTTGTTCACAGGTACTCTGGGAGGTTTTATGCTAATTCCTTAGTTTATGATTTATTTGTATTTGAATTAAAACATTCACATATCAGAGAAAATGAGGGTGATTGCGATGATGCAATGCGTTTTTCTGTCTACCTTGTAACTAAAACTTGGAGAAGGTGTTGTTATTGCTGCTGATGCTGTTGTTGTTCCTGTGGTTGTTGTTTTTCCTGATGCTGCTTCCCTCCTGCTCTTCTTCCTCCTCCTCCTCCTAATATTTGCCCTCTGGATTTTTTGGAGCATAATGGGAGAACTGCTCTTGACAAGCGAGGCATAACTTGATAGAATCATTTGTTTTCTAAGATTTTTTCTTTTAAATTCTGGGGGTAGCTGAGATTGGTAAAGTTGATAAATTACATCTCATTCATGCTCAAGGGAAGACACATGCTCTGAAGGTAGTTTTGAATTAAATTACATGTTGATATGTTGAGGCAAATTTGCTGTTTTGTTCATTTACAATACCTCGTGGATTTTTTGAAAGCTGCAGTTTATTGCTAATTGAGCCAGAGGACCTTTCTCTGTCACTTCAAATCCAAATATATTTGCAGGCCCATCTCCAAATTACTCAGGGTTTTTAGACAACCTATTTAAGAGCCTTGGGAGATTATCATTAATAGCTGTCAGAGGATCTACAGTAAAGCGTGGTGCATCCAGCAAAGCTGATGACAGTGCCTGTTGCCTGGAGGAAAAGGCAGAGGGTCTTAAAACTGTGCATGGATGAATATCAGTGTAAGATATTCCCTTTAGCTATAACTCTGAAGGAAAGGAAAAGGGAAATAATGTTGTGGATGATTTAAAAACCGCAGCCCCAGCCTTTTACAGACTCTGTTTTGCTTTGTCCAAGAAATACCAGCAGTAGCTTATGAGGCAGGTATTTGCTGGTAAGTATTTTTTCATGGGCTTTAATGGCATTACAAGAGGACGTGATGAGGGAGCAGGCTGAAAATTGGATAGCTCAGTGGCAGAACACATCCTGTGCACTTAAGGTCAATCACAGAACCACATGAGTGATGAGACATTTATTTCAGAATATGCTTTAGAGTAGATGGTACTGAACTGGGCAGACCAATGGACTGGCTTAGCATGTCAGATTCATATGGTGGACCATGTGGTGTTTAATCTAGCAGTGTGCTGGCATGTAGTTCCTGGGTAGCAGCTCCCAGCAGGGCATCAGTCACACTAGCTACAATTAGCCACCTCAGTTCAATAGCTGCTTCCTTTGTTTACTTCATTTCAGAACCTTCTGATAAGACCCCTCTTCCTTTTAATGAAATACCAGTAATTAGGGAAGGGGTGTTTATTATGATTTATCTTTTTGTCCAAATGTGTACTCAGTGAGCGAAGGGTGGCAAACATTTCTGATTAGAGTTCCCATAATCCTTTTCTACTGTTTGTGCTGAGTGAGAATTCTAGTTTTTGACCCAAACCTCTGGAGGGCTGGAATTCCTCATCACTGTTCTAATAAAGAGATCGATCACCGATTTGCAAAGGCATATAGTGCATTCGGAAGGCCTCACAAAAGAGCCTGGAGTAACAAACACTTGAGGTGAAGCACAAAAATCAGTGTGTATAGAGCCATTGTACTGTTTATTCTCCTTTATAGGTCTGAAACATGGGTTACCTATCGCCAACACCTATGACTCCTCGAACACTTTCATCAGCGCTGTTTACACACAATTCTAAATATATACTGGACTGACTATGTGACGAATGTTGCTGTCCTTGAGCAAGCAGGGATCACTAGCATTGAGGCCATGCTATTGAAAATGCAGCTGCGCTGGGCAGGACACATTTATATAATGGAGGACCATCACCTCCCAAAAATAATACTCTATGGTGAACTCGCCACGGGTCAGTGTAAGAAGGGCGCCCCAAAGAAGAGATACAAGGATTCCCTGAAACAACATCTCAGGCTTGGCCAAATTGATCACCAACAATGGTTCGCCCTGGCCTCACATCGGGAGGCATGGAGACGCACTATCTACGATGCTGCAACCTTTTTCAAAAACTCATGCCAAACAAGTCTTGAAGAGAAATGACAGCGCAAAAAGAACCACAACTTGGAAACATCACCCAAAGAGACATTCTGCTGTGCTTTCTGCAACTGGACTTGTTTATCTCGGATCAGCCTTTTTAGTCATCAACATGCTTGTAGAAAGCATGGGATGAATCCTTCCTGAATCTTCGTTTGCGAAGAAAATCCAGAGAGAGAGAGAGAGGCTCTTAGTATATGCTGGGGTTTGGTTCTAGGACCACCTGTGGATGCCAGAATCAGTGGATGTTCAAGTCCCATTAAATACAATGGCATAGTAAAATGGTGGCCTTTATATAAAATGCCAAAATCAAGGTTTGCTTTTGGGAATATATATATATTTCAAATATTTTCAAACTGTGGATGGTTGAATCCATATATAAAAAGTCAGTGGATATGGAGAGTTGACTATACATTTTAGCTATTTTTATGTCTTCACTATCCACTTTAAAGTGATATAAATCATCATTATTTTTGTTTTCTTAATGTTTAGCTGTAACCCCCTTCTTTTAAATTTTCTTCTTTAATTTTCATCAATATATTTCATCAAAGAAGTTCTGCATCTTTGCTATTTTCTACAAGTAATATGGTTTCATCTGCAGATCTTAAACTGTTGATGCTTCTTCTCTGAGTTTCTACATCTACTTCCTCTGAGTCTAATCCTGCTTTTCCATATGATTTGTTCTTCATATAATTAAACAGATAAATAAAATGCAGCCTTGTTTGATTCCTTTGGCAATGATAAACCATTCTGTTTCCCCATGCTGTGTCCTGACAGTGGCCTCTTGTTCAAAGTACAGTGGGCCCTTTGCTTATGTGGGGGATCTGTATGCTGGAGCCCCATTAAAAATAATGAGGTTTGTGCCTGCAATGTGGTATGGTGCATGCACCATGGGTGTGCACCCCATTACTTCTTCCAGGGTGCACCATGGCTTTTTCCAGCACGACTTTCAGTGTATGCTGAAAGCCACGTATATCGCACCCACATAGGACACAGGCACAGATGTTGTGAGCTACCCATTTCTTTTACTGAAAACTATATTTTCTCAGGATCTACACAATCAAATGTTTTTCATAGGTTGATTTCTTCTTAATTTTTTTGATCTGTTCTATTATCCAGTATCTGCACTATGACACCTAGTGTCTCTTTCTTTTTTCTGGACCCAACTTAGATATCTGGCATGTCTTGCTCCACTTATAGTAAAAGTCTTAGCAGTTTGAGTGTTGGACTGTGACTATGGAGACCAGGGCTAGATTCCCTATTAGGCCATGAAACCCACTGGGTGACCTTGGGAAAGTCACATGCTCTCAAGGAAAAGCAGTGCCAAACTCCTCTTATCAAATCTTACCAAGAAAACCACATTATAGGTTCACTTTAGCATTGCCATAAATTGGAAATAACTCGAACAGCAACAATAAACTTTCTTGTAACATCTTAAGCATAGTTTTGACTGGATAGGAGATTAATGCTATAGTCCAACAACCTGGTGTGTAAGAGAGACTTCCATTAATCCAAGCAGAGAGTGCAATGGAACAATTGTTTTTCACATCACATTCTCTTCCTATTTTGGAGGCATCATTATTTGGGATAAGAGAAAGAAATTATCTATAATCATAGTGATCCAGTGATTGTAGAATATCCTACCACCAATAATTTTTTGTGGACATCTTTTGTTGCTATTTCCCTATAACATGTGAACATTTTCCTGCTCAGGCCAACATATTTCATATTGCTAGCTCACCTCCTACATGAATGCTTCAATTTTTACTAGAAGCAGAAGTGTTATAAACTTCTCAAGGATTTATTGCAATAACCAACCATAGCAAATTATTATCACTGGCTACACAATGCTGTCATGCAAATTAATTTTGCTATCATTGATTCAAAAATGTCCATTGCTCTAGCCAAATATGATTCTTTTTTTTAATCTTTCTTTAAAGAGTCAATAGTCTTCCTCAGTCATTATTCATGTGAGCTGGGAGAGTGCAAACTGGTTGTGTGGACTCCACTAAATAACTGTTCCCCTGTGTCATAGTTTGGCAAGACAAGTGATCTCTAGCTGAGTTTTCTAAATATTCCTCTCTAAACTGAAAATCCTACAATTCAAAAGGATGCAAGCGAGACAATGAAAGTGGAATTATAGCACTGTACTTGTGAAGTGTGAAAGGGTCTAGAACTTGGAAAAAGTACTTTTTAGGTTGTTGTTGTTGTTGTTGTGCTTTCAAGTGATTTCTGACATATGGCCACCCTAAGGTGAACTTATCACAGGCTTTTCTTGACAAGATTTGTTCAGAGTCATTGCCTTCCCTTGAGGCTGAGAACTGAGAACCAAACCTTACAGATCCCAGACTTCCCCAGTCAGCATTGCCATTGGGTGATTCTGGAAGTCATAGTCAAAAAAGTAATTTTTCCAAGGTGTGAACACTTATTCCCATGGCAGAATTATATTATTTTATAATAGTAATCAAGAAAATAGTAATATTCTCTCCCCTAATTTCCAATCAAATGTTAAATGCTAGAGAACCTTTTCAGCCACAAAAGAGTGGGGAAGGAAAAAGGAAAATATCCACTGTCCAATTTTGATTAAGGTTCTGCACAGATTGTATAACTGAAATTTGTCATAGACTAGCTTCCTGATATAAACATTGACATTATATGGACATCATTACATTTTGTGGAACATTTTAGGGACCATCTTATGAATGGTTGCAGTAAAAACCAGAGCTTGATTATACCAAAGTTGTGCATAACTACAAACTATATTACAGCCAATTAAACATGTATACTTGAGCGGGGATTATATTACAACATCCACATTTGAGAGATTACAATGTCTGTTTATCAGAGGTTTCATGTGCAAAAAATTAATATTCTTAAACATTCTAAATTATTCTAACCACAGAAAATGGGAACTAAGATTACTCCACCCCTGGAATGCTTTCCTATTTTATTTTATTTTTAGTTTAGTTTAATTTAAAATCTCATTTTGAAAGCATCATTCAAAATGCATTGTGTGTGTCTTTCTTCTTTAAGAAAGATAATGAAAGAGAGAATCCAGTTCCAATCAACAATTCCTATTGCCATTAATAAATGTAATCAGAGAACATTTTATGAAGATATATTGCTACAACATCAAGAAATCCTGTCATATAAGCACTTTAAAATATATATTTTAAAAACAGCTTTTGCTAATTACATAAGGAAGTATTTAGATGGATGTAAGACAGAGGCTGATGGGTGTTATTTTAAAAGTTTTGAAATGGCTTGAAATGATTTAGCTAGCTTCCTTAGTTTTTTTCTCCCCTTTTTGTTTGAACTGGATAACAATCTTTTTTGGTAACTCTGTTTATTCTGATAAATCCCTTGTAATATAGTGCTTCTGTGTTCCACACAAGAGTTGGGAATAACTAATTACAAACGACTATTTACTGTCTTTTCTCAAAGTTGTTACTGTCTTTTCCCAAAGCTAGGGATATAACTATATGACCTTATGATTATATTTTGACTAGAATTTTCATTCCGTCTGTAAACTTTCACCGTGAATTATTTTTATATTGCTGGTATGTGGAGGTGGATAAAGGAACATCACCTTATTCAAGTGCTGGCTTGCGCAAGTCCCTTCCTTGTGCCTTGTGCAGATGAGAGGAGAGCTTTGTTTTGTACAAAGCCACCGGTATGTAACCTCCAGATATTTCAAGGTAATTAAAAGGGAACTACTTCCCTGATAAGCACAAAATAAAATGTTACTGTAAATTGGTTCATAACAAGGGCTGAAATCCACTATTTCAGTTAGTGTAGTTACGTATCGCTAACTGTGTGTTTATGTTCATGACACTATTGCAATGATTATAAAAATCTCCCAGCGCTCCTGTGGCATGTAGCATCTAAATGCCGTGCTGCCATAGTGCCCAGAAGCTGGCCCATATGTGGGCAACTGGGCACATGAATCTGGCTTCCACATGGCTTCAGCACATGTGGCGTCAAAACACTGTGCTCTGAAGCTGCCCAGACAGTGGCGCAAAAGGTCGGTCTATTTTGTCCCAGTGTTTCATTTAAAAAAAAAAATACACACTGCTGATTGAGGCTTAAATTCTTCCTGGCTGCATGGGCCAAATCTTTGAATTAACTGGAATTTTATTTCAAGCATTACTCTTGTATAATTGTTAATATAACTACACTAGTGAAGGAGCAATTTAATGTAAGAGTTAATTCATTATGCCTCTTTTAGTTGATTACTGGCTAAAATAATGTAATACATTCCACCCTTCCCCTCCCAAAAATGTATTCAAAATGTAAGAAACAAGCCACATCATTGGATATTAAGCTGAATATTTACCTTACTATAAACATTAGTGTTTTTAATTAGTTTTTATTTTAATTTTAAAAAAAACCTTACCAAATGGAGATGAAAAAAGAAATCCTTTTGGTGAGCATTTTAATGCACCCTCCCCTATTTAAACTTCCCAAACCAATATACAAACTGAAGTGTAATTATACTTTAATATTTAGTATTACTATCAATTATATTTGTGGTATAGTTCTCTAGTTCTCTAATAACAAAATGACTACCAAAATTTTATACATCTGAGGAAAGAATAAATAGTATATAGTACAGGAAATAATATAGGTAAAGGCATAATGTTAGAGGAAATTGCTTGCAAAATGTGTAAATTAGGAGAAATGCAGGCAAACTGCTATGCATACTTTTTAAATAAAAAGGCAAGCTGGTTTAAAAGCAGAATAAAATTAAATTAAGACTGGAGAAAATGAGAATGGCAGAAAAACTGATACTAATATGTTCATCCAACCTTCTTTCATACATTTTGAAAAAATATATATGTATTAGGGTTCAAACATGGCTTCCTTATGCTGCATTTAAATAAACACCTCATAATGCAAAGGTGTCCATTATTTAATTTTATATTTACTGAATTGTTAAATATCAAGCCCAAAATAGGCTGCTTTTGCAAATAACTGTGGCAAATAACTGTCATTCTTAGATTTGAACAGCAACAACCCAAACAGGATTCTTTTAAGGGAACATGAATATCATAGCACAGGGTTAATACATAGCATGTGCTGTGGAGGAAGGGTGAAAAGAACAGGAAAATATAATGACTAAGATGGAGAGTGAAGCACAAAAAGAGATCAAGTGGTTTCCTCTGTGGCATGGCACCAGTGTCATACTCCAATGCAAGTACCTGCCACTCTTTATCACAGGATTCTCTCCCACCATCCACCCCTGTCTTCCCTTTATGAAAGAAGGTTGAGCCATGACAGTGCTTTGAAAAAGATTTATCCTTATCTTGGAGCTTCAAAGCAGACCCAACAAAAACACCTTGAAGCTCTTAAAGACTCTAGGTTGAAGTGCCATTGAAAACTCTTAATAATTGTCTGAGATCTAGAGTGTTTGCTGTCCACATACTGCCAAGTTCAGCTGGAGTTTCTCCAATCTGTCAGTCATTCCAGTAGGAAAACACACTTGCCATTGCTCAATAAACAATCTGTTAACATGTCAGCTATATCTGAAGGGTTCATGACAATGATTAGAAAAACTCAACTTGTATAGTTTTAGCATGCACAATGGCTATGCTAATTGGTTAATTGTGAAAGAATACATTTATTTATAAAGGACAATTGAAAAGATTGCACAGGCAGCTGTATATGCACAGAATTTATTTTGTGGCACTCTAAAGGCTACCAAATTTATATATGTATGAGCCACCCTGCCACTGCCTTTTAGATATGCTGGATGGCATCTCCCATCATCTCACAGTTACCCTTGACTGATCTGGCATTTAGTCCATAGGGGCTCATTCAATAATAAATATGTTAATTGTTGTTTTTGATGTAATAGACTCCCATTCTTCAAGTTTTTTTAAATATCTCTCTCTCTCTCTTTTAAGTGGAATCTATGAATGACCACAGAAGATTGTGTTCCATCTGCAGCTATGACTTGTAAACATCCATAGGGCTTATTTTCAAGTTTGGTTCCCAATCTCAAGAGTGATCTACATGGCAACTTTGAGAAAGAAGAAAGAGTAATTTGTGACACTTGCCAGTAAATGGCTAAATAGAAAAGCAGACATCAACAGCAGCAGATGCAGTGGCATCCTGCACTAGGTGTCACCTGGTGCGGAGGGCTGGGGTTTGAAGTGGGGCTTCTGGGGGCACACACTCCCTCCTTCCCATGCTGTCCCATCTGGGATGGTGCGGAGGCAGCATGTGGAGCAGTGCAGCATGCATGGGGAGCACGGGAAAGCACAGGGAGGGTGGGAACATCAGCAGGGGAGTGTGGGATGCCATGGGGAGTGTGGGAGTGTGTGCAGTGATGACACAAGGGAGGAGTGCAGGGGGAGGCCCTGAGCAGGTGTCACCTCTCTTCTGGGGTGTCACTGGTGTGGGCTGCACCATGCGCACACACACACACACACACACACACACACACACACACACACACACCAGTGACACCACTGAGCAAGTGTCTGAACCTTCTGAAAGGGACATCCTCTTTTCTATCCTTATAAAATACATTAACATTTCACCTCTGTTCTCTTGAAATGACCACATATCAAACCTCTTCAACCTTTGTATCATCCTCATTCAGATAAAGGTGACATCACATTGGCACATACACACCCATAATAGAATAGTGGGGAAAGAAATGTACAAAGTGAAGGTAACCTATTACATAATGAAAAGGTGGTCCTTTATCTCACATTTACTAACTCTCAAAATGGGGGAGAACCCCCGAAAAGAAAAATGCCAAACATTTTTTGGCATTTAATTTAATATTGCTTTTATCTAAATTCACACAGTTCACATTGACAGATAAATGTTTAGAACCAACCAGTCAGAAATTATTTTCAGCCCTGTGCGGGTCTATTCTGAAACAAGTCATACTGTTTTCAGTGACATTTACACACTAGTAAATTTACATACTAGTTTCTATGTGCCTCCAAGTCATACATTTTCACACAGGTAAATGCATTTAAGATTGCTGCCTTCATGCTGAAAACTGAATGTAAACGTATATTTTTTGCAACAGTTTTTTTTATGTAGCTAAAACCTTGGTTCAGTTCTCCTTGTAATGTGTGTTATGTCTTCCTGAAGTTTTGCTTTAATACAAGTGACAGCCACTTTATCCTTTTCTGCAGAAAATTGGAGTTTGCATATACTTTGACTAGCGGATGCCTGGGGGCCATGGCATTCAACACAACACCAGCTGTGAGCTTCCTAGATGGTAACAGATTTGTTACAAGACATTCACTCTTTGCCACCTCACTGGTAAAATATACCCCTTCAAACATAATCCAAGGATTTAGACTGAATGGGGGCAACTGTCTTTAACCTATGCATTAAAACCCACACATTTATAATCCTTTTTTTCCTTTAAAATAGCTTGTGAAAAAGAAATTCATCTACAAAAGAAACACATTTTGAATGCTAAAACATGGTGCTAGAAGCTTTAATACATTTGTTCTGTCTCTTTGTGTGTCACTGGTTGTTGTGCATATATTAAATCTTTCCTTTGGTAAATACAGGTGAAATAATAAACTTGCTAGCAGCGTACATTGGCTGTTCAGTAAGGCTATCTGGCACTTTGCTTTTATAGAGGCAGATGCTCTATTATACTACCCTAGCTGCAGAAAACATTTGTCAGTTACATGATAAGAAGGGAAATATATTGAGAAAAATTAACTTGGAGTACACAGGAAGCTACATATTCACAGTAAGAAAAAAATGAAATAGAAACAGCTAATGAAAAAAAAATCTTTTGTTTTCTTCGCAGAGAGTTGCTCATATCCCAGACTGAAAATAATGAAGCTTATTGTTGTTGTGTGTCTTCAAGTCATTTCCAAATTATGATGACCCTCTGGTGAACCTATCATGGGGGTCTCTTGGCAAAATTTGTTCGGATGAGGTTTGCCATCACCTTCCCCTGAGACTGAGAGCATTTGACTTACCCAAGGTTACCTAGTGGGGTTCATGGCCAAGCTGAGAAATGAATCTTGGTTTCCAGAGTTGTAGTCCAACATTCAGACCACTACCCCTCAACCATAAACATGTGCACATTTCTAAGATAATACGCCTCCTTTAACTGCAGTTGCGGTTCTCAGAATTAATAGACCATTTTGGTTCAGATATATCCAGAATCCAGAACTAAAATGGGTTGGTCCAGACAGATTTGGATGATGTCCAAAGTCAAAATCAGGATTCTTTCAAAACAATTCAAATCTAAATCTGTACAGAATATTTAGCAATATGAAGGGACACAGGGCACAGGTAGAAAAAAATATACAGAGGTAGCCACATTGTTCATATATTTTATAACATAGTATAATATCATTCGAAATCCACAAAACAGTGATGCCTTTATTGGAGCAACCAAAATGCACAATATTCATGTTGCAAGCTTATGAAGCTCCACTGGCTTTAACAGGCAAAATCATACAGGAGAAAGGGGAGGGGAAAGTAATGATGTTAATGTTCATGATGTTAGTCATAGGCCCACAGTTTGTCAAGATATTGTGGTTGTTGTCCTCAGTTCAGATGGTATGGAAGGGTATTCATGGAGGAAGGCTGCTCCTCCTTCTGAACATATGGGTACTGGGAAATTCTGGTTTCCTTGACTTCAAGAACAGAATTCACAGTACAGTGCGCCTGTGTTATACACAGGCACACTTTACGCAGATTTGAGCGTACGCACTCAAGCTGCAGGGAGCATGCGGGGCGCGCGGGGCAGCGCATCCCATTCAAATGAATGGGGCATGCGCCTATGTTGCCCCACACACTCCTACACCACTGTGCCACCGTGCACGAGCCCCATTCAAATGAATGGGGCTTGAACATAGGCGGAATTCGCCTTATGCAGGGGGGGGGGTCCAGAATGGATCCCCCACGTAAGGCAAGGGCAATTTTTAAAAAATATTTTACATTTAAAATACAACATAATATGCACAGATATCCATAAGCAGATAAATAATAGGATCAATATGATATGCAAACCTTGTTATATTTATCAGTATTTTTTATTATTTTGAAAAGTGAGTGTATAAGAGTCCAAATATGGCATTTGATTTCATTCCTCTGAGTTTAAACAGTGCCTGTCAGTGGTCATCAAAATCACCACTGTGGTTCACAAGGGCCTACACTTCCAGATTCATGAATTCAGTAAGAGGCATGTGCTTTAATAAATGTGTCCTCTTTTTGTCCTCTTAATGCTTCATTAATTTCGGTCAGTTTTTCATTCAGTGCCAAATCCCATATTTTTTCTCTGCCACATAAACATGTCCATTTTCAATTCAGAGTTCTAGTGTTTGGCTCCCATTAATTTTTCTATGGGCAGACAAGGAGAAATGAGAAACATTTGTAGCCAGTGGACATAAATATGTCCCTAGCACACTAAGTAAGAGGGGGGGGGGCAGTCTCCTGAATCAGATAACATGAGAAATACTGGTGTAGAAGGGAGAGCAAACCTATTTTCTGCTATTCCAGAGGACAGAATGCAAATCAATAGACTAACACTACAGAAAAGAAGATATCAATAAAATATTGGAAGGATGATCCTGACAGTAGGAGCCATTTAACAGTGGAATAGACCACTTTACTTTGAAGTTTTAAACTGTCATGTTAGACTGCTGCCTCTCAGAAATACTTCAATGGTGGACTCATATAGGATATTGGATAGACTTTGGCATCCCTTTCAAATCTATGATTATGTGAATCTACAGAAGCTTCCTCTGCTTGCTACCTTTTGCTGTGACTTAAGGGCTAAGAAATAGAAACAGAAACTGTAGACATTTTGTGGGCTGCAGCTGAGACTAAGGCCCCTGTATAGATGAGCCATTAAGTATGTCCTGGCGACGTACTAGGGTTGCCTCAGGGCATTGCTTATATATGCTCCGCAACCCTAGTACATCACCAGGATGTCAAAATGGTGGCACCCTGTCTATATGGGCGTGGCCATTTTGACGTCACAGCCGTGTTGCATCCAAATGGCGTGGCATGGCTGTTAGGTCTTGGCACCGCCGCAGGGCGCTTGTGGTACTCTTTCAGGGGCGCCAGAAGGAGCTCCAAAACGGAGCTCCTTCCACCACTTGTGTCACTGGCACTGGCACACGGCTGTGCCAGCGACACAAAAGAGAAAGGGGCCGAGCAGCCCCTTTCTCTCTTTCCCCACCGCTGTTGGGGCGTCCTTGGGGCATGAAGCCCCAAGGACACCCCTTTCCAGGCCACGGGTAAGTGGCGTTTTGCCACTTCTCCAAGGCCTGGAAAAGCAGCGTATCAGGGCCTCCGGGTCTGCCGCTGTGGCAGCTCAGGCCCCGATCCGTCGAGGAAAGGGGCGGGTGCAGGCCGCCCCAAAGTGGCAGTCTATATCCCACCTATGATTCCTGCTGTGGGTGGCCCTGGATGTTTGTAAATTAAGTCCTCACCCTCAATTAATTCATAGTGTTACTGCTGTTGTTTTAAATATACCTATAGAATCTGCAGCCAATGTGATGTAGTGGTTTGAACTTTGGATTAAGACTCTGCAGTCCAGGGTCCAAATCTTTGTTCAGACATGAAAGCCCTCTCAGTCTCAGAGGAAGACAAGGGCAAACCTCCTCTGAAACAAAATCTGCCATGGAAACCCATAATAGGCTCACAAAGAAACAACTTGAAGGCAACCAGTAAAAATAGAAACTAATGATTGCACTCATTCTTTAGAAATGGATGGGTGACATGAAATTAAGAGGTGGGATGGCATGCATTGCAGAGATGACATGTGAAGCCATTTTTGTGGCATGCAGAGAGCAAGGGGAGGAGAAGGAACAGGCACATACCCGGAGAGGCAACTGACGGCCATGGGGTGGAGGAAGAGGAGGAAAAGGTGTGTGCCAAGGCCTGTAGATTCTTTCTCTACAATATTGCTAAAATCCGTCCATTTCTCTCGACCTCCACTGCCAAGACCCTGGTCAACGCTTTGGTGGTCTCCCGACTAGATTATTGTAACCTTCTTCTTGCAGGGCTTCCTCTCTCTCACCTCCATCCTTTAATTTCTGTCCAGTATTCAGCTGCACACATTATTACCTCAGCTTGCTGCTTTGACCATGTTTCTCCTCTATTATCATCCGTTCACTGGCTTCCCTTCCCCTTATGTATTCAGTACAGGCTTCTGTTGTTGACTTTTAAAGCCCTGCATGGGCTGGCCCCTCACTATTTATCTGAACTTTTTTCTCCTCACATTCCCACTCGTACCCTCCATTCTGGTAGTCAAGGTCTGCTGTCCCAGCCTAGGATCTCCACTGCCCCATCCCAGATTCATCCCTTCTCACTTGCTGCCCCTCACTCCTGGAACCTTCTTCCCCTACGAACACAGGTCATTACTTCTTTGACCAGTTTTAAAAGTGAGTAGAAGGCCATCCTGTTCTGTGATTATTTATTTGATATTTGATTTGATATTTGATATTGATGGTTTTAATTGTTGTCTGCTTATTTTATCTAATTCTATCTTGTATTATTACCTATTGTTTTATATGTATTTTGTAGAATGTATGCCATTGGCAGGTTTCATTTTTTTATTATTTGTATGTACAGTGCTGTGTAAATATACAGCACTATATAAATAAATAACAACAACAACAACAACAATCCTCATCTTCCCCCTCTTCTCCCTGGGTCTTCAGCTTTCTCCAGAGAGGCAGCTGAAGGCCCAGGAGTGGGGGGAGAAGTCCCACTCCTGGAAGGTGACTATCCCACCACGGAAGTCCACCTTTTAGTTTGGGCACTCAGTCCCTAAAAGGTTTGCCATCACTGCCTTTGAAGCCATAATCTGTACAATTGTGAATGTCAAATGTGGGAGCACCTCTGTTCCTATCAAGTATGTTTCCTCAAAGTTGTGAACTGAATCCTTAGTTTCTGTCCAGGCAAGGAAAAAAGTTTTTCAGGGCCTATAACTTACGTCTAGTCTCTTCATTTCACTGAATAATTCTGACTTTTAAAAAGAGCAACTGCCTGTCAGCTTTATTTAGATGTCTTGATATATATTTTCTTATTTATTTAACCAGACTAACTTTCCATCCCATGAGAGAGACATCCACATTTGGCAGCTGTTTATGGACTGTGATCTCATTTAGAAAGAAGAAGGAGTTCTTGCTTTTTCTTCATCTGTTGTTTCCACATTTTCTGGCTTATAGCAGTGTCACCTAGCATATGATGTTTGGACACTTTTGTTGACACAGATATCCTTGGGATGTCATACCTGACATGACAGTGAGCCAATAAATACAGAAGGATAAATGGAAGGGTTGGGGGAAATTGGTCTCAGTTTCCATTTCTGCAACACTTGCCAGGTGTTTTCTCTCCCTGATGGGAATGAACATTCCGATGTTCTCTTTCATAGCCAGAGTAAGCCAGTGGATAAGTTATTGCAATTTGATCACAAAGTTTAAAATCATGAACAACACTTTTCTTAGGGATGAATCTTAGGTTAAGCAAATATTTATGTAGCTTTCAGTTAATGCAAGGAAAGAGGAAACTACATAACAGCTGCTCATGACAAGGACAATACTATTGCCTACAGCTAACCTGGCAAAATCAAGTAGGAAAAAGAACATAATGAGAATTGTGCTGCATTAGACTAAAGACCCATCTAACTCACCATTAAGTTCACACAGTGGCCAACTAGATCTCTATGAGAAACTCCAAAGCAGGATACAAGTGCACTAGAAACACTCACTCAAGCTCCTCGGTTATTGATAGGCATCACTGAACAAAATGCATAGTAATCATGAAAAGTAACCATTGACAGTTTTATCGATCAAGTCTTTAAATATACACTTCATACACACAAATTGATGTCTATTACCATGTCACATGATAGAGAATTTTATAATTTTACTGTGTCTGAATGATTAAATGGCTTGATTCTGATTAAGTAGTAAAGGCACCAATGTCTAAAGAAACAAACGAGGGCTTTATTTTAAGAACACCATTAAACATAGAAGAGCTCTCTAAGGGCACCAAGCTAATACTGAGCTAAGCTTGCTACATTTTTTACAGAAGTTAGCAAATAGGGGGAAAGGAAGAGAAGAGGTGGAGAGATACCCCAAGAGATTAGGATGGGTGGGAAAGGCGATGAGGAAATTCAGGGAAACTGGAAACCCTATTGCTACTCTAAGACATCTTTAACTCTTTAAGTGCTGAGTTTTGATGACTTTTAAAAAAAAAATTGTTAGAAGATCCACAGTTTGACATTTGACTTCTTTAAGATCACCCTATAACTAGCAGGCTTGCTTCAAATATATATCTACAGTATATATATATATCTATATCTATATTTCTATATATCTCTATAGCCACTAGCTTGCCCTTTGATCTATTAACTGACATATTAAAAATATAACCTTTTTGCTTTCTCTGCCCAGCATATCAACTGTCAGGATTAACTGTGAACCACTAAGGCCTATAACAGCTTACTGCCTGCCAACAGTATGCTTCACATGGGAAGTAAAGATTCATTAAATGCACTATTTTCACCTATTTTTACCTTTCAGTATTAACTATTTACAAACTAAACAATGCAACCTTCTGTAACATAGTCTGCTTTTTAAATTTAAGAAGTATAGAAACAAAATTTTGTTTGATTCTTTTCTAAGTTCAGTTTGTGTTGTCAGCACTGACATGAAATATCAGCCTACATGTCCTAATTTCCCTACCAGTGGGACTCATTACGGCATTAAGTTGCATAAAACAGAGTGTTTCCTCAGAGGTATAAATGTGAATCTTAGGTTTACATCTATTGCACTTTGATGGGCAACAAACTAGTTTGTACCATCACTCTGTTTACACTTTTACAAGTCACAGTGTGGTGACCTGGTTTGGGATAATCAAGGTTTAAATCCCCAAGAATGGCACACCTGCATTTTTAAGTGGCCAGATTTTCCTGCAATAAACACAAAAGCAGTAATGAGGAAAACATCAAGGCCCTACTTCTATGTTTATTGTGGGAAACTCTAGCTAAGTGTGCATTTACAGCTGATACTATTAAACATGTATTTTACAGTTTAAGCTCAGGGTGTGGGTTTGGCACTGTCTGCCAGTCTGACCTAATTTACAGATATGGCTTCATCACATGCACTTTGGTCCCTTCATGGCAGGGGAGTTTAAAAATATGATAACATAATGCAATTTATGTCTAACTATGAGTAAAACACTGGATAGGGTGTGATTTTATTTCTTCATTAGAAAATGTGCCAAGCCTGGGTAGATGTTGATGATATGATGTCTGAAATGAAAGAAAAGTTTGATCGGTAGAACCTAAAATCATTACAAATTGTTTCAAATCACACAAAATGAAACCCAAACCTCAGTATTTGGTGTGTGTGTGTGTGTGTGTGGAGTGATATGCTGCTGTTAAGCCCTAAATATGGACATAAATATTTGGGGTTTCAGTCTAGTTCTAAAAATCAATTTAGATAAAAATAAATTTCATAAATTTTCATCCAAGAAAAGAAACAAATCAAAACACTGTCATCTAAAGTAGGAACCTGAAGTATTCTGGGTCCAAACTTATACTACACTATTCATACACACCATCTTTGATGACTGTGTTCAAAGCATGTGAATTTGTGAAAGATAGAGGGGGAAAAGAAACACTGTAAATTATTTTTATTACTACAAAACATTCTCTTATTTGTAAAGTTGAAGGCTTTCATGTCCGGCATCCATAGTTTTTTGTGGGTTTTTTGGGCTATGTGGCCATGTTCCAGAAAAGTTTCTTCCTGACGTTTCACCAGCATCTGTGGCTGGCATGATGCCAGCCACAGATGCTGGCGAAACGTCAGGAAGAAACTTTTCTGGAACATGGCCACATAGCCCGAAAAACCCACAAAAAAAAACCATTCTCTTATTGCTTAGGCTAATGGTGATTATTTCACTTATGATCTGAATGCAAGGGAAAAATTGAATGGTAGCATTTACAAGCCTTAAAATTATTTTTTAAAAAATTGTTCAACAAGTTGATCTAAATATTGTTTTGTTTCCATCACATTTATGATATGAAATTGATGAATTTTGTTAACCTTTTATCAAGGATCAACCATGTGTATTTCTTAAACATATGCACTGGTCAAATTCCATTTGTTCAGCTGTTCATGGAATAAAGAAGACCACATTTATTTTGCCTACCAAGAAGATATTAAGATGAAACATCACGGGGAAAATGACGGCAACTCTTATGAGTTAAGGACTCAGAGTTCTAAATCCAGTGTTAGTCCCAAACAGAATAGCAATTAACCTATTGTAAGGAAACAGACCGAGGCCCTGTTCAGACCAGCCATTAAGGCTGGCCTAGGGGTGGAGTTGTAGCATCACATCCACATGGCATGCACCATCATGGTGCTCCTCTGGAGCTGCGTCCATATGGCGGAGCACCATATAGCTGCAGAGCTGTGGCTATGGCGCCCTTTTCAGGGCACAAAAAGGAGCCATTTTTTGCAGCTCCTTTTTTCACCCTGGAAAGGCCAGATCATGGCTGCAGCTTGCGGTTGCCACTGCCCTGATCTGGCTGAAGAAGGAGCAGCTGGTGGCCTCCCCTTCAGGGCTGTTTGTACAGCTGCTTAGTGATGAAGCAGTCTCCTTAAGATGAAGTCTGGTGTCCCCTGCAGGAAAGGTAAGTGGTTCTAATTCACTAATTTCATTCCATGTTTTACCAAAAATATTAAAGAAACTACCCATGCTCCAAAAATAGGTTTACCACCTTGGATATTTCCTTTTTAAAAAACCCTGAAAAGAATTCACCATCCTGCTGAAATCAGAGCCACCAACCTCCCCTCCTGTTCCAGAAGTTTCATGTCTATACAATGAAATAATATTGCTTTGTTTATTAACTATTTATCTTTTTTGTAGTCATACAACATATGCGATGAAATTAATTCTCACAGCAGGAAGAATTTCTTAAATGGGAAACACTTGAAACAGTATGATCATGTCGACAAAGAGACTACCACATTACTACTGAAAATAAGCTCGTAACCATGCTTCCATTGCTTCAGGAAGATGAGCTATTAACAAATTCATTTTGCTATTTGTAATATGTAGAATTACCCTACAATAGAATTTTTACAGACACTGGTCTTTAAAAAATGTCACATAAATCTGATTTATAGGTATATGCGTGAGGAATGATTGGTCAACATTTTGTGGAGGGAAACAAACATTGGAGACCAATATATTTTGTGCACTGATTTTCATAAGATTTTTGTAAGATAAACATAGTATTTCCTCCCTCCTCACACAGTTTTGCAATTTTTGAGAGAGCAGAGGAGCAGGAAAAGATATATTCAGGTATCAACGATCCAGGGCAGGTGAAATCAAGAAGGGCTCATGATTTCAATACTGTACATCAATACCAGGAAAGATTCTGGAGCAGATCATTAAACAGAGAGTCTGTGAACAGCTAGAAGGCAATGCCATAATCACAAAAAGTCAACATGGGTTTCAGAGAAACAAGTCATGCCAGACAAACCTAATCTCTTTCTTTGATAAAATTACCAGCTTGGTAGATGAAGGGAATGCTGTGGATATAGTATATCTTGATTTCAGTAAGGCCTTTGACAAGGTTTCCCATGACATTCTTGCAAACAAGCTTGTAAAATGTGGGCTAGACAAAGAAACTGTTAAATGGATCTGTAATTGGTTGACCGGCCGAACCCAAAGGGTGCTCAATAATGGCTCCTTTTCATCCTGGAGAGAAGTGACCAGTGGGGTCCCACAGGGCTCTGTCCTGGGCCCAGTGCTATTCAACATCTTTATCAATGACCTGGATGACAGAATTGGGAGCATACTTATCAAATTTGCAGATGACACCAAATTAGGGGGAATAGCTAATACCCCAGAGGACAGGATCAAGATTCAAAATGACCTGAATAGACTAGAAAGCTGGGCCAAAGCTAACAAAATGAAATTCAACACGGAGAAATGTAAGGTATTGCACTTAGGGCGGAAAAATAAAATGCACAGATATAGGATGGGTGACATCTGGCTGAATGAAACTACGTGTGAAAGGGATCTAGGAGTCCAAGTAGACCACAAGTTGAACATGAGTGAACAGTGTGATGCGGCAGCTAAAAAGGCCAATGCTATTTTAGGCTGCATCAATAGAAATATAGTGTCTAGATCAAGAGAAGTAATAGTGCCACTGTATTCTGCTTTGGTCAGGCCCCACCTAGAATATTGTGTCCAGTTCTGGGCGCCACAATTCAGAAAGGACATTGAGAAACTGGAGCGTGTCCAAAGGAGGGCGACAAAAATGGTGAAGGGTCTGGAAACCATGCCCTATGAGGAACGACTTAGGGAGCTGGGGATGTTTAGCCTGGAGAAAAGAAGGTTAAGAGGTGATATGATCGCCCTGTTTAAATATTTGAAGGGATGTCATATTGAAGAGGGAGCAAGCTTGTTTTCTGCTGCTCCAGAGAACAGGACCCGGAACAATGGATGCAAGCTACAGGAAAAGAGATTCCACCTGAACATTAGGAGGAACTTCCTGACAGTAAGGGCTGTTCGACAGTGGAATGCACTTCCTCGGAAGGTGATAGAGTCTCCTTCCTTGGAGGCCTTTAAACAGAGGCTGGATGGCCATCTGTCAGGGATGCTTTGATTTGGATTTCCTGCATGGCAGGGGGTTGGACTGGATGGCCCTAGTGGTCTCTTCCAACTCTATGATTCTATGATTCTATGGTGTTTATCAGACGAGCTCTTAAAGAGGTACTATTCCAGTGTGACTCCTCTAGGAGGGGTATTTAGAATTCTCAGGCAGAGAAGTTCAGCTCCTTAAAACTGCCAATCCCAGCATGCAACAGGAGGTTGCTAGAGGAGTCACACTGGAATAGTAGCTCTTTAAGAGCATAGTGTGATAAACATCTATGATTCTATGATTCTATGTAAGTTGACTATTGCATCCCATGACTGAGGAAAAGCTGACAGAAATGGTTCCCATTTGTAAGGTAAACCACAATGTTGAAATGCATCTGCAGAAGTAGGCTTAAGTATATGGAAGCTTATGCTACCATCTTCTAATCTTTCAGTTAGTGCTGCAAGATCCCTTTGCATCCTGATTTTACAGACTAACACAGCTATATCTTTGAATTTTCACAACACTCAAGGGCAGTTAAAGTTATTTTATTACTTCAGGAAGAAAATCCAGGACAATACTTTTGTTTTCCTTTCATGACAAATAAAACCAGCTAAATGAAAAAGTGGCACCATTCCTGGATTGGGCTCTTTATGTCGTTCCCCATAGCTGGAGCAAGCATAGTCATGGCAATTCATGCTTCTTAAGCCCTGACTAGCTTCTAAATGGAATTGATAGTGCAGAGGCTTATATGAGAACAGTGCAAAAATGTGAAAGCAACAATACCATGGTAATGAGATAGGTATGATCTTACTCATTCAAAAACACATTCTCAGCATCTCTGACATCAAAATAATTTTTAAAATTGTTTTAGGTTTCTAGACAAAAACTGTTGAGTATATATTTTATTCAGAAGGATAAAATCTCATTATTTTCAATATTGTGTGTAATCAGTGACTTAATGTAACTCTGGTTTTTAACTGATTCATGTGGCAAATAACTAAGCTTAATGAAAGTACAGCAATATATAAATGTATCCAGTACTTTTAATGGTAATTGAATTAGTAGTAGATAAAATACCTCTCTAAATGAAATTGCATGCTTATGAAGAGTATTCTTCACATGTCCTTGCAAATGAAAAATTGAATAAACAGATGTAAGTGCACCTGGTTTACACTATGGAATCAAAGGCCCATATACAGGCTCAGTGCATTAACATGTAATAATAAGGCAAGCCCTATTCCCTAGCAGCTGTTTCTGATGCAAAACCCATTGTCTGTATCTTAATTAGGAACTCATCTTTTGTAATTCCATCTCCCTATTTCTGTAAAAGATTTTATCAAGCATCCTATTGTTCACGGGGGGGGAAACACACACACACCAAAATCAGCTATCCCATTGTTTTTCCCCCTCATCCATCATTGCATTATTATTCATCAATATGCATGATACTAATATCTTCAAATGGGACTAGGAGCTTAGATGAAAGCATCTTTTAGAATCACTAAGTGAGAAAGAGGTGGCATGCAGATAATAAAAATCAAACAACAAGGAGTCTAAAAATAACAACAAAGAAAATGGTGCAGAATTGCATGGTTTAATGACAACAAGGAACAGGTGCAAATTAGCATTATTATGTAGGCATGCTTTATTGCGGGGCCAATAAGGAAACCATTGTCATCATCAATTCATGGGTTTCACCTCATAGTCCAGTCAATTAACATCTGAAATCTGTTTGCTTTATGAGCACATTTACCATGCTCCAAAGTGCCAAAATGTTCAATATACATTAGAGTAATTTTTCATGATTTGGTCATGAAATATGAACAGTGTTTATATGGTGTACAATAAAGTACTACAAAGAACTGCAAGCTGACAAAGAAGACTGAAAATCATTAGCTAGACAAGGGCATAAAAACAGGCAGTGGCCAAGTTTTTCATAAATGAGAAGATGCCATTATGTGGTAATATGAGGGCTTCCATAGTTGCAGTTGCCAGTACAGGTCAAAGCAATTCTCATGTTCACACATATTCTAAAGCATTATGTGAACTTCTTATATACCATTTCCTACACTGCATGACTTCACTTCCATCAGCAATATTTATGCTGATTGTTAAGAATGCAACTTAATAATATGTAATGAGTATGTTGCACTTGAGGTCCCCATCAGATTTTCACTTGAAGCAGTAAATGAAGATTTAGGAAAGTTTATTACTTCCCTTTGGACTTGTTTCAATCCACATTTATCCCTATCATTTCCTTTAAATTGTAAACTCAAAAGGTGAGTGTAGAAATGGAGCTCAAACAGGGATGCAAAGAAATAAGACAGAAATATCTTTAAGAGTGTGGAACCAGTTTTGTAGAGGTTCTCTCCCATATACCACCTCACCACCAACATCTCAATAAAAAGTGAGTACACCCAGCAGTGGTGGAATACTGAAACTCTTGTCAGGAACAACAATTAAAAGAGCAAAAATGGATGCTTACTTGCCTTCCTGAAACTGGTGCACCCAAGTTGCTTTGGATTACAAATTTGCACATATTTGTCTATTAACCATAATTGCTGATGTTGTTGTACCCCAAAGCACCTAGAGGACAACAGTTTAAGTCAGGGTTCTTTATAGTTCACAGCCCCATTTTTCTATACACATCACAACTCTGCAAGGCTACCAAAGCACTTGTATTGTTAACATCAGCATTGAGAAAAGATTGGAACCATTATACAGCCCCGATGCAAAAGAGAAGCTAAATCCCAGTCCTTGAGCATGAACTGGAACTACTGGTTCAGAATAAGTATGCATCTGTTTTGTCCATCTCGATACAAAGACAACCAAATCTCTTTCTTAAATGTAGTCGACTCTTAGTCTACATTTGTAGACAGAATCTCCACTACTGGAATCCTTTCTGAGCAATGCAAAACTCACCAGAGGACAGTTCACCTTAAAAATGATTCTATTCCATCTAAAAATAATTTTTCAAAATACAGTTGAGATACAAAGAAATTAAGGAATGAGCAATAATATACACCATACAGAAATAAATGATCAAGAATGGTTAATATATATTTGTATTTTTTTTAAAAAGGAAGAAAATAAAGACTATGCTTGAAAAACAAGTGTAAAAGCCAAAATAGTGAAGAGATGGCAGAGGGGAATGAAAATGCAAATAAAACATGGGTGCAATAATACACCATTTGGTAGAGAGAAGAACACACTATAACTTAGTTTAGCTTAGCATAAAAGATATGGCAAGGGTTAGCTCTATTTTTCATGTCTAAGCTCTAAGTAAGACAAGTAGAAAAACAAATTGAAAGTAAAAGGAGAGACAGAGATGGCTGCTTTGTTTCTTTTTTCATTAAAATGCTTCCAGCTTCTAACCATTTTTCAAAAAGAATGGCATTTGGAGGGAGTGAAAGGGGGGAAGAAAGCCTGGAAATCAGCCATATTCCATGTCCATTGGGGAGTCTCTTGTCTCTAGCAAACATTGTTTCTTCCTGTCTCTTCTCACACTCTGTTTCAGCCTGCTCCCAGGTTAATGTCTGGTTTCTACAGTGCCAAATCCTTGGTGCTGGAGCTCTCAGGGCAGCTGAATTGGGCTCAGGGCAACCAATAAGAATTTGCATACTAGACAGAAGTGTAATCTGTCTGTCTCAATCCACAAACTAGTGCCTACATATAAGAAGAAAACAAGAGCAGTGCTGGATTTACACATAAACTAAATTTGCTTCAGCTAATTTTATGAGGATCCCTAATATGAGAGGAAGAGACAGAGAGCTTTATCGCATTGGCTCCTTCCATTCCGTTCTGAGCACGGAACGGAAGGAGCAGGGACGAGTGCGGAACGAGTGGGGGACGGATTTTACCGCACACACCCATCCCTCATTCATTCTGTTCCCCCTCTCTTCCGTTCTTAATCCGTTCCAGAGGGGGCAATTTTTGAGAACTGTTCTGAAAAGTTCTCAGAGAGCGTTCCCTCTGGAACGGAATGGGCAGGGAAGAGAGAGGGAACGGAACGAATGAGGGACGGGTGTGTGCAGTAAAATCCGTCCCCCACTCGTTCCGTTTCCTGCCGGGCCGTTCCTAAAGCCCAATGCGATAAAGCTCAGAAAGTCAGAGATTTTTACAGAGGTAACATTACGGTGACTCTTAAACTTGCCATATATTAAATGGAGGGCAATAGAACTGTTTGGAATGTTGGAGGTTCAACACTGGCAGCCAGGTACTTGCAGGGGAGGGGTAAATTACCTTTCTAACCATTGTTATTGAAATATCTGTAAATAACCAAAAATGATTGGAAATCCCCTCAACTGTAGCTATGGGGCTGTGCAGAGAGCCCTGAAGGGGAGGCCTCCAGCCGCCCCTTTTACAGCCAGATCAGGACCACAGCAATTGCATGTTGTGTCCCCCATCTGGTCTTTGCAAGGCACAAAAGGAGCCACAAAAAGTGGCTCCTCTTTGCGTCCTGCAAAGGGAGTGATAGCCACAATGCCACAGCTTTATGGCACTCCTTCGGCACTGTATCATGTGGATGCAGCACCAGAGGAGCCCTGTGATGCTGTGTGCCATGTGGAATGGTGTATGGCATCATGCCGCCCTGGGGGCAGAGACAGGGCATGCATCGCTATGCCCCGAGTCCACCCCAAGCAGGCCTTTTAAGCTGGTATGCACAGGGCCTAACTCCGAAGTAGGTGTACATAAAATGGATTGCAAGCAGCCTTGAAGAGCTCAATAATAATTGCTGTGTGAAATCCAAGGCTTTCATGATCGGCATCCATAGTTTTTGTGGCCTTTTGGGGGGCTTTGGGGCCATGTTCTACAAGAATTTACTATATTCCTGACGTTTCACCAGCATCTGTGGCTGGCATCTTCAGAGAATGCCGGCATGGAAAAGAGTGGGAGATATATATATATATATATATATATATATATATATATATATATATATACTGTGTGACCCTGGGTAGGGAAGAATGATTTCCATTGTAATCTGTGTATTGTTGTGTTGTTGAATGGCAAGGCTTCAGGGTGGATGAATGTGCAAAGAAGATTAGTGTCTGTTTAATTAGGGATCATTGTCTGCTGGGAATACCCCTGATCCTTGGTGATTTACACCTCCATTTTGCTGGGTCTTCATTTTAGTGTTTTTTTAAGACTGGTAGCCAAACTTTGCTAACTTTAAAGGTTTCTTGTTTCCTGTTGAAGTTGTCTTGGTGTTTGTGAATTTCAATGGCTTCCCTGTGCATTCTGACCTGATAGCTGTTGGCATGGTTCAGAATTTCAGTGTTTTGAAATAGCATTTTATCCCCAGGATGGTTTATAACATGTTCTGCTACTGCTGATTTTTCTGGCTGACTCAGGCCTGTTACAGACTGCCAAAATAAAGCTGCTTCGGGTCTCTTTGGAGGTATGCTGTTTAAATGATGCATGCATCCTAAGAATCCGGAAGCTGCACCAAAGCTGCACTCCAGTGCTTAGGAATGGAGTGTGGCTTTGGTGCAACCTCTGGACTCTTAGGACCATGCATCATTTAAATAGCATACCTCCAAAGAGACCCGAAGCAGCTTTATTTTGGCAGTCTGTAACAGGCCTCAGTCTGCAGCATCTCTCATGTTCCTTGATTTGGGTCACACAGTATATATACTGTATATACCCCACTCTCTTCCATGGCAGCATTCTCTGAAGATGCCAGCCACAGATGCTGGTGAAATGTCAGGGATGAACTCTTCTAAAACATGTCCACATAGCCCCCAAACCACACAAAAAATTAATAATTGCTGCCTTAATACAGTATTTGTTATTATTTGATCATTTCATATATTTCTGCCTGATGAATCCAGAGGAGGATTAATCATTCCGCATTATATGGGAGTCTCTAATTGTTCATTACATGGGTGCCTTTGTGGCCCAATTTCTCCAGATAATTTTGGGAAGATAGCTGAACCTTCCAGTCTAGTCTTGAGAGGGACTCAAACCCCTTCACATCCTGAGTCTATGACTTAAGGCTGCAGCCTGACTTAATCCAGATCTGGCTTTGATTTCCATTCTTTCAGGTCCTCTTGGTCTAAGCTAATGATGAGGCTAACTTTTTACCTATACATTTTAAATGGCTGATTTGTCCCTGAGGTTTTGGGATCATCTAATCAAATAATAATAATAATAATAATAATAATAATAATAATAATAATAATAATACTTTTATTTGTATCCCACTTTTCTGTGACAAGACAATCAAAGCGGCTCACAACACATTAAAATCCACATTTACAACATTGTGTCCCAAATCCCCTCCCTTTAAAACAGGATTAAACATGTTACAATTAAAATATCTAATACATGATGTGGGGGGGGGGCAGTCATTCTGTGGCTGGGCACTTTTATTCAGGATCTGATCATTCTATTTAATGTTTTATTAATCAAAGATGGAGTAAATACAAAATAAAGATTTCATCCCCAAAATGTATTATGGGGAATTCTGAAATTACTTGGAAACTTGCAAGAGGTTCCTGAAAGCAATCAGAATGGAAGTTTCCTGTGATAGCACTATAATTCTTCTCTTACATCCAACACAGTATTTCTTTAGCAGCCATAAGTATGGAAAGGCCTACTTTTTTCCCCATCAAATCAAGTTTTAATTTTAGAATTGTAGCTTTTTAAATATGATTTTTTGGTGACCAACTCCAAGAGAGATGTGTATATTTTATTTAAAAGAGCATTGTGTGTGTTTTATTTAAAAAATGCAAGGTTTTGTTTAGGATTCCATCCTGTGAAAATATAATGCTAGCAGAATAAAACAAACAAACAAACAAATTCCATTATAGTATCTGTGTCAGATTTACCAGCTACTCAAGCAAAAATGAGACAATGGGAAACAGTTTTGGATCTCTGTCTTGGACTAGCCCTAGAATTCATTTCCTTTAGTACAATGGAGCTTTGTACAAGTGCAGTGACACCACTAGATTCATGCCCTGGCCTTAACATTATTATATAGCCAAGGGTATAAGCTTTCTGAATGCAGTCAAGGGTATTTCACTGTCTGTCTTTGTTTTGGCTGATTTACTGCTATATTGGTTGCTGTCATTTTCTATAGTCATACCATGTTGCATTTCTTCCATACTGAACCCTCGTTGTGAATCTACATTGTTAATATACAAAGTCCCAGTCTGATCTAAAATTCAATGCTTAATCAAATTAAGTATGTCCTTGCATATTATTTTTTATAGACGTAATGGGCTAATTCATAATTTTATCATTGCAAATAATTTAATAACAGTAAATAGTCATTGTAACTAGTATTTAGAAGTGGGCATGATGATGATGATGATGATGATGATGATGATGATGATGATGATGATGATGATGATGATGATGATGATGATGATTAAAAAGTAATTTAAAAGCTAGGGAGCAAAGCTGTTAAAATAATTACTGCTGTATCAAAAATTGCTTAATGATCTTTTCTTAGAAAAATGAATGCAATCATAGTTAGTCCCAAGACTACTTGATCCTTGTTTGTAGGAAAGCAACATCTGTTTTCCAGGTTTCCAGCTGGGTTTCTGTTATTCAGAGGTAGCCAATTGTAGACAGATGTGACATTTCCTCAACATATTGTGTTGACATCATTGACATTTACCTTATTAGAACAATGGGCACCAGAGCCTCTCAACACCTTGAAATATGAAACGGTTCCATCTCAGTAAAGTTGAAAACTACCACAGTGTTCTTCCTTGGAGATCCCATCCACTCCACAATTAATACAATACATTGCTTTCAACTAAATACCAGAAATCTTAAAAGAGATGCAGAGAAGGATAAATCACACTGCTAAAGGGATTATCAAGAATGGATCCCTGTCTTATTTACTCTTGCAAAACAAACAAACAAATAAACAAAAACACTTTAATTGAAAGGTGGGATATGAATTAATCTAATGGACTCTTTCAGTGCAGATATTTGGGAAACTTTCACATAGCAAATGCATATATTGCTGGAAATAACATTCAAAATTGCATTACATTATGAAAATTGTTTGAAAAATGCACATATGAGGCAAAATTGCATACAAACATTCATACAGTGTTTGTAGCATGAAAAAGGGAAAGTAAAGCAAACATGCCATAACTTACATTTGTGCATGAGATATACAAGAGTGCCATGTCATCCATCCATTTCTTACTAAAGTCTGTTGTATTTAAACAAACTGACAGCCATCTTAGTGCCATATATCTTGAAGAGAATTGGTCTTACCTGTTTGATTTTAGCTTGAAGAGTGGGAGCAGGTTCTACTCCTCTTAAATTCTT
>NC_056524.1:229674338-229706010 GCF_019175285.1 Sceloporus undulatus | reverse complement strand
CTTCTTCTTCTTCTTCTTCTTCTTCTTCTTCTTCTTCTTCTTCTTCTTCTACTATTACTAATAATATAATAATAATCATTTATTTATACCCCGCTCTTCAGCCAAGGTTATCAGAGCGGCTTACAATTTGTTAATCAGACATTTCCCTGCCCTCAGGCTTACAATCTAAAAAAGACAGACACAAAAGGAGAAGGAAATGGAAGTAGGGAAGGGGGAAAGTCCAGCAGATCTACCTTTGGAGACCTGATGGAGCTGCCTTGCCTCTCTCTCCCTAAGATGGTGGCTGGAAGGAGTAAATATCAAATTCTGTTAATATTTTAGATTTGTTTTTGGCTAGGAATACATCTGGAATTATTTCTGTAATTAGACCATTCAACCTTTGTTGCAACTTTAAGTTTTTTCACTTTATTTTACTCTCTCCCCAGTTCAAATTATGTGAAATTGTGAGGACTGGTAATGTATTACCTCACATAAATCAATGTTGATACTTTTGTATAGATGGCATCTTATTTATCTTTTGCCACACTTGAAACAGTATTTCTGCACATGAACTTTTATGAATTGGTCAACAAGTACATGAAGCAACGGTCGCCCGCCTCGCCGGGCAGACCGTTTTGCTGCTAGATGTGGCTGGACTACAAGCCCCAGAGTGCTCTGGGGCTTGCCTGGCTCCCTATTGGTGCATGGGGGCGGAAGGGGCGGACCTTCCGCTCCGCGACGCTCTGGGAGATGGTTTTGTTGGTGCGGGGCTTCCGGTCCTCCAAGGCTGCCCATTGGTGGGCTGGGCCTTGGAGGCGGGGCCCCGCACAGCACGCAGGAAGGCAGGGGCCTAGGCCTATATAAGGCCGTATTGCTGGCCCTTTCCCTCAGTCAGTTGCTTGGCTTCGAGCAGAGCGGAGCCAAGCTGTGGAAGGGAGCAAGTCTTGGTGCTTCTCCCGCCTGCCCACTGCTGTTGTTAGGTGGTTTTTAGTCACAACTTGGCGACAGCATAGGCCAGGATCTGCACGTTGTGGTACCAGGGCTATGGAGCTCTGGTTTGGGAGTCAATAGGTACCCGGAGGCAAATAGGGCAGGCGTTTGGCCATTGCGGGGGCCAGAACACAGGAGCGCCTCCCGGTGACTAGGGGCTTTGTGAATTGGTGAACACAAGACAAGGTTTGCGGTCAAGTTGTGTTCCTTAGCCCCTAGGTCATCCCAAGCACCGGGTGGGTGCCCGGTTTGGATAATCAGACTACATCGGGTGGTTTGATTGCACAGATCCTGACCTTATGCTTTGTGCCAACCCTACCAATTGTTTGCAAATAAAGTTGTGGCCTTACTTCCAACATGTTGTACTGTGGTTATTTGACAGCAACATCTGAGGCAAAACAACTGTGATATAATCATACAAACAAATCATAAGAGGATTTTGTTTTCATTGTGCATTATAAGGTGTGTTTTCTGTGGTATTAAGCAGCTGTTCTGCTTAAACAGTGTACAAATTAAATTCTGAAGCAATCGCATTTCATCACATCAACATTCCTTTGTTGCTATTATTCATGAAAATTCTTAGGGAAGTCTCAAAAGGACTGGCAAGTATAAAACACGAAAAGCTGGAAATTATGGTCAAGATCCTACATCAGAGGCATAGCTATGATATCATAGCTATGCTCTGTTCCCTGATATAACTTCTTGAAATCCACCTTAAAAGCAAGTCAGTTGTCCTGAATGGTGGAGTTCTGTGGTGCTTTTGAATGGGATGTTACAGGAAGGTGCAGCTAACCACTTCCTGCCAGAAAGTGATTGTACAATAAAGATTTATGAAGAGGCCCCACAGGGGGCCTTGCTTTCATTTCTTGCACCATCACTGGCTGATGGGAGGAGACTGGTCACATCATCCTGCAGCGTCCAAGTTAACAGCACTACAAAACTCCATAGCTCATGACAGCAGACGAGCTTTCAAGCTGGGTTTTGTGGTAATAGTACTGTGATCATAAATGTGAATAGGAAACAGTTACACAATCATAAGTCAAACTTGTCACAGCATAACTGATAATCAGAATGCCATCGTATACATACATATATGATAAAATATAACTTAAATAAAAACCAAAAATGCACAAAAAAGTAAAAACAATTCATAAGCTAAAGCAATACCTCTTTCCAAGAGCAAATTATAAAGATAATCAATTGGCCTAAGGCTGATTTTAAAGTTTAGACACATGCCAGAAAACACAGAAATGCCTTAAGCTTGTGCCAAATAGATATTGAAGGTGGGAGGGCCACACTAAGAAAAGCATTCCATAGATAGGCACTATAAAAAAAAGATCTTGTTAAGATTTACTTGGAGGAGCATATCAGAGAACGCTCATCTCAGGGTTTAAACACATTTATGACCCGAGGGGCATTATGTCAGGTACTGGTGGCCTAAGCTATCTATAACTTTAAAGCAGGGGTGGGTAAAGACTGCAGGGCAGAAGCCAATCTTCTGAACAGGTCCTTTTGTGGGATGCCTATATTGCCTTAAAAACCATTTAACAGCAATAGTCCATGAGTGCCTTTGGTAATGGTGGGGAGGGATGAGAAGATAAATTACAACTCTGCAAGTGGAAAAGAGAGACAAATCACTTTTTTTTCTTCATCAGATAAAGTTTGGTGAGAGGCTGAAGGCTGAAAAAACAGCATGGGACACATCTGCTTCATATGATTTTTAATACTTTTCTTTGGTCATGTTTTATCCATGTGCACATATGTATTGACAATACAGAGGCAGGAAAGATGCAAATGAATAAGAAAGTGACCGTTTCTGCCAGCTGCACATGCCAGCATGCTGCACAAAATTTGGAAAGAAAATAAATGGGAGAGTGGAAGATTTGTAATGATTCAGTTCCAATTTGGAAGGAAGCCCAGATAATTCAGAACTCCCAATCCTGGCAACAAATTTGGATGAAGAGAATTTCAGAAGGATCCTTACACCTGCCACTGCTCCTGAGAATCTTGTTTTGATCATTTTCACAGTAGGTGAACATAGTTAAGTACTGCCCATTGTATCTGGCTTGGTGGACATAATTCAGTACTTGAAAAGATGAAGACTGCACTAACCTGTTGCTATCTGACCCATAGACATAAAAAGAATAAGTAGATTTCTTGTAAATATAAGTTGCTTCACTTCAAGTTAAAAAATTGCCCATCCACACAATTAACGTGCATATTTTGATCATATCCCTTCCACTTTGTTTGATCATGTTAAGTGGCTGATGGGGATAGTAGTTTTAATCACATAGTATTGGTGCCAGATCACAAGATGACCTAGAACTTGCTAGATGAAAGTAATTGTCAAAATCATTGCTGGAGACAGATGCAGACATACAGCTATTCTTAACAGTTTGTTGGAGACTCACCAATAGTTGAAAGCTAAATTACTCTGAAGCCTTGAACACAAAATCAGCTGGGTACTTTTGAGGCTAACTGATACATACACTTTTTGCTGGCAACAACCTTCTTCATCAAATAGCAGAATATTACATTAGCCAATTGACATTTGCAGCAGGACTCCATGTACACAATATACAAATGTTGTTCAGGGTTGCCTCCAGACTTCCAACTAGGACAACCACATGAGAGTTATATATGTCACCAATGCAAGTCTGATGATTGCAAGAGCACTTTTTAAAGATCTGCAACAATCACAGAAGATACACTAGACATGAATATAAGCCTCTACAAAAAGAATTGAGATTACCAAAATGATAATTATCTTTCACTTGCAAACACACCAGTCATAAACTAAATGACCTCCCCAGCACATTCAGACATATTGTGTGTGTCTTTAAAGAAACACCAACAAATCTAAGTTAGCCTTATGAAAGTGTTATGCATATGTATAGGAATATTATATACACTAGCAGATAAACAAAGAATCCTTTCACACTGTACAGTGATAAAATATGACTCCACTTTAATGACTTCTTCATTGCTTCCCATGGAATTTTGTAGCTTGGTGAGGCACTAGAGATTTCTGGTTGAGTATAATATATTGTTATTGTGGTTGTGATGGCATTCCTTCAGGTTGTTTCTGACTTATCATGCCCCTAAGATGACCCTGTCACATGGTCTTCTTGGCAAGATTTATTCAGGGAAAACTTTTTATTGCCTTCTTCTAAAGCTGAGTTAGTGTGATTTCTTCAAGGTCAATCATTGTGTTTTGATGACTGATTGAGGATTCAAATCCTTATCTCTGGGAACTCTAGTCCCACACTGAAAACACAATGTCATTTTAGTTCTAGGTGGTTCAAGTGTTAGACTAAGACTCTTGAGACCAGGGTTTGAATTCCCATTCAACCATAGAAACCCATTGGATGATCTTAGACATGTCACACATTCTTATCCCCAGTAGAACACATTGGCCCCTCTAAACAAATCTTGCCAAGAAAACCAAGGGCAAATTGGAGATGACACAACAACAAAACAAACTGTCTCCCTATATGAAATCTTCTTCCAGTTCTCAGGATACTAACATTTCAATAATTAAAAATCTCAGGTTTTTTTTTTTTTTTTTTTTTTTGAAAAACAGTTTAGGTACCCAAAGAAAGTGGTCAGCCTGAAATTAATTAGCCACCTCAAGGAAATGTGAATGCAAATAACAAGTACAAATGTCTATTGTCTAAACAAACTGTTAAGAACTGTCAAAATATTTAAAGTGTAAAAACAATTTGTAGAGAGGAATGCTTGGTAAGTACCATTGGCATGCACTCCAGCACACCTATCACAACAAGATAAGACAGGGGACAAATAAATTTGGCAGTGACAAATGATTTGTGATTATTATTACCGGTGGAGTTTTTAATGTAGCTTTTAGGCTTTACTGAGGAACAAGTGAAGTATACATTGACTAAAGAGGAAAAGGACAATTAAATATTTGTAGGTAGGTTTTCCATATCAGGAATGTAACATATCCTGAAATTTCAGGCACATTTCTGAGATCCATGGAAGCCTCTTCTTGATGAAGCATCCCAGATATGTTTTTGAATAACCAAAACCAAGTATAATGCATAATAATAATAATAATAATAATAATAATAATAATAATAATAAACTCTAAAACCCACTCTTTCTACTGCAAGGACTGCTTTTAGGAATAATGGTAGTTTTACTCAAGCTAGTTTCCCAAGCCTTATTTTGAACAGAAGACTGTTTATACTAGCTGTTCCAGTGCAGCTTGCATCAGTAGTGGACAAGAACAAAGTCACGGGGGGGGGGGGGGGGGCGTTTTTAAAATGATACTCTCACTTTGAAATTCCTTCCCTTCCCTCTGAGGCCTGACTCTGAGATATGGGAACCCTATTTGTAACCTTTCATAAATGGTCATTGCAAGGCAAAATAGTGAGAACTATGTTTCAGTGTAAAATGAAAGAGAACTACATGTTTGGAGAAACAGGATTTGTCCATGCACCAAAAGTGGAGGGGGGGAGCAGATGGGTATTACAAAAAGAGAAAAATGGAGAGGTAAAGATCAGGACCAAGTAGTGATGCTACAGCTACACAATCCCTGACAGAAGGATGCTGGAAGCCCTCAGCCCTCTGTGGACATCAGATGCTGCTCCCAGTTAGTATTTGACTATGTGGATGCTGATGCTGCTCTTTCCCCCCTCCTCCCATGCTTGAGATCCAATGTTAAGCATGCTTTTTATTCTGCTGGCTGGGTTATATTAGATCTCACCCCATTTTACAGGAAAATAGGCCCATCTACACGAAGAGATGTGAATGCCAGTCTTGATAAAGGGGCAAGGAATTGGCAAACTCTTTGCATTTAGAGAAAGGAAAGGTGGGAAAGCATACCCTCCAACTAGCAGGGGCAGTCCTGATTGATCCACTGTCCCACTTTTTCAGCTGCATTTAAAATGTTCCAGTCTTTCTTCCTGCCCCCTGCCCCCTCTGGACACTGTCCACATTTGTCCACAGCTCGTTTCTTTTCTTTTTTTATAATTTTTTTATTGTTAAAAAAGGAAAATACATAAATTTAGCAACAAAGATCCAGTATTGAAATGACAACATTGAAAACAAGCAAACAATAAAAAAACAAGTAAACAAGAACAAATATATATAATAATAATAATAGTAATAGTAAAGAAAATAATGAAAATAATAAGTAGACAAATGCAACATATATACATACTTATTTACACCTTGTGACACATTCAAGCATACATACACCTCTTCTTATCTAATACAAGCAAAGTTCCTAATGAAGAGCAACCCTATTTAACCCTATTTAGCTCCTTCTAAACCTTTCTTTAGTCATCTTACTCTTCCCTTTCTTCTAAACTTCTTCCCCTCTCTCCTTCTCTCTACTCTCTAAATTGATCTGTCTACCTACTCTTACCTTCAACACAGACCATACCCCTTTCTCTACTTCCCATTCGTCTTCTTTCTTGCTCTTCATTGATTGCAGATAACTACACTCACACTACGAACTTGGTAAACACCCTATTTTTGACTTCCTCCTACCTTCACCGTCTTTTTACATAATATTTGACTTTCCAACAGTAACCGTTAACAACCGTGGATCCAACTTTCCTCAGTTGATACTATTGTTTTCCATTCCATTATATAACACTTAGCAAACCTAGATCAAATTTCATTTGAAAGACATCACCGCTATTTCGCCCCATTGTCTCTCCAAGAATTCAATCCCCTTCCCCCATACATCTCTCACCTCTTTCTTTACATCATTACTTAGGGCTTGGGTTAGATTATCCATTATGATGGCTTCATAGATTTTCATTATCCAGTCTTCTAACCCTGGACATTTACTATTTTTCCATTTTTGCGCAAAGCAAATTCTAGCTGTTGCAGTCATATAATAGAGAATTTTCTTATCGTTACCCTTAAAATGGTCATCAAAAATACCCAACAGATACATCTCTGGTTTCAATTGAATTTTTACTCCCAAAATAATTTCTATTTGACTATTAATCGATTTCCAATATTCTTTGGCTTCTTTACATGTCCACCAGCAGTGATAGAAAGTTCCAGTGTCCTTCTTGCACTTCCAACATGTGTTATTATTCACCTTATAAATTTTTGCTATTTGGACTGGTGTCATTTACCAATGATAAAATATTTTATAGAAGTTTTCTCTTAGGCTTTGAGAAACTGTAAGCTCGTAATTATTTTTCCATGCTCTCTCCCACTGAAGCATATCAATTGGGTGACCTATCTCTCTAGCCCATTTTATCATGTGGTCTTTCACCACCTCTTGTTCCATTTCATAGGATAACAAAATTTTGTAGATCTTCCCAATTAATTTCTCATAATCCTCCAATAGTAATTTTCCTAACACAGAATTTCCTTAGGATCTCACCAGTCACCACCTCATGCTCTTTTAAATCCTGTTTGTACCTCATAACAATCTGGTTGTAATTAAACCAGCTGATTTTCCAGCCTTCTTCATTGAGTTTCTCTTGTGATTTTAAATTCAATTTATCCACATTTATTTCCAACAAATCTTTATATCTATACCATTCCGTATCCGTAATCGTTTCCTTCCTATGGAATGCCTCTTGAGGAGAGACCCAACCTTCTATGGATTGTATTATTCTACGTTTGTATTTATTCCAAATCCTTATTAATGGTTGTCTAATGTAGTGTTTGTTAAAGGTTCTATTAACTTTATCTTTCCCGTAGATCAAATAAGCGTGCCATCCATAAGTATTACCATCCCCTTCTAATTCCAACAAGTTTGTATTCTTTAGAGTCATCCAATTTTTAAGCCACACTAAGCCACAAGCTTCGAAATATAATTTTAAATTTGGTAGGTTTAGGCCTCCTCTAATTTTTGCATCTTGCATTATTTTGAATTTGATTCTAGGCTTCCTGCCTCTCCAAATGAATTGTGAAAGATCTTTTTCCCATTCTTTAAAGGGTTTGTCCGATATGATGGTAGGAAGCATTTGAAATAAAAATAAAATTTTAGGTAGAACCATCATTTTTATACAGGCAATTCTTCCCAACAAATATAAGTTCAGTTTGTTCCATTTTAGCAAGTCTTGTTTGATCTTTGCCCATGTCTTTTTGTAATTATTTTCGAATAACGAATTTGTTTTATTTGTAGTTTGGAGCCCCAAATAACTAACTTTTTTCTTAATTTCAATTCCTGATTTCTTTTCTAGACAATTCTGTTCTGATTCTTTCATATTCTTTGTTGAAATAGCTGATTTCGTTTTATTAATTCTACATCCCGATATTATCCCAAATTTATCTAGGGAGTCTATAATCGGTTCTATACTTTCAAGGGGATCTTCTACAAACATGATTAAATCATCTGCAAAGGCTCTGATCTTGTAGTTTTGGTTTTTGATTTTAGTGCCTTTGATTTGGATATTAGTTTTTATATATTTCATCAGCAGTTCTATGATTAATAAAAATAAGGGTGGAGAGAGAGGACATCCCTGCCTAGTGCCCCTTTTTATATTAATGAAGCTAGATTTATCTCCATTTATTTTAATTTGGGCTTTTTGATCTTTATAAATTTCCTCTATCCACTTGGTAAAATTTGGCCCAGCCTGAATTTTCTTTAGTGTTTCTAATAAAGTGTCCCAATTAACAGAGTCAAAGGCTTTTTCTAGGTCTACAAATAGTAATCCCAGTTGTTTGTCGTTATGCGATTCATAATATTCTAAAATATTTAGCAAAGTTCTTGAGTTGTCCCTCATGTATCTTCACAGGAGAAATCCCCTTTGATCTACATCAATGAGATCACTGAGGCAACTCTTTAGATGATTAGCAAGAATCTTAGCGAAGATTTTGTAATCGTTGTTTAGTAAAGAGATTGGGCGATAATTCATAGGTTCAAATATATCTTTCCCTTCTTTCGGTAACACTATTATTTCCGCTTCTTTCCAAGAGTTTGGGAGATTTCCATCTAGAGCTCTGTTCATGATTTCTTGCAAGATACCCGCTAGTTCGATCTTAAAAGTTTTGTAAAATTTCATTGTTAACCCATCGTTGCCCGGTGCTTTCCCTAGTTTACACGAGTCTATCGCTTCCTAAACTTCTTGTAAAGAGATTGATTGATTTAAATACACTCTTTGATCGTCTGTTAGGGTTCCTATTTTTGATGTCGCTATATAGTTTATGATCTGTTCCTGATTTGCTGGACATTCTTTGTATAGCTTTTGATAAAATTCCGTGAAAACTCTCATTATTTCTTCTTGATGGGTCACCACTTTTCCCCCCGCTCTTATTCCTTTAATCAATTTTTTCTCCTTTTCCTTTCTTAATCTATACGCCAACCATTTACCCATTTTATTTGCCTGTTCAAAATGTTTTTGTTTGGCTAATTTAAGTTTCCTGTTTAGTTCACTTGTAGCTTCAAATTCTAGTTGCTTCTGTAATAATTTGATTTCTCTTTGTGTCTTCTTGTCCCTTGGAGATCTCTGGAGTTCTTCTTCTTTGCTTTTTAAAAGTACATTTAATTCTGTTATTCTTTGTTTCTTTTGTTTCTGTAATTTGATATTTTGTTGGGTAAAAAAAAAACCCTGATTACTGCTTTCCCTGCGTCCCATACCGTTGGTAATTGCACTTCATTGTCTTTATTTTCTTTAATATACTGTTGAAACATTACTCTGAATTCCTTAATAATTTTTTCATCGCTCAATAAATCCTCTTTTAAATACCAGTTATTAGTCCTGCCTTTGTCGAACAGATCTAAGATTATGGGGTTATGGTCCAAAATTTCTCTATTTAGCACAACCATTTTAGAAACCTTTGTAATTAAAGTTTGAGAAATCAAGAACATGTCCAATCTTGAGAGTGATTGATGCCTTTCTGAAAAAAAGGTATAACTCCATTCTTCACCATATAAGTGTCTCCAAGTGTCCATCAGATTGAAATTTTCCAACAACTTGAAAAAACATTTAGGTAATTTCCCCTGAGATTCTTTTATGCCTTTCTCCAATGATCTGTCTAACTTAGGTTGGATTACCCTGTTAAAATCACCCAAGATTATAATGTTCTCATATTCAAATTCAGAAAGTTTTGCCTGTATATTATTATAAAAATTATTTTTGTTTTCTTGAGGGCCATAAATACCTAATACCAGACACTTTGTCCCTCTCCAACAGATTTCTACTCCCAGGTACAAGCGCTCTTTGTCCTTAAATATTTCTTTTGATTCAATATGATTCTTAACATATATAATAACCCCTCTTTTACTTTTATTAAATGTCGTGCTATAATCTTTGCCCAATTTTTTATTTTTGATTAGTCGGACACCTTTAGATCTGATATGAGACTCTTGGAGACAAATTATGTCTGTTTGGTTCCTTTCTAGAAAGAGAAAAACTCTTTTTCTTTTCTGGGGTGAGTTTAGGCCCTTAACATTCCAGGATAGTATTTTCATTGTTAATTAATCACACTTTGTATCCAATAGAACAGATTTCGTACACAGGCAGCCGAAAACAGAAATTTTATAATCTTTATTCGAGCTAATGTCGTATTAATACAGGAAAGGGAAGAAAGTACAACCCAATAAAATATAAATAGAATAATAGATAGAGGTTTGATCTTGTTACAACCACATTTATTTAAATATTTAATTTTGAAATTAATGGTTACTTCCGACTTTAATGGGGGTAGGGAGGTGGAGTTGTTGTAACATTCATAATTAGGTAACTTAGTTCATTCTCTTACACCCCCCCTCCTCCGCCTCCCTCTCCTCCCCCGCTCCTCTCAAATTCATTCTGGATGTCCTTCAAGAAATTCCTTGCTTTCTCCATTGAGTTCAGTCTTATTTTCTTCTGCTTCCAGGTTACTTGGATGCCTTCGATATCCTCCCACTTAAAAAAAATCCCATATTTTTTCATCTGATCCGTCAAAAAGTTGTAATCTTTTCTCCTTCTAAGAATCTTCCCGGGTATGTCCTTCAGAATCATTATTTCCTTGTCATCAATTATTAATTTAGTTTTATAGCTTTGCTGTAGGACCAAATCACGTGTCTGCTTACGCACAAAATATACAACTACGTCCCTTGACAATTTTCTGAGTTTGGCCACATGGGAGTTCAGTCTATAGATTCGATCCAGTTCCCAAGGGAACTGAACTTTGGATTCATCAACGAATTTGGCTAGAATTGGAGAAAGTTCCGTATATAAATTCTCAGTAGTTTTCTCAGGCAGCCCACGTAGCTTCAAGCAATTCTCCCTTTGCTTTAGTTGCAATCTCAAAATTTGTTCTTGATCTTCTAGTAAGTCATTTTTCACTTCCTCGATTTTCCTTTCCATTTTTCCTGTGTAGATTTCTAAACTTTTCATTTTCCCATTGATTTTATTCATATCTTCATTTATTTTATCTAAGCATGATCTCACTTCATTTATTTCTGCTTTGAGCTCACGTTTTATGCCCTCACTTGACCTATATATTTCAGCATTAGTTTCAGCATGCAATCTCTGCATCTCTTCCAGTAAAGCCTCGTATGAATCAGGTGTTTTGGCTGGATTCTCAATTGAGGGCCTTCTATGGTTTGCCGTTGCTCCTTGGTTAGATGCTGTGGCTTTCCATGTTCCCGATGCCATCTTGGTAAATAGAAAGAACAACCAAAAGGATAAACCAACGTATTGAAATTAATTTAAGAAACAAGAAAAGAAAAAAGAAATAGAAGTAGTATAAAAATGAGGAAATTCACTGTATTGTTAATGCACAGAGTATTGTATTGCTAGAACTCTTGCCCCAATATAAATTCTGGTAAGTTTAAATTTATCTTTTTAAAACGGAATATTAACTGAGAGTAATTATCTACTTAAGTTGTTTAGAACTGTTCAATATACCTAGTGAGGAATGAGAGCTTGCAAGCCTTGTTTTAGCCTAATTTGTTTCTTGGCTACACAGTTTCTCAAAGAAGAAAGAAAGAAGAAAAAAAATTACAATAATAATAACACAGGAGAAAGCAAGAGCAAGGAGGACAGGGGGCCAGGTTAGGAGGGCAGGCAAGTAGTCATATAATCCCACCCCAACAATAGAGATCTTATATCAAGACATCAACGCACGACAGGGAAAACTCAATTCTATTTTACCTTTAGCAAATTTACCTCCCTCTTCCCCTTTTCAGGACATTCCTTTACATCTTTATTTCTAAAAAACCACTTTCTTACCCAAAACGGATAATCCTATAGTTACAAAGAACAACACTGTTTGTATTGCTACTATTGATTTCGTCAAAATAAAAATAAATAAATAAAAAAAATTACAAAGTAGCCCAAGGACAATGTTTGTTTCAGACCCTTCCTTCTTATTTCTACTAAATTAGATAACTCAACCAATAATTCACAGACTTTCTTTTGGTTTAAAACAGACTCTTCTTCCTCCCCTCTTCTCTCTCCTCCAAATTCCCCTCTGTTCAAGCATTGACTCCACGGTTCGTCGCCATATTCACTCACACACGTGTTTCTTCCCTCACCTTCACAGACCGCGTTGCAAGTTCTATTGGTCTCTTTGTAAGGTTCTCTCTTGCAAATGTTGCTGTAAAAGGCAGCCTGCTCTAACTTAAATGTGTAGGATTTGATAACAAACACAGTTCTGGGCTTTGTTTGGTAGTTACAGTTCTTTCTCTAAGTAGTCTCCCTTTCTCCTGTCCCTCTTGGTGTTGCTGTTTTCTTTTCTTCTTTCTAGTCTTCCTCTACTTCACAAACCCAGCCAACCTTCCGATTTTCCTTCAGGCTTTTATTTTATTTTATTTTATTTGAGAAAAGAGGAGAGGGTGGTTCCACACCTGCCAAGTCTTGCAGCCCCAAGTTCAGCGGTTTGGCTTCTTCTGGCAATGGGCAACGAAACAGAACGCTCACACACGCTCTCAAGCTTCTCTCCTCTTACAAGCCGGCTCGCTCTTCTGTCTCCTTCTTAAAGCACCACAAGGGGATTCTAGGACCAGATCCCCATGCAGAAATTCAAAAGAACAGGTAGGTTTACTTCTTCTTGTCTTGTTTCTTGACGATTGTTGTGTAAGTGGCGGCGGCGCCTCTGTCTCTAAGCTGCGGCTTGGGACGCCTCTGCCCGCAGACGTGGCTGCTCAATTCCCCCTCGCGCTTCCAACTCCTTCTCCTTCAGCGATTCGTAAGTTTCTCTTGTCTGGAATTGGGTGGGGGGGTTTCTGCTGAGCCCCTCTGATTCCCTCTTAACAGGGGGACACTTTGGGTAGCGGTACCTTACCCCAGCTACCTCCGTCTCCGCGGGCCGTAAGTTTCCTCCGGAGCCTCTCCTGAAGGAGATTTTTCACGCCGCCATTACCACCGGAAGTCCACAGCTCGTTTCAATTGCTGTAAACTGAGTTCAAAGTGCAAAAGTAATTTGTACTCAAATTGTACTCAAACTCAGTGAGGATGGAGGGTAGGAGAGGAGAGGGCTGTCTCTTGTCCTTCTCATTAGAGTGAACAAAAGCAAACTCTCCTAGCTTTTGTTTACTCTTCTTCATTAATTACTTTGGCTTTCTTGACCACAGTCTCATGTTGCTTAGCCAGATGTGCTCCAATTTTAATCTCTGAAATTGAGGCTATTGGAAAGGTGCCATTACTGTTTACTGAAAACATATATCTGCACTTGTAGTGCTCAGCCAAACTCTGTAGAAGATTGCTATAAATGAATGGATCAGTGTTGCCAAAGCCAGGAACCTAGTACAGTGGACCCTTGTTATACGCTGGGGTATGGTTCCAAGATCCCCCGTGTATAACAAAATCCGTGTATGCTCAAGTCCCATTAAATGTATAGCAAAAATAAAAAATGGAAAATCATGGTTTGATATTTGAAATTTATACCTTTTTTGAACATTTTCAAACCGTGTATGCTTTGAATCAGTGTATAAAAAATCTGTGTATAAGAAGGGCCGACTGTAATATCCAGGCCAGTACTTGGGAAGGGAAGAGGCAAATGGGCACACACTGAGGCCTAGGAAACCTGAATTATCTACCTATTCAATCCAGGTAATGGAGAACTGGAACACTGTAGTATTGCTCTAGATATTTCTTGCCTATATTATCAAGGCAGTTGGAGAATATATAATTTTGACAAGTAAATCATGAAGTGAGAATGAACAATGGTTTTACTTAACATTCCTTTCCTTGCTCTTGAAAATAAATTTGTTTGTTTTTTCCTGTATTATAAATGTCCCACATTCATCGATTAAATAATATAAATAAAAGAAGATATGTTTGCTAAGTTCTAACATTTCATTCATTCATTCTGTTTTACATATTTGCTTCATGGCAGTTCTTCTTGATACATAAGATCTAACCACTACAGCATCCTATTGGGTACCCAGTTTGGAAGCAGAATCTCTTTTAAGAATATGGAAACTTGCTGAGCTGATGCTGAAAATTTCTGGATTATTCTCACAGAACTACAATTATCAGAATACATCAAACTGGTTTCACTTCTGAATGGATTTGAAAAGTCTAATGTGGCCACAGCCTCAGCTGGAACAACACAGGCCTTCTCTTAACTGTGCAAATGATCCTTTTAAATAATTCCTCTACAGAATGTTTTGCAAAACAAAACACAAAACATTCTCTTTGAAATGATTTGGAATGTTTTGCAATGTGGTTTTCAGGCATGAGGGGGAAAGTCTGGATTGGAACTACTGTGGGGAAAAGTGGTTCAAGCACCCTAACCAAAGCGCTAAAGCCCTAATCTAAACTGAAACTAGCAACTGACATATGGTTGAAAGTGGAGGTGTGGCACAGAACACTCATGGACAGAGAAGTTAAAGACATGATCACAGTTGGATTGCTCCAACCTAGGTGCTTCTTTCAGGTTTGTTGTTGTGTGCCACACAGTCATTTCTGATCTATGGCATCTCTAAGGTGATCCTACCATGGGGTTTTCTGGGACTGAGAATATGTGAGTTACCCAAGATCACTCAGTGGGTTTCTATGGCCAAGTGGAGAAGTGAACCCTGATCTCCAGAGTACAGTGCTGAAATCACACTATTCTGTCTCTCATTCTCACAGATAAGAGAATTTAAATGACAGCATTGCTATAATTTCTTCTCTTTACATTGATATGGCAAAATACAACTGTTTCACTAGAAAATGGTATCAAAATTGGTTAACCCATATCAATTAAAGCAGTTTAAAGACATCCTACTTAGGTTCCACTGATCTACATGGATATACTACGTATAGGAGCTCTGGTGGTGCAGTGGTTATATGCCTGTATTGCAGCCACTCACTCACAAGCCACAAGGTTGCGAGTTCAATATCATAGAATCATAGAATCATAGAATCGTAGAGTTGGAAGAGACCACTAGGGCCATCCAGTCCAACCCCCTGCCATGCAGGAAATCCAAATCAAAGCATCCCTGACAGATGGCCATCCAGCCTCTGTTTAAAGACCTCCAAGGAAGGAGACTCTATCACCTTCCGAGGGAGTGCATTCCACTGTCGAACAGCCCTTACTGTCAGGAAGTTCCTCCTAACGTTCAGGTGGAATCTCTTTTCCTGTAGCTTGCATCCATTGTTCCGGGTCCTGTTCTCTGGAGCAGCAGAAAACAAGCTTGCTCCCTCTTCAACATGACATCCTTTCAAATATTTAAACAGGGCGATCATATCACCTCTTAACCTTCTTTTCTCCAGGCTAAACATCCCCAGCTCCCTAAGTCGTTCCTCATAGGGCATGGTTTCCAGACCCTTCACCATTTTTGTTGCCCTCCTTTGGACACGCTCCAGTTTCTCAATGTCCTTTCTGAATTGTGGTGCCCAGAACTGGACACAATATTCTAGGTGGGGCCTGACCAGAACAGAATACAGTGGCACTATTACTTCTCTTGATCTAAACATTATACTTCTATTGATGCAGCCTAAAATAGCATTGGCCTTTTTAGCTGCCGCATCACACTGTTCACTCATGTTCAACTTGTGGTCTACTTGGACTCCTAGATCCCTTTCACATGTAGTTTCATTCAGCCAGGTGTCACCCATCCTATATCTGTGCATTTTATTTTTCCGCCCTAAGTGCAATACCTTACATTTCTCCGTGTTGAATTTCATTTTGTTAGCTTTGGCCCAGCTTTCTAGTCTATTCAGGTCATTTTGAATCTTGATCCTGTCCTCTGGGGTATTAGCTATTCCCCCTAATTTGGTGTCATCTGCAAATTTGATAAGTATGCTCCCAATTCTGTCATCCACTTCAGCCTCAACTCAGGCCTGCATCCTTCTGACGTTGTTAAAATGAGTACCCAGCTTGTTAGGGGCAATTAACTTACAGTTGTAAACCACTTAGAGTGGTATGAAGCAGTATATAAGTGAAGCTGATATTGCTATACTATAAGCAGGACAGTGTGGACCCACCATAATACCAATCATTTTAAGAAATTAGTTACCCCATCTGCAGGGCAGGGAAGAGGGAACACTGATACTGGAGTGTTTGTGAAATTATTTATGAGGCAGCTGGATTCTTAGTCAAGACATAAAACCCATTACCTCACTGGGAAATACTGAAATGGCATAATCTGCATGGGAAATGAACAGTGAAGTGCACAAGAGCCCCAAAAGGATTTCTGGTAAAAGACAGGTTGTTTTTACAACTACATTTTTTTTTGCCCCAGGTCAAGTCCCCCCCCCCCCCCAAAAAAAACCCCACATGGTACAACAACATAGAACATTTATTGCAAAACTGACAATATAGTCTGAATGTTTTATTGAAATGAATGGAAAATATATGGTATTTTCAGAGGAAAGGGCTAGTGACAGCAGGGAAAGTACATTTAGGATATTTTATATTTAAACACTGGAATGAATCACGTGTTTGGTTTTTCATGCATATAGAGAAATTTCAAATGAGATACTTCACCTTTTTTTCTTTAATTATGTGGTAGCATCCAATTATTAACTAACCTGCTTTTTTAGGCCAATTCTGTCTCTTTAGTCTCTAGACCGTGTCTTATTGCTCATAAAGCATTAAGGAGCTGGTGAACAAAAGGTTCTGCTCAATTTATCTTTATTATTGGGCACATCAGCAAGAGATTCAGTGGACATCACTCAATGGACTCAGCAAAATCCTTTTACATTCTGTCCTCCACATCATTCAGGGGCCCTTAAACTGTTCACAAGACATGTCTGGAAACTGTAATGTTATAATCCCATTTCTAAGCAATTGTGTTGCTGTTTGAAGAGAAAAGGTAGTTGAAGTATTCATTAGACAGACATATACCATTACTGGCCCCACTGCAAATCTACTATCTGAGTAAAACAAATTGCACCAAGACACCCAAGTATTACTTCGTTCTGTTAATTGCATATCCATTTCATTCCATACACCACACACTGCAGACCATGGATCACACACACACTGACTTCTCTGCACTAATGGCACCTTAAAGACTTGACATAAGTTTGCAAACTGATGCTTCCAAGCTTTTGCCAAGTATTTAAGATGACATTAGTATGGGGGTAGTCTGTATATGATCCAAAGGTTGAAAGAAGATGCACAATTGTTTTTGAAGCCCCCTCAATTCTTCCCATACCTCCACCACCATTTTCTTATTCCCAAAGGCCCAAAAACACCCCTAATAGGCTTTGGATGCATCTACATTGCAGCAATAAAGTGGTTTGACACTGCATTAATTATCATGGTTCAATGCTACAGAATTCTGACATTTATACTTTTGTGAGATATTTAGCCTTTTCTGTCAGAAAGCTTTGGTGCCACATCAAGCTTCAAATTCTAGGATTCCATAGGATGTAGCCATGGCAGTTAAAGTGGTCTCAAACTGCATTAATTCTGTAGTGTGGCAGCAGCTTTAAGGGAGCATGGGAGCTACTCTGCTGTTGTTTTTTTCACCACTCACTATCAGATTTAGTTTTAGGAGGGTTGATATCCAGTTATTTCTAGTTTGAGGGGGAAAGTTCCTCATAGGCCCAAAACAGCTGAGAGGAACATAATAAAATTACATATGTCTGAGTGTGGGAGGCCCTTCTGATTTAAAAATAAAATAAGTAGAGGTGGCATAGAGGTATGTGGTCCTTTAAGGTCTGGTAGGGTAGGGGTTGTTCCTTGAATTCTGAAAGTTGTCCCTTCACTACACTCCTTCTTTTTCATATTGCTATCCGCCATACACACATACAATGCATAAACTGAAAATCATTTAAAATATGTGATTTATATGTGAACATAATTCATTTTCAGTGCAGAATATAACCTAGGTATCTCTGGGGAAACTATTATAGTAATGCTAGGAAGAGCATATTATGCATCTCACTCCAATCCTTAGATGATCTTCGCATGCAAAGGATGAGTGCCAGAGGCCTGGAGGGACTGGCTTGTCTACAGAAATATACTACAAATACTTGACAAACAAAATGTCATTTATTTTTGCAAACATTTCCCAGACCCAAAAAAATCTGAATGACCTTCTGCCTGACCTTATATTCAGCCTTCCCCAATGTGGATCTTGAGTTGTTGGGACAGCAATATCTGGATGAAAAGAAATTAATTGCAGGTTTCTTCAACACCCTTCTTGCAGAGAAATATAGCTGACCATCTCAAAAGCTTCTTTATCACATGTGTACATATGTTTCCCAGTTAATTCTACACAACCAAGTTCCACACAATAAAAACAGTCATAAAGCTGCTTTACATTTATGCTACATTGTCTGCACATCTCTTTCAATTATGTTACTTCCTGAACAAATAATTCAATTCCTACTAATGCAATTGATCAAAATAAGTGTCAAAAGCCAAACACAAATCAATACAAATGATTTCATTCCCAAACTGCTGCCTGAACACATCAGTGGGTCCTATTAACTGGCAATCAGAGTTAATGACCCCAAGTTATGATTGTATTAACCAGCTTGGAGGCCTCTCTTTTCCTCTCTCTTTATAAAAATTGGCCGAGAGGCTGAAAAAGTTTAGAATAAAAAGAAAGTATATGAAAGATACAAAAAAGTAGCAATGCATTGCTTTGCGCAATGAAAAGTCATTGTCTCCTTCATGAAAGTTTGTCCTGCTCCATATCATGAAGTAGGACATTGCAGAAAATTGCTAGGCATGGCAATATATTATTTTTATCAATATGATGAAGCAAAATAATAATAACAACAATGATACAAAATGCATAATGTTTTAAAAATATAAATTCTAAACTCAAACTAATGGAGGTAGAATAGTACAGCCAAATGCTAACCTGAAATTTAACCTTACAAAATGTGACAAAAACAATACGCTTCTAAAATAAATTTATTTTCAAACAATTGATTTGATTCTCTCTTGCCTTCATACAATAAGTCAATTTCATTATAATAACAACAGTCAAAAGCCAAATAAAATAAAATATCACATACTCTTCTCCCCATATCAAGTACTAAAAACTGTGGCTGCTGCCAACAAATTAATATTCATCTCTAGATCAGACATTCCTACAAAATCTTTTAGATAACTTAAAAGCATTCTTAATACCATTTTAATGGTGTTATATTTTCAACATGATTCACAATCAATGTCCAGTACAATTTAATGTAAACAAAGTAAAAATGTGGATAACGCAAACATATTGATTTCCATGCTTCTGTTATCTATCATGAGTCAAGTTATATAACCTTATATGGTATAAATTATTTTATATAGTGTAAATGATCATGGGAATGGTTTATTTATTTATTATTAATTTATTTAAATTCCATACAAAATACAAAATACAAAGAAGCATTAATCCTTATAAATAAAATTATACAAAAAAGAAGAAATAAGAAAAAAGAGGAAAAAGAAAAGAAAAAAACAAAAAAAAATATTTATATATATATATATATATATATATATATTGTTTTAAGTATTATTTGGTGTTATTAGTTTTCATACTTGAGCTGGTAGTGCCATTTATAGTTCTTTTCATATCAAATAAATCTTATCTATTAGAAACATATAACATTTAAATACTGCCAAGAGTTTTATTTTATTTTGTCACTGAATTTGTCACATTGTATCTCACCTATATAGATATCTGAATATTAATTTTTAAGGGTTTTTTTGTGGGTTTTTCAGGCTATGTGGCCATGTTCTAGAAGATTTTCTTCCTGATGTTTCGCCAGCATCTGTGGCTGGCATCTTCAGATCTCTGAAGATCTGAAGATTCTCTGAAGATGGCAGCCACAGATGCTGGTGAAACATCTTCTAGAACATGGCCACATAGCCCAAAAAACCCACAAAAAACTATGGATGCTGGCCATTAAAGCCTTCAACTTCACATTAATTTTTAAATTCAGAAACCTCTGTAAAAGTGTCCATCAAGTAAAGAATAGCCTGTTCAGGATGTGAATATGACATGTCCACACCATTAATAATATATTAATCATTTTGGGATGTTTTGTAAATTTAAGAATATGAACAAATTCTTGGTATCTACAAACTAACATTAAAAGGAATTAGACTATAGAAGGATATTAGAAAGGTGAACTTTTCCAGACCCGTGTAAATTATCAGGCAACCAAGTCCTATGAAGAATGATCGAGGGAGTTGGTTATTGGGAGGTTGGATTAAAGTTGGGGCTTTTTCTTCTTTTTGTCCAGTAAACGGTGAGGTCCAGAAATATTTAAAGTTAAATTTCAATTAGCTCCTGAAGAATGCCTTTGAGAGAATATGCTGACCAAAGGGGGTTGGGCTTTTTAAAATGAATAAATTATCCATTGAACACTTTGAGACATGTCTCCAGTTGTTGTTGTTGTTTCCCTGTTGGTGAGTCAAGCCAGATCATTTTCTGCTTTTCTTGAGGCCAATACCAAAACCAATGGATTAAATTTACATAGAAGGAGATTACAGTTAAATATGAAGGACATATTGATGGTTAGAGTTGTTCAAAAGTAGTCTAAAGATGCTGAACTATCGTGTGTGTGTGTGTTAAACAGAGGTTGGATGGCCACTTCTCAGCAATGTTTTTGTATGTATTCATACATCAGCATAAAGATAATAAGAAAGGAACCATCCCTAGGGGGGGAGTTCCAAAAATTTCCCATGCCACACTTCAGCCCAGCTCTACTTTTCATCCATATCACTTTCCCTGGACCCCATACATATATGGAATGATCAACACAGAAAAACAATGCTGGAATTAGTACTGCTTTATTTTAGGTGATATGCTTTTTACTCTCCCCCAGTGGTTTTTTTTTCCTGATGGTTTTTAAATGCAGCAACACACACACACACACACACACACACACACACACGGAGATAGGGAAAAGGAATGTAGCAGCACTCTTAAGATTAACTTGTTTTTATTTTTGCCTGACCTTTCATGGATATAAATCCACTTCTTTTAATACTTACAGAATGATCGGAAATGTTCAGGTATAAAGCACACACACACACACACACACACACAGAGTTGTTGGAGTGGGATGGAATGTAATAGGATTCAGAAGAATGCAAATTGTGAACTTTACCCTAAATTATGCATACAGAGATACTAGTTTTTCACATCTTTACAGTGGTCAGTTAGTGTTGATGTGTGAGATCTGTTTACCAAAAGTCAATTTCTTGTATGAGGAGGGAGAGAGAGAGAGAGAGAGAGAGAGAGAGAGAGACCAATTCAGGAAAAATCAGTATTTTAAAGAAATGATAATAAAACTTGTTGCCTAGGAGGCTGCCGCAAATAACCACATGAAGCCAAGTTGGAAGAAAGGCCACAACTTTATTAATCAAACTCAAACAATTGGTAGGGTTGGCACAAAGCATAAGATCAGGATCTGCGAGATCAAACAACCCCATGTTTGTCTGATCAGCAATAAGCCTGGTAACTGCCAGGCATTGGGATGACCTAGGGGCTAAGGAACGCCAATTGACCACCATGCCACCATGAGCTCACTTGTTCCTTAAGCCCCTAGTCACCGGGAGGCGCTCCCGCGTTATGACCCCTGCAATGGCCACACCGCCTGCCCTATTTGGCCCCGGGTCCCAAATGACTCCCAAACCAGAACTCCTTAGCCCTGGTACCACACCATGCAGATCCATGGCCTATGCTGCCGAACCTAAGTTGTGACAAAAACCCACAGACCCAAGCAGCGGGAGGGTGGGAGAGCCAAGCAGAGACTGATGCTGGGGCCTCTCCGCTTGGCCTTATATAGGCCTATGAACCCGGCCTATGACATGGCAGGGAGACTCCTCCTCCAGGGCAGCTCGACCAATGAACTGCCCTGGAGGACCAGAACTCCCTACCATAAAGTCCTCCGCCCGTCCTAGAGCGGAGCGGAGCGGAAGGGGCCACCCCTTCCTCTCCGCTCGACCAATCAGGGTGGAGGATTCGCCCCAGATTATTATTATTATTATTATTATTATTAACTTTATTTATAAAGCACCGTAAATCTACACGGTGCTGTACCAAACCAAGTAAAATCAAGAATATAAAAGCCTGCCTATGGAGTACAATGTAAAAGTTAAAGCAACAAATTAGAAACATCATATAAAACAAGTTAAAACAGCAATATCCACTATTGAGTGAAGCGTCTGAACAACCAGGACACAATCACAGACTCCCTGTGAATGCTTCCCTAAACAATATGGTCTTTAACTCAGCTTTGAAGCTAGTTAGAGATGTGTTGCGTCGTGCTTGTAAGGGGAGGAGGTTCCAGGAGTGAGGGGCAGCAAGCGAGAAGGGGCAAATCCAGGACAGGGCAGTGGAAATCCTGGGCTGGAATAGGAGACCTTGGCTACCAGAACGGAGGGAACGAGTGGAGACGTAGGGAGAAAGTAGTTCAGAGAGATAGGGAGGGGTCAGCCCATGCAGGGCTTTAAAGGTGAGCAGGAGAAGCTTGTACCGAATGTGGAAGGGAAAGGGGAGCCAGTGAAGGGATGACAACAGGGGGGAGACATGGTCATACTGGTGAGCGAGTGAGATAATACGAGCAGCTGAGTGCTGAACAGAAATCAGTGGGTGGAGGTGAGAGAGAGGAAGCCCTGCCAAGAAAAGGTTGCAATAGTCAAGTCGAGAGACCACTAGGGCATGGACCAAAGTCTTTGCAGTAGAAGCAGAGAGGTATGGATGGATTTTGGAAATATTATAGAGGAAAAATCTACAGACCTTGGCTGTGGCCTGAATCTGAGGGATAAATGACAGAGAGGAGTCAAAAATGAAACCAAGACTGCGGGCTTCCTGAACCGGCTGAATAGAGATGTTGTTGACAGAGATAGAAAAGGAATATTGAAAGGTGGGCTTAGGAGGGAAGACAAGAAGCTCTGTCTTAGACATGTTGAGCTTCAAACGCCAATGGCACATCCAGTAAGAGACAGCTGTCAGACAAGATGAAACATGCTGCTCAAGCCCTGGCGAAAGGTCAGGGTTGGAAAGATACAATTGGGTATCATTGGCGTACAGATGATAAGAGAAACCAAAAGAGCTGATAAGTTTACCCAGAGACAGTGTGTATAGAGAGAACAAGGGGGGCCCCAAAACAGAACCCTGAGGAATTCCAACAGATAGGGGAACAGAGGATGAAGTCTGGCTGCCCGAGACCACTGCAAAAGATCTATCTGACAGGTAAGATTTAAACCAATTGAGAACGGAGCCCGAGAAGCCAAGGTCAGAAAGTAAGTCAACTAAAAGACAGTGGTCCACGGTGTCGAAGGCCACAGACAGATCGAGGAGGACAAGGATAGAATAAAGGCCATTCGTCTTGGCCCGTAAAAGATCATTCGAGATCTTGGTGAGGGCTGTCTCTGTGGAGTGCCGTGGGCGGAAACCAGACTGGAAAGGGTCCAAAATGGAATTGGTTTCGAGAAACTCAAGACAGCGAGAGTAAATGACTCGTTACAGAACCTTAGAAAGAAAGGGAAGAAGAGAGATCGGGTGATAGCTAGACAAGGAAGAAGGGTCGAGAGAAGATTTTTTCAGAATAGGGGAAAGTAGAGCATGTTTAAAGACCAAGGGGAAGGAGCCAGAAGAAAGAGAGAGGTTAAAGATGTAGAGGAGGGAGGGCAAAAAAGAAGGAGCAATGGAGATTAGAAGACGAGAAGGGATTGGGTCAAGAGAACAGGTTGTGGGTTTGGAAGAGTTCAGCAGCGTAGAAAGTTCATCCAGAGAAATGGGAGAGAACGCAGAGAATTTGTTAGGAGGAGTCAAAAGGTTAATGGTGGGAACCAAATCAGAAGGAGTCACCTCCGACCAAATAGTAGTGATCTTTGTAATGAAGTAATTGGCAAAATCAGAGGGAGAAAATAATGAAGAAACAGGGGGAACAGAAGGTTTTAGTAGTGTGTTGAAACAAGAGAACAAAATCTGCGGGCGCCTCTCGTTAGCGCAGATCAGTAGTTTATAATAATTCTGTTTTGCCATAGCTAAGGCGTGTGAGAAGGAAGAGAGAATGAACTTATAATGGGTAAAGTCGGCCCACTCCCTGGCCTTTCTGGGGCGAATTGCTGTCGCTCCAGTGGCAAAGCGGCCTGCCTCGGCATTCAGGCGGCCACTTTTTTTCCTCCAGAAATGATCCACAGGATGATCTACCAAGTTCCAAGATTCCTTTAAATAGTAAAGGTGCATTGTTCCTTCTCTGTTCTGCATAACACAAACTCTTAAATCCAGGTAGTGTTCAAATTGGTGGGACAATGAGGGTTCACAACCTTAGAAAATTGCTTTAAAATTTAGCTTAAATCAAGAGAAGGTTCATCAGTCCACTGAAGTGGTAAGCACAACACTGCTTGGATCTCTCCTGGGAAGTATCATCAGGCTTGGAGGAAGTGAGAGATTTTAAGAAGTACAAAACAATAACAACTTCATAGGAGGGGAGAGATAGTAGGAATAGAAGAAACAAAATTTAGCCAAATGTTAATAAACTATGTACATGGAATGCTTACCAAATAGGGCAGAGGAAGAGAAATAGGGATAATGGTAAGAAAACCATCTTGAAAAGTGTATTGTTAATTAGTCTTACTATTATGAATGAAATGGCTGCTTCTGGAGGTAGATGTTGGTGGCAGGGAGAAATGCCAAAATGATGGTGCATGGAACTGAGTTGCCCTGTAATCTTCCCCTCACCTGCTAAGCTATCCTGTTGCTGTTAGGTGAGAAAATATATTGTTCTCTTTCCAGTGTTGAATGAAGATTTGCCTGGCAGTCTGCTCGCATTTTTTATACGAAATGAGGTGTCATCTTACCCTTTGGCTTAGGAAGCAACGTGGCTGATCATAATGGGAGACAAGAAAAGGAGAATTAATGCTTTCAAACTTTGTGGCAGGTCTTGTTTGTTCCATATTTGACTAGAAGCTCCTACAGGGCACTGATATTAAATTTTATCCTAAATTTTATCCTCTTGCCTGATCATTATATTTGTTATCACCAAGAAGGAAGAAATGCCAGAAGACACAGTGCATTTCTTCCTGGCACTTTATGTAGACATGCACTCTCTCACACACAAAAGCACAAGAAAATATATGATGGAGGATACTTGATTATTCAGCCCTCTACATCAACAATAAGGGATGTAAATTTATTATGACAATTTAACAACTCCTACATATTATGAATATCAATATTTATAAAGAGACAGAGAGCCCTTCTCATTTCAGATCAAACACATTTGTATCTTCTTATCAACTTAGATGCTTGCCAGATGTAAATATGCACATACATAATACTGACCCTCTTCACTTAGACTGTCAGATGAACAAATAACATTGTGACTGGCAACTTTCCCATTTATGAAGATTCACCAAAGACCACAGAGTTTATTTAAATTCATTTCCCTCCTCCCTCCCCCCACGTATTGTTTTCTTACCCCCTTATCCTTTTATGGAACTCTCTCAGGAGAAGTTCTGACAATATTATGCACTGGTGATCTCCAGCTGCAAAGAGGCTGGGAAAAAGGCCAAAGTATGAGAATATTTGGAGGGACATAAGGTCAGTAAAATCTTGGCCAGTTTTCTTTCATTTTTCTCAGAGGAACTAGTCCGCACTTCATCACTAAGGCAAACACCTTTCACAGCCACGGTCAAATTTTCTGTTAAAAGAGAAAAAAAATTACCATAAAAGAACAGAAAATAGTGGGATGGTGAGGTTAAATTCCTCCCAAATCAGGCACTGATGATTAGTAAAATATGTGGAAAAGCAGAACATTAGCTCTGAAGCTCCTTTTGTATTGAACCTTTGATCAATGAAATAAACAGCATATTTAAAACAGAGACAATGTTCTCACAGGCTTGCTACACCATGGTGCTTGCCTGTCGTTTATGATGACTTAATCTTCACATTCAGAAATGCATTCAGTTTTGTGCTTTTAAACTTCTTTGCGGAAGCATTTAATCTGAAAAAAATCAGGGTATATATACTTACTATTGTGACATCTTATATTTTTAATAGGTTACTGTATACACTTGTACCTTCACATTCACTGGGGTTAGGGACACAGGACCCCCATGAATGTAGAAAAAGCACAAATAACAAAAACACATTTTTTAAACTGAGAGAACACCTTCTTGGAATCTCTAGATCCTCCAGGACAACTCTGTGGTCAACATCTGCCAGACATTGACCATAGAATTGTGCTGGAGAAGCTACAAATGCCTAGTAAAGCATTCTCTCTAGGAATCTCTAAGTCCTTCAGTGCGACCTTTTGTTAAAGTTGACAATAAAGTTGCACTGGAGGACCTAGATATTACCAGAGAGAACATATTAATAAAATTTGTGAATAATCACATCTGAAAAAGTCAAAGCTGCAAATGTGGAGGGACAAGTGTATATAATCAGCCAGTGTGGCATACTGTTTTGAGCACTGGACTATAACTCTGGAGACAAGGTTTCAAATCCCTGCTTGGCCATGGAAACTCACTGTGTGACTGTCAAGAGCAAGTCACACACTCTCAGCTTCAGAAAACCCCTTGATAGGGTCACCTTAGGGTCACCATAAGTTGGAAATGACTCGAAGGCATACAACAACTGCTGTATATATGAGAGCAAGCAAGGTGTAGTAGTTTGAACACTGGACTATAATACTGGAGATCAGGGTTCAATTCCTTTCACAGCCTGGGTAATCTTGGGTGACTCACACACTCACCCCCAGAAAGCCCTGACAAAGGTTCTCCTTAGGCTCACCAAAAGTCAGAAATGACTTGATAGTGCATAATAACATACATGATGATATATTGCAAAAATTATATTTCTCAGATTCAGAGAAATATTGCAAACAGTCCCTGAGCCAACAATTTCCTCCAAATATGATAGCTCTGATGGGTAGTGTAAGTTTCTCTGTCTAATGGAACTGAATGGAGACATCTGTATCATAGAATTATAGAGTTGGAAGATACTACAAGCACCATCAAGTCCAACCCCCTGCCATTCAGGAACTCACAATCAAAGCACTCCTGACATGTGGCCATTCAGCCTCTGTTTAAAAACCTCAAAGAAAGAGACTCCACCGCTCTCCAAGGCAGCATATTCCACTGCTGAGCAGCTCTTACTGTCAATATGTTCTTCCTAATGTTGAGGTGGAATTTCTTTTCTTGTAGTTTGAATCTATTCACCTAGGTCCTATTCTCTGGAGCTGCAGAAAACAAACTTGCCCCAAACCCTGGCTTTATGTCTCCAGAGTTTCAAAGAAAACTCCTTCCATTTCTTGGAAATTGCTTTAATTGTTTGTAAAGTGCTACATACATGGATAGTGATATATAAATAAACAATAATAAATAATAATAATTGCTGATTTTACTTGGCTTCCATCCATGAGAAGCTTGAGCGTGTCCAGAGATGGACAACTAAAGTGGAACGGTTTGGAAACCATCCCCTGTAAGGAAAGACTTAGGAAGTTGGGTATATTTAGCCTGGAGAAGAGATGGTTAAGAGGTGATATGATAGACCTGTTTAAATATTTGAAGGGGTGTCATATTGAGGTTGGAGCAAGCTTGTTTTTTGCTGTTCCAGACACTAGGACCTGGAACAATGAATGCAAGCTCCAGGAAAAGAGATTCCACCTCAACATTAGGAGGAACTTCCTGACAGTAAGAGCTGTTTGACAGTGGAACACAAAACGGAGTTGAAGACCGTGGTGGAAATTCCTTGTTGAAATAAAAAGCCATAGAAACATGGAGTCGCTTTGGTTAAAGAAAAATAGGTTTTTAAAATGAGGCCTGGAAATTAGAGCAAAGGAGTAAAAAGAGCATCATGACCCGTAAGAAGCTGGCACCAACAAAATTAGACATAATATACACAATTTAAGATAAGGATACATTGTTGATGTTCAGAAGCAAGGTTAGAAGGAAAGCTACTAAATTCCTAAAGGAGAGGGTAAGGAGTGATGATGCAGTTTTAATGTATGCATGTATTTCTGTTCTGATTGTAAGAATTCTGTATGTTTGAATTATAATTAGCCAATGAGATGTGGAGGACAGCTTTGTGTAATTAACTATAAAATTAGGCCATCTTGCCTGGTTCTGGATCTCAGCTTTTTGGAACTTGAATTCCAGTGAGTTCAATGTTTTCCTTTGTCGACAATTGGAAATAAACTTATGGATTTTCAATTTACTAGGTCCTCTTGCCACTTCTTTGCTCTGTCAGTCCTAGAACTTTAAATTTATTGAAATTTCTGTTACATTCAGAGAAGCATTCCCAGGCATTGCGTGATTATCATTTGCTATTTGATTTTCTTTTTGTTGCCTGTTTTATTGAACCATTCCCTGTACTGCTATGTATTTTATATGTATTATCCTATTATTTCTTAGATTGTACGCCATAGGCAGGCTTACTGTTATATATTTATTGTTTTATGTACAGCACTGTGCAAATCTACATATATATATATATATATATATATATATATATATATATATATATATATATATATATATAATTCCCTCAGAGAGTTTGGTGGAGTCTCCTTCTTTGGAGGTTTTTAAACAGAGGCTGGATGTCCATCTATCAAGGGTGCTTTGATTGTGATTTCCTGCATGACAGAGGATTGGACTGGCAGGCTCTTGTACTCTCTTCCAACTCTCTGATTCCATGACTCTATGATTCTATATACTAACCAGAACCACCACTATGCAGACAAGTACTAAACAGAACTAACAGTAATCAGACAAAATTGGTTGTCATGGTGGTAAGGCATATGGTTCACGGTAGCTGTATGCAAAGAAAGAGCTGTGTTAGTATGCTTCCACATAAAAAAGATATAAAGGTCCTGTAGGACTTTTGAGACTGAGAAAATAAATTTCTAGTTTAAGATTTTCAAAACTCCAGTCCACTTGCACCTGATGGAGTGGAACGGAGTTCACAAAAGCTTATGCTAGAAATTTCTTTTTCTCAGCTAGTTTCAAAGGTTCTACAATATTCTTTAACTTCTTTTTAGTTAAGGGTAGTATATGACAAAATGTAATAATTTATAGAACTGCCACTATTTTGTCAGCCCTAGTGGTGCAGTGGTTATGCAGTCACAAGGTTTGAGTTCAATCCCAGGGAACCCAAGGTTGTCTCAGTTTTCCATCCTTCCATAGGTCAGGAAAATGAGTGCCCAGCTTGTTGAGGGCAATTAGCTTACAGACTGTAAACCACTTAGAGAGTGCTGAGTTCACTGATAAGCGGTATAGAAATGGACATGCTGTTGCTATTGCTATTTAAATATGTTGAAGGGAAAATGCCTTATAAGGCTATGGGCATTTTGTGGCATGGCGGTGGCAATATTAGGGTTCAGGAGAGCACAGCAACTGCACACTCCCAAACCCTAATACATATGGGCGCTGGCATCATGATGGCCTCCCATCCATACAGAGGCCGCCATGACGCTGCCACCACCATACAGCAACCAGACTTTGCTAGCAGGGAGTGGCATCATGGCGGTGCCCCTTCCTGCATCTGGTGTCACAAAAAAGAAACCGCTCTAGGCGTGTCTGTGCTGCAGCACAGGGCTTACAGGGTCAGCACAGAGCCTCCTGTCTGTACTGCCCCTAAGCCTGTTAAAGTATATGGCAATGACATCTGTTCTTGAAGAAAAGAAACTTCTTTCCCTTTCTTCCTCCAGTAAAACAACTGAAAAACTCAATTATGTAGCCAAAAGAAGGAGGAAATTATGGCAACACGCTTTATTTATTATCAGCAGTCCATTTAATGGATCCTCCTGACAATTGCTCTGCTCTCTCTTGAGACATTTGATAATCTGGGTTATTATTTGAAATTTCTCTTTCAGGTCTCATAGTCCCTTCCACCTTTCTTCAAGACATGCCTGCCTGAGTGGGGAAGACTGGTATCAGCTATTGGATTCACCCTTTGGTTCTGCCCTATGCATTTGTCCCTGCTGCTTTGCTGCTGGTCCCCCTTCCCCCGCCTCTTCCTTGAACAAGATTGTTTTGTGCTGCTTCTTAGGATATTCGAACAGGCTGTTAGTTCTGCAAGGTGATCTAACCCATTTCATTTTCTGCTTACAGTGAAAGCCGATAGCAGTCCTGGGATCTGAAAATGGTCCCAGGCAATGTTCTTCCTTTTTATGTGATGATGCAGACTGCTGCCTTTCATCTAAAACCTAAGTAGCCTGGGGAAATTTGGTTGGTGGGGCAGGAGGAGAATACATTTCACCATTCAAAACACAGAGAGACTAATTAAAAAGACAAATTAATAAGGAAAAAAAAAGGAACAAAAGATGAAACTGGCAACAAAATAAAAGGAAATTTAAAGTCTAATTGAGACCTCATTAGATGACAGCCAACAATTAGGCATCTAGCACCACAGCTCTTGCATGATCTACAACAGAATGAAGAGATTTTTTTTTAAAAAAAATATTTTACTATATTGCTTCAGTAATTCACACACGTGAAGCACTGTGATTGGAGGGTGCTGGTGAGATTCTTGCCTCAGATTGCATGACAAAGCTGTCAGTAATCCATATCACTGACTCTTGGTCTCTTCCTTATATGGTCATATCATGGACAGACTGACTTCTCTTGACCATTTTTGATTCTTAATTTATTCTGATTCTTGGATCTCCAGATAGGCCTGATGTGTTTGAGACTGTGCCCAGTCTGCTCCAGTGACAAACTGGGACATTCCACTCCATCCAATTTGGTCAGAATCAGACCAATCTGCTTCGGGATTTTGAGAGAGTCTGCTTTGGTTACACAACACTAATATTGCACAACTCTTAGAAACTGTAATATTGAAGTATGGCCTAGGCATATATATGAAGTATGGCCCAGGATACCTTGAGGACCGCCTCTCCCTATACAATCCGCCCCGCACACTCAGAACATCTGGGCAGCAGCTACTGAGGGTCCCTGGGGCAAGATTAGCCTCGACATTGAAGAAGACGTTTACCATCTCGGCCCCGACCCTCTGGAATACGCTGCCCATAGAGCTCCGCTCGGCCACTTCCCTGGCACAATTCAGGAAGGAACTAAAAACCTTCCTGTTCAAGCTAGCATTCCCCGATATAAGCTCCAGTTAGTCTCCCCCCCCCCCCCCTGATGGCAGTGGCGAGCTGGCCAGAAAGTATTTTAATGTAGATTTTAATTGTATTTCTTTTATATTGTATTGTATTGCGTATCTGGTTATTATGCTGTACACCGCCCTGATTGCTAGAAGGGCGGTATAAAAATAAAACTTTTATTTATTATTATTATATATTTTTTCAATTTCCTAGTATTCTTGCTTTTAAAGACCTCCTCCTCAAAAAAACCCACTCATGTTAATCAGCATACATATAAAAATATCCCTTCAAAGAGGTTCCCAGTCCCCCAAATTTGCACTTGC
>NC_056524.1:229564738-229674238 GCF_019175285.1 Sceloporus undulatus | reverse complement strand
TGGGCAGCAGCTACTGAGGGTCCCTGGGGCAAGATTAGCCTCGACATTGAAGAGGACGTTTACCATCTCGGCCCCGACCCTCTGGAATACGCTGCCCATAGAGCTCCGCTCGGCCACTTCCCTGGCACAATTCAGGAAGGAACTAAAAGCCTTCCTGTTCAAGCTAGCATTCCCCGATATAAGCTCCAGTTAGTCTCCCCCCCCCCCCCCTGATGGCAGTGGCGAGCTGGCCAGAAAGTATTTTAATGTAGATTTTAATTGTATTTCTTTTATATTGTATTGTATTGCGTATCTGGTTATTATGCTGTACACCGCCCTGATTGCTAGAAGGGCGGTATAAAAATAAAACTTTTATTTTTTATTATTATTATATATTTTTTCAATTTCCTAGTATTCTTGCTTTTAAAGACCTCCTCCTCAAAAAAACCCACTCATGTTAATCAGCATACATATAAAAATATCCCTTCAAAGAGGTTCCCAGTCCCCCAAATTTGCACTTGCAGCCCCCCCCCCCACCCCCCAAAAAAGGCAGTTCGGTTGCTTCACAACTTATAACTTCTCCCTTTCAAAGATTCAAATTCTTTTAAATTCTTTGGGGACATCTTCTGGAAGATATATTGTTCTGCTGCCATTTGCATCACCATTTGGTGTAATTATTCTCCATAATTATGAAATAATTAGATAAAATGATGACATAAACCCCAGTGGAAAATATACATCTTTGAAGAGCCTAATGTTATTGTCACTTAAAGGGAGAGCTGTGTAAGTTACTATATATGAGAAAAAGCTAATTGGAAAACCAGCCACAACCTATCCAACTCCCCATATTTCAGGCATGTTGGCAATGGCTCAAAAACTATTGTAGCTTGGCCTATTTTTCAAGGACCATAGAGAGTATAATAATTTAAATCATCATTTTAGGAAAGTGCCCTGAGCACTTGTCTTTGCTTTTTCTTTTCTTCTTTTTAAATGTCCTCTAGTAAGAAATGGTTCTGCTCATAAAACTGGCACCAGTACTATAAACAGTGGAATACAGGAAAAGCATTGGCCACCCCACACTGACATGGATTCCGGCATGTCTGAACTTCAGCCAGGATAAGCACATTTTATCTAGGAAACATAAATATTGAAAATGATATTGTTCAGGAATAAAATTAAAACAATACTATTACCAGTTAGAATGAATTTGGAGGGAGGGGGGAGAAGAAGAAGCTTTTAACAGTGGGCTTAGACCAAGTCACGCATAGGAAGTTCATATTTCTTGAGCCCTCTTGAGAAGATTAGAAATACACAGAAGGGAAAGTGTGGATAGGCATTCTAGATTTGTTATCAGCTTCTATTTGCCATTGTAATTGTATGAAGAGGCTGGCATTTTACAGGGGGAGCCTCCTCTATCTGTGAATGCTCTCTTTTTCAGTTAGACTTATTTACACATGTCCATGGAGAAGTTTGAAGGTTCTAGTGGTAACTATTCTTCAATAATTTCATTCTCAAAGGAAGGAATGATCAATTTCAGCCATTTTCTTTATGAAAAGTATCTGAAAACTGTAGCTTTCAAGGACTGTCCACAGTTTGGGATTTCACACATGGATCCTTTGTAGAGAACACCATTTTTTTGGCACAAGATATGTTGTAGTCAGAGACTTATTCTACGAAAAATTTACTCCTCTGCAGGAACTGGGGTTTTCTATGCAGAAAATGCTGTTCAAAAAACCATGTATGAATTTTGCACAGTCTAAGTCCTGAAAGGTGAAAATCAGTTGAGGCTTCTCCATTTCAGAGTTTCTTCACCCTCACAAAACATCCCTAGCAATAATCTGTATGTGTGCATGGGCTATCCTAGATAAGAGAAATAACATCACTCTTTTTGCACTGTATAATTGTAATTTTTAAGCTGTTACAGGAATCTCACATGGTTCAAGCTCTTACCGCAGCTCTTACCACAGCTCTTACTGCTGCCCTCTGCTCCTTTTTGGATTTCAAGATGAAAACAGGTTGAACTGGAGGAAGAGGACAGTGGCTTGCAGCATTCAGATTCCCCCATCAGGTAATTATTTAGTTACTTTTTAATAATAGGCAAGCAAAGAGATGCTTCATAACTATAATGGTAACTACTTTTTGAAGTTTAATGATATAAAGCGCGGTAAGTAAGGTTGGAATACTGTAACTTGTTTTTAACTCTGTTGTGATCCCGCTTCGATCCATTAGGTGAAGCGGGAAGATATAAAGAAAACTATTATTATTATTTAAAGCAAACAATAGGTTTGGAAAAAAATGTCTGCTTTATCACACTAGGGGACAAACAGGATTTAAACAAGAGTTAAACAGGAAACGCCTGATGTTTATCACACAACATTTCCTGTTTATCTCTAGTTTAACTTTCATTTAAATCCTGTTTGCCCCCTAGCAAGCTTTGAAGACCATCTGTATTACTTATAGAATCATAAAATGATGGAGTTGGAAGGAGCCCTATAGGCCTTTAGATCCAAGCCCTGTGCAATGCAGGAATTCTACCTAAAACATTTCCAGCAGACAGTTGTCTGGCCTCTTCATGAAGACATTCAGAGAAGGAGACTCCACCACCTCTCTAGCACTGACAAACCACACTTATTGTCAAGAGGTTCTTTCTAATGTTCAAACGACATCTACCCTCCTGTAACTCAAAACCATTAGATCTAGTTCTACCCTTTGAGGCAGCAGAGAAAAAGCATACACCCTCCTCTTTGTGGCAACTCTTGAAGTACTTAGAGTGTGTTCATGTCACCCCTCAGTCTTCTTTTCACCAAGCTGAACATGCCCATCTCCATCAACATCTCTTAATATGTTTTATTCTTCATACCTCTTATTATCCTCATTGCCATTTTCTGAACTCACTCCAACTTCTCTACATCCATCTTAAAATGAGGTACCCAGAACTGAACTCCAGATGAGACCTGACCAGCACAGAATGAAAGAGCATTATTATTTCCCTCAACTTGGAAACAATGCTTCTATTAATGCAAGCTAAAAGAGTGTTTGCTTTCTTTGCTGCAGCATCATATCGCTGGCTCATGTTCAGTTTATGATCAACAATAATCCCAAGATCCTTTCCATATGTAGGACTGCTGAGCCAAGTGTCTTCCTTCCTATACCTGGGCATTTGGTTTTTGTGGCCTAAATGTAGAATTTTGCATTTCCCTTTGTTGAATACCATTTTATAGTTTCAAGCCACCTTTCTAGTGGCTTTATCAGTCTTATTATACCCTATTCAGGTTTTAATTTAGTTATTTATTGAAATATTTATATCCTACCCTATACAGTTGGCCCTCTGTATCCATGAATTCTTTATCCACAGATTCAAATATCCATAGCTTGAAAATATTTTAAAAATATATATAAATTTCAAAAAGCAAACCTTGATTTTTCCATTTTATATAAGGGACACATTTTACTATCCATTGTATTTAATGGAACTTGTGCATCCATGGATTTTTATACCCATGGGGGGATGGGTTTCTGGAACCAAATCCTAGCAGATACCAAGGGCCCACTATATCATGAGATATCAAGGTGGCATACAAATAAATTTGAATCAAACAGATTAAAGCAACATAAAACAGTAAAAAAAATTAAAGAAATAAAAAGCATATTAATCAAGCTAATTATGACCACACACCAAGGCCTTCATTCATGATATCCACAAGAGAATGCACAATAAACTTCTTTCAAGTTTCTTCCTTTGGAAATGTCTTCACACCTGAAGCTAAGTATTTGTCTAGAGTCACCCTAAGACAATTTTTGCTTCTTTCTGAAGGACTGACTTTTTATAACTGAGATGAAGCAGCAAGCAATACTTGTATACAGTGTAGTTTTTTTATTCTTTGTAATTGTTTATTCTTTGAGATGCTTTGGGATAACAAAATCTCTTTGAAGTTTGGTTCTAGATTTGCTACACATCTATAGTGAAAATGAACATGATTATATGAAAAAATCTGTACCTCTAAATAGAAGTTGTAAATTGTGGACTCACAGTTCATTTGGTCACATAATAACAAAGCACTGCTGAAATTTTCTTTCTATGTGACACTTCAAAATAATTTCATAAAAGTTTACTGAGACAATACAGAATCAGAAAGAAAACACCAAGCTATTTTGCTTAGATATATTATTTACATTCTAGTGATACACACACACACACGCACAGTGCTAGAACCTAAAGAATATACACATACATGGAGGATTCACAATTGGAAAGAATAAATATATGCCAGCGTTTGTTTTAGCTTTTGCTTTGTTGAAATATGGTCAAATGTTTATTGTCACAAATTCTGATAGCTATTGCCTGATCAGTGTTGTCTTTTATGGATAAGCTGTTATTTGTTTTGTGGGGCATTGCTGTGTCTATTAGAAGCACTTCAGACTAAATACCATATGGGGTATATGATAATAAACCAGTTGCCAAGTTTGCAGGAGTATGAAAGATTAAAGAAACCCTTGGGAAGAGGTATGCATTTCAATAAACTAAATTCTGTGCTGCTGATTCAGCAGAATTTACTACCAATCTCCCTCATCCTGCTGTGAGACTATGGCCTAAATCACACAGCTAGATTAGGCACCTGTATTCCATCAGCACTAGTATTTTTCCTAGCCCAAATGCTAGCACTGAGACAAAGTACTGAGCCCTGCTTATTTTCAAATTTTTGAATGAACAACAAAATGCTCTCCAAAACTGGGTCATCTTCAGAGGTCAGACCCATTTTAAGGCCTTGTTTTTAATTTTAAATATAAAATAGTTTAGGTTCCCCCATCATTCCTTTTTCCTGGAAGAAAAAAAGGTTTCAAGTAGTAGCTTATAAGCATACTAAACCGTTTAACACTTAAAACAAGAAAATTTAAAACAGTTAAAAATAAGTTAAGACCTTTACACATTTGCACATTTGGATTAAAATGAATTAACCCTTGAAGGCTTGTAAAAGCCATATTTGACTTGGCACCAGAGTGAAACTAGGATTGGTACCAATCAAGCCCATCAGAAGGTGATATTCCATAACTAGAGTGTCATAGTAGAGAATGTCCTTTTCTACATCTTCACACAGTGTATTGTCCCTACCAGTGAGACACAAATAATACACAAATTCAATACAGGGAGATGCGGGATACAAATAATAATAATAATAACAACAACAACTATTATTATTATTATTATTATTATTATTATTATTATTATTACGTATCCTTCCACCAGATCTCAGTTCTCAGGCAACGATATACAGTGGTACCTCGGGATACGAAATACCCAGGTTACGAAATTTTCGGGATACGAAAAAATCCCATAGGAAATCATTGTTCCGGGTTACGAATTTTTTTTTCGGGATACGAAGAAAATTTTTGGTGCTTTTTTCGGCTTTTTCGCACGAAACGCGGCTTTTCCCCATTAGCACCTATGGCAATTCGGCTTACGAAGGCTTTTCGGGTTACGAAAGCGGCCGCGGAACGAATTAATTTCGTAACCCGAGGCACCACTGTATAGGAAGAGCCATGCCTTCCAGTATCAAGTGGTTCTCAACCTGTTTAAGTCTTTAAGGCCCCATTCCCACTGGCTTATAATGCAGATCAGGACGTGAATCATGGGTGCATTGTTCTCATTTGAGCACACATTCGATCCACATTGCTCCGATATCGTTCCCATTGGAATTAGAATCTGACTCCCATGTGATCGAATTATCCCGAAAAAAACCCAAATCAGTGGTTGATAAACCGGTTTAATTTAACAGCGCATTTTCAGCGAGTTTTCCTGTGCCTCCTGAGTCTGATTTGCGGCATACGAATGGGAATGACAAGGGTGTCTGATTCGGGAACTTAGGGATGGGAGGAGCAGTGCTCAAGGGGCTGGCCAGGGGTGTCACCCGCTTGTTCTCTTTCCTGCATTACTGGCGCCTGTTCGCATAACCTTTCCCCTCGTGGAATGGAAAGCAGGGTAAGGTGATCGTGCTACATTGACCTCCAAATGCAGTAAACACATTACACCCCCTGCAACCTCCCCCCTGCTCCACATTCATAGACCAACGTGTGAGGAGACCCATTGAACACCATTTTAAACTATTTTTTTTCTTTTTTTCCCTTTTTTGCCTCTGCCTGAGCACCTGAGCAGCAGATCGGCTTTGCATTACATGCCTGCTTGATTGCCCCCCCCCAGACAGCCCAGGGAGCAATGGGGGAGGCAAAGGGATTTGGGGTGAATAGAGGCTCCTTCTCTCTTTCCCAGAGGAACTATGGGAAGACACAGAAGAGCCTTGGACCCAAAGGAATTTGGGGTGAATAGAGGCTCCTTTTTCCCTTTCCAGGAGGGGAAAACCACCTAAGTGACTAATTGGCTGTGATGTCAAGTGCTTAGGTGCTTGATTGGCAGCTGCTTTTTAAAAAAAGAGGTTCCAGAAGGGCAGTGGGAACAGGGAGCAAAATCCACTTCAAATTATCAGAGGGAAAATACCAGTGGGAATGAAAACTGGGATAAAAAAAACTGAGTATGTTTGCACCCATTTTTAATGGGAACGATGGGTCTGATTCGATTATGACTCAGAAAAAAAATCAGAGTCAGAATCGCAGCGATATACATCACGTTATATGCCCAGTGGGAATGGGGCCTAAATATAACTATGGGGCTGTACAAACAGCCCCTAAGGGGTGGCATGCAGCCACACCTTTACTGGCTGGATCGAGGCCACTACCTGATCTGGCCTCCAGAGGGTGGAAAAAGAAGCTGCAAAATGCAGCTACTTTTTGCGCTCTCTAAAAGGTGCCACAGCTGCGGTGGCACGGCTTTGTGACGGCCTTTTGACGCTGCATCATCTAGATGCAGCACCCAAGTTGCGCCATAATGCTGTCTAGAACTGTGTGCAGCATCATGGTGTAAGGGAGCGGAGTCACAGCATCGAGCGTGAGGATGCTCCGCCATGACTCCGCCCACAGGTCAGCACTCTGTGCCCGTCTGTACCAAGGCTATCAGTATAAATGCACACATATGCATTGTCATAAGGACAAGCAGACTCTTGAAAGTAATCCAATGAATTGACCATTCATTAATTATTTGCTTCAGGAGTAGAAACTGTACACCTTTGGACCACATGCAGCCCTTTGGGGAACAGGTCCAGGCTAGCCTTCTGGCCTTCCTGTTTCCCCATCAAACCCTCAAATGTCCAACAGTTTCCAAAAATATTCAATTAAAAACAGTCAAAAATCCACTACAATCTGTGGCCAGATTCTGCTTTACAACAACCACAAACTCCTTTAAAGTAACCAAGTCTGCTACCACACTACAAAAATAAAGCATTTTGAAACCACTGAAACTGCCATGGCTCAATGTTATGGAATTCTGGGATTTGTAATTTGGTGGCACATGAAGCTCTCTGACAGGGAAGGCTAACTATCTCTTAAAACTACTAATCCCAGAATTCTATAGCAAAATCATAGCAGTTGAGTCATAACAGTTAGTGGTGTCAAACTGCTTTATTTCTGCAGTGTGGCAGCAAACCCAGAATGATGAAAGCTCACATCCAGATACCCCAAAAGGCAGCTAAGATGGTATGGATAGAGAAATGAGTACTGTTTAAACGTTCCCTTCTGCATCACTTTTAAATACAGACAAAAAATAGCCTTCCAAGCACTGAAGTGTGCCCAGATTTCCTTTAGTTATAGCTGTCATGCCCTGCTTACTATTCAGGACTAGAAAATGTAGCTCAATAGTCTATGAAAATGGAAGCTGGCTTCCTCTAGTCACCACATGATGAAAAATTCATTCATCAAGACCACAGGTTGCTCACATAATTCACTACTGCTTGTTTATTGCTAGCATGAGGTGTCTATCAGCTAATAACAGTTTTATTAAACAACAGTGAGGCAGGATTTATTACTTCCTAGCTGGCTCATTTGTGTGGCAGACTATTTGGCCAATTTGGATAATTAAGTCAAGAGGCGACTTCAGAGGCTCCTAGGTTATGCATTTATAGACAGCCAGCACACTGCATTTTATAGTACATCCAGCTTCTTTGAAACAGCATATACCAGACAAAGCAATTCTTCCATTTTGACTCTGTTACAGCACCTTGCCTCGAGGTATGGAACTGGAGGTAGGAGCAGAATAATTACAAGCAAGGAAGAAAGAACAGAAATGAGTACTGTTTAAACACTCCCTTCTACATCAGTTTCAAAGGCAGACAAATGTTCTAAAGATTTTCTTCCCTAGTCATACTTCTGTTTACAGTCATTCCCCTGGAGAAAATAAACTCATACAAAGTGACTTCTAAGTGAACACAAAGGGCTGAATGAAAATAAAGACTGAAGTAAGCTGAAGGATCCATTTAATGTAATGTGCTATGGCAGATAATACAAATCTTCCTTCTCTCTTTTTGCTAGCTTCCACACAATTAGATACCTATCCCCTTGGGGAACTCCAGTTTGACATTATAGATGCTCAGATATAAATATGGGTCTAGTTGCGGCAGCAATGGACAGCACACTCAAGCTCTTTTTATTCAGGAAGCACAGCTTGCTTAGCACTGAAAATAAATGCTTCCCTTTACAGTAAATGGAGGAAGGGCACCGTTTTCCCATTAATTTGGGGGGCTATGTTGAATTTAGATAACAAAATATCAGTCTGATTTATTAAGCTGCCCTGTCTGAGTACTGGCTCATTTTAAATGAAAAATGAAACAAAAATGCAGATTTTCTTGCTCGGGAGATTCCCCTGAACACATACACAGCATGGAAACAAATTAATAGCCTATGTGTTGGTGTATGTTGCCTGAACAGATATTTGTATTTTTCTAACACAGATTTTTTTTGTTTCTTCTTTATCTTCTGAAATAGTAAATGGAAAGTGAATAATCATAGTACACTATGGGGCTCAACAGGCTGCCCCTTTTAGAGCCGGATCAGGGCTGTGGCAACTACATGTCATGGCCCTGATCTCTGCTTCCCGTGGTGCAAAAAGGAGCTGGAAAAAGCATACATGCTTTGAAAAAGTCTCCTTTCATGTCATAAGAGGCTTTTAAAAGTCTTATTGATGTATGGGAGAGATTTTAAGGGAAGAAAGCCCTGCTGGGGAGAGAGCTACAACAATCCCCTGAACTATCATACCTTTCCCCAGTGTAATTTAGCTCTTAGGGCATGTCTACATTTGACACAGTTTTCCCTCACCCAAAGGCATGATTTGACTGCTGACTATTCAGATGTGGGAAGGATATTCCTACCCTGAATCTGGGGAATCTCTCCCTTAACCCAAATTTAAAAGACTCACCTTTTGCTCCAGATTTTCTGGGAAAATCCAGAACAGTCCACAGTGATGGTGGGTGGCTGTCTGCCCATGTGATTGATGTTGGGTGCCTCAGAGGGAACGACTCACACCAAGGGCAGCACAGCAGGATGTCATGTAGATAGCTGCATGCCATCACTGCAAAATGTGCAAATAATTTGAGGGGGGAGGTTCAGGGAAGCCCTGGGACCAGAATACTCCAGGAATAGACCATAACATTCTGGTCAGTGTAGATTCATCAGTAAAAGGTCTCCACTGATACAAATGGAGGGTTTTTAAAAAGCTAAGTAGAATGTTTCTTCCTGTGTGAAAGGTGATGGTCTAGCCTTATCTACTGTGGAAATTCTTGGTCCAAGAAAGGTTACCACTAGTATAAATGACTCACCCTTTCTCCAACAGCTGCATACCATTAATCCTCATAAAGGGGCTGTGCAAACTGCCCCAAAGGGGAGGCCTGCATCTACCCCTTTTACAGTGAAATAAGGGCCACAGCAATCTCATGCTATGGTCCTGATCTGGCCTTTGCAGGGTGCAAAAAGGAGCTGCAAAAAGTGGCTCCTTTTTATGCTCTGAAAGGGCACGATAGCTGCGCCACTATGGCTTTGTGATGCTCCTTCAGTGCTGCATCATGTGGACGCAGTGCCAGAGGAGCACCATGGTGCTGCACACCATGTGGTATGGCACATGGTGTCATGGCACCCTGGGGCAGAGCCAGGACATGTGTCGTGTGGATACTATACCCCGACTCCACACCCAAGGTGCCCTTTCGCAGCAGTTAGCACAGCCCCAAAGTTCTCCAGTGATACAATCCTAGGCCTTGCTACTCCAAAGTAAGTCCCACTCCTAGGTTAATATATATGGGCTTGCATCCAAAAAACATTTGTGTAAAATTAACATTACTAACCAGCTTCTTACTTATCTCTCACTGATAATTGTCAAGGCTCAGCAAGGGCTTATAAATGGGAACAAGTGAAAATCTGATGTGGCCCCGCAATAATTACATGTCACCTAACCTCAGATGATGTCAACAATCTCATCATTTATTGTTCCCTCAAAGCTACATGAAAGATATCTCTGATTAGGTTCTCTGTCAGAAGTTCAGAAAACTCCATTAGGATAGGACTATCACTGGCTATTTTCCATAGTGAACATACAGTATGAAATCCAGTGTTCATAATCAGTTTCACATTCCACTGTTGGGAAGGGAGAATGACAGAAACCTAGTTGCTTTCAAGTCTTACCTGTGTACTTTAGGAGGCATTTGGCTATTTGGTTTACTACTTTGGAAAGCAGGTCCTGAACTAGATTGACAAAATTATTTGAAATAGTAGAGTTCTTCTTATTTTCCTATGAACTCATTGCCAGTCCATAAATTCCACTATTAAATATTCCATGTATGTGTACATTAGGGATGAGATGGTTATTCCAAAATATCCCTTGGGAACTTCAGATTTCCACCTCAGTGAGAAGATTTGTATTTCATTTGTATCAGCTTTCTCAAGGGGGGGTGGGGAGAAGCTCAAATTGTTTTTAACTGTAAGTGCACTTTAGAAAACTGCACAAAATTCATTCAGTCATAGAACTATATATTAATGTGTTGTCTAGTTGTGTATGTGCTGTATATCTATTGTTCTGGGGACAATGTACTGTTCCTTTGAACTTTGGGAGTGTAGATCCCATTCTTGTTTTAAAGGTATGCAATACTTCAAGTTGTGCAACATAGTGTGGCTTCTAAAGCTGCACAACACTCCATTTTACGACTGATTTCCCTCTCTGATTTGTTAGACTATTTCATAGCTTTTGAAGCTGCACATAATCCTGTTCTGTGCTCCCCTGCCTTTTAGGAGAAAAAAGTTTTTAAAGTTGAGCAACATTTAAGAGCTTCACAACATTCCAGTTTCTGCTTTTTTTCCTATCTTGCTCCATATTTTTCATGAGAATGCTGCACAGCTTTCTGAAAAATTGTGCTGCTTTGTGGCAAGCTCTGTAACTTTATTCAGAAGGTTGCACAGATTCCTGTCATTTTGGAGAAAAACCACAATTTCTGAATATCTTAAATCTCTGGAAAGGAAAATTGATTTCTTTTTCCTCACATCTCTCAGCAATGGGAAAATCTAGCTACCATCTTTAGTGTACATGCAGTGTAAGTACTTGTTTGCACAAGAAGAAGAGACAGGAACATTTTCTTCTTGCTCACTGTGACGGAGGTATTTCCCAGTGCTTCTGGCAAGAGTTCTCATACTGGTGAGAACAATTTTTCCTCAAAGTAATTGGTTGCAAAAAATGTGGTGGCTGCTACTTAGTATGAATATGCATTCACTTTGGGGGATTAAAAATATTGGTTTTAGAGTGGGTTCCATATTTGGTTCGGGGATCCAGTTCCATATGGGTGCTTGCAGTTCACTTTACAAAAGCAAAGGATACTAGTTTTGCACAAAGACATTTCTGTGTAAATTGTGGAGGCACTGGTGGATAAAAGAAGATAACAACATCTTGTCCTACTCATGCACCAAAGATGAGAAATCTGGTGAAGACTGAACACAACTTGTCTGGGTAGCCTGAATTAACTAGAATGAGGACTCTATCAAGAATTTTTCACATTCCTTGCTAATTGTTCATACAGTAAGTTTTAGTGACAACATACTAAAGACATGTGTTCTTCACTTTGCATTTAAAGCTGAATAATAGCAAGCAAAAATAATCTTAAATACACTTGGACTTTTACTGAGATGTTCACACTGCATGGGAGAATCTCCATAACAGCATCTCTCCCCCCCCCCCCCCTCATTTAAAATAAAATCCTCTTGCAATGCCTGTATGCCACATAGATTTCTAGGCAAGCCTTGTGTATGACATGCTAGTTTTCTATGCAACTTTGTACAACATAATCCCTGTGGGCCCATACTGTCTTTGGGGGCATCTGTGTTCTACAGAAGACTGAAGAATTTGGTGTGAGGACATGAGGTAGATGTAAGAAGTTTTGTCGAGGGTTAAAAGCTTGTGAGAAGATACAGCCTGAGGAAATCAGAGAAAAACAAAATTACTCATCCCTAGGAAACCAAGAAGGAGAGAATAACCACTGTCCTCAGTGGTGTACTGAGGGCTGGTGTCACCCAATGTGGAGGCATTGGGAGAGCAGACATCCTCAGCCTCCATTGGTTCCTTTGGGCTCTTGCATGGCTTCAACCATCCCAAAGCCCAAATGGCCAAAGCTCAAATGCATGGCTGCAGTCATGCCAGAACCCAAGTAGAAGGAAGTGTCTTGCCTGCTGGGCAAGCAAGAAAGGGATGCAACACCCTTTCTCACTTGCCCAGCAGCTGCACTGGGTATATCACACCACTGGGTGGCACCCCCTGTGGGATGTCACCTGGTACAGTCCTCACCTCTGCAACCCCCTTGTGACACAATTGACTGCCTTCTGCCCTCATATTGTGACATTTCTTCAGCAGATCCTGCTACTCCACTGCTAGGGTGCATAACAGAGCTTAAAGCTGATGCCTGCATCCCAGAACTGCATGACCAGAGACAAGTCCAGATGGGTCTAAATACTCACCTCTGCCTAACTCCATTACAGACTTCACTGTTTTCTGTTTTATTAGTTAGAGACTTTCAGGTGACTGTGTGTCGTATCATTCAGACACTATTCCTTTATTTAGAATGGTTTAAAGATAAAGAACCATAAGTAGGGCAAACAAATGACTTTAACATCAGCACTTTACTCCTGAACAGGAGACTTACCTGGCACAAAAGTCATAGTCATCTCCAGTATGGTGAAATGTATAGCATTTACATTTAGAGTTTTTTTTAAAAAAAATTGCATTTTGTTTCTTTCGTAAGCTACTTTGAGCCCCAGTATTAAGAAACATGTGGGATATAAAGGAAATAGAATAATAAAATATAAAACCATCATCATCATCATCATCATCACCAAAAATTTACATCTGAATATATGAATAATCAGTGCCAAACTCTCTCCTCTTTTCTACCTTTTTTGATTATGCATTTTCTCTTCTTTTCTCTTCAATTATTTGTAAGTGACCCCCCCCCCCCCCGACATTCAGGTGTCTCTGATTAGCAGCTTGTTTCTGATAAAGCCTCCACAACCTTTGAAGGCCCTTCTTTTTGGCTCAATGCTCCCTGAAGGTAGGCACACTTCCCTAATCCTCCTCTATATCCACAGACTTGGCCACAGGCAGACTTGGCTGCTGAACCTCTGGAGAGCCCCCAGACTCTGCTACAGCAGAGCTAGGACCTGTCTCAGGCTCCCCAATTATAGGCTTAGGTCCCAGAGGCTCTGGCTCATCTTCTGAGTCCTCTGAGTCATCCTCCAGGCTGGCCATGACATCTTGTCTTCTAGGAAAACTTCAGACTTCTAGGGAAAGTTTACCCTAAGATCCATTTATTTGCCTTTTTTGCAGTCCAGGGTATCTGCAAAACTCTCTTCTGACATCACATTCAAATGAGTTGATTCTTTTGCTATCAGCTTTCTTCAGTGTCCATCTTTTATAACCACATGTAGAAATTAGAAATACAATGGCAATGACAATCCTGATTTTGGTATTCAATTATAGATCTTGGTAATTGAGGATCCTGTCTAGCCCCTTCATAGTTGTCCTTTCAAGTTTGAATCTTCTGATTTCTTGACAACAGTCCCTACTTTGATTAAGATACAGAATATATAATTATACTTTGAGATTTTAGCCCTCCCCCTCTGAAAAAATGCCCCATTTATTTCTGACACAAGTTTACCATCAGTAAGGCCTAAGTGTCAGGTAATAATGATCACCAAGAATTCATCACATTACCAGTTAATCCTTGAATGTTCAGTTAACAGAACAAGCCAATAACAAGGGGAGTTAAGACTATAACAAATAAAAGCAATATAACCAATTTCAGGGAGATTATTGCTTTCATAAACCGTATTAAATGATTTTTGAAAAAGAAGCAATTGCTATTTTGTTTTGTTTTAGTTATCTGAAGTTGAGTAAACGAGAGACTGCTTTGTTAAATTGGTTATTTCCAACCAATTTTCTAAGAATTTAGGACACAAGGAATGCTCTGATAGCTGTATAATGAACATTCTAAATGCACTAGAGGTTGTTCTTTATTTCCATTGGTGGAAGGAAAAACATTAACTTGGTAATGTGATCGGTCCTCAACAAAGCTACTTCCTAAATCAGCATACACAATTATAATCAGCTCTTAGTGTGTTTAGCAATTAGAATGTCAAAGCTCATCAGTAATTAAAAATGTAGGTCAGAAAGCTAAATAGAAAAGGATAGTCCGTACCAAATGTTCTACAACAAGGCTTTAATGGGTTGTTTTAGTTGTAATCATATACACACTTGTCTTGCATAAATGCCTTTGACATCTATGAAAACTAACACATTTAGTATTATTTACCACAGTGAGAAACAACTGAAATCCAAATGTGTTTTATAATTCCAAGCAATTATGAGAATGCCTTTGAAAGTCCAAGAAGAAGGAAAGATCCTGGTGTGATCATAGAAAGTGTCCAAGAAGCACACTTTGCCATCTTGGTCATCTTTGCAATCTTAATCAAAGAGCACACGAACAGAGTTAGGCACAGGATGATCCTAGTTTGAAAAGGCACTTATTGTGGAGTGTTTGCACTTTTAGTTTTCCCATCTTTTACATTGTCTCCATCCATAGCAGAGCATTTGTGGTTTTGTATGTAGGATTACCATGTAGCTGTCACTTTGTAATAATCATAATTAAAAAGGTGATAGCATACATTTAAACAGAAAATTCTATGTCTGGTGTCCTCTTGGCTGAATTGAAGATTTCAGAATTAATAAATAAACCTATTAGCGCTGCTATCAGAGGCCCGGAACAGACGGGCCGTTTGTGACACATTTGTAACATGCTAGGGTTGCCTTGGGGTGGTGCAGCCACATGCTCCTCAACCCTAGCATGTGATGAGGGCATCATCATGGTGGTCACCATGATGATGTTGTGCACGTGCCGCGTCCAAACGGTGCAGTGCGTGATGTCTTTGCACCATCCCAGGCCTCTTACAGTGGCCTGGGCACAGCGCAAGGAGGAACACTGAAAGAAAGCTCCTTCTGGGCATGCATCTTATTCCCACAGCCATTTTGTGGCTGTGGGAACAATGCCAGGGAGAAAGGGAACAAGCGGCCCTTTTCTCCCATGGCTGTGGCTCCAAGGACACCCTTTTTCCAGGCCTCGGGGAAGCGATGTTTTGCCGCTTCTCCGTGGTCTGGAGAAGCACTAGATTGGGTCTTCTGCACTGTCAGTATGGCTGCCCTGGCCCCAATCTCCGGGGAAAGGGGCAAGTGCAGGCTGCCCCAAAAGGCAGTCTGTACCACACCAGAGTTAAGTATCGGTGAAAAACATTGAAGTCACTGAACTGGAGGGAAGGTATAAGGGTAGTCTCCAATAAGCCAAATAGACATTCTAGTCTACTTTGCTGGCTCGCTGAATTAATTGGTTCTACATCTGATAATTCTGATGAGAAATCCGTAGTTAGGACAAGAGGCAACTGTCAGAACAGAACATGAAAAAACAGAATCTCAAAAGAGCCAGGCAAAGCTTCATGCTTTAACCCTATCTGTTAAACTTCTATGCAAAATCTATTAAGCAGCCCTGAGAGCCTTTAGGACTGAAGAGCGGAGTATAAATACTGTAAATAAATATATAAATAAACAAAATATGAAAAGCAGGTTTGGACACAGAAGAAGGAGAAAGGAATATCAACAATCTCGCGTTACAGACCGCCTGAAAATGGCAGTCTGCCACCACCGCCGCCGCTGCCGGTTGCTGCGTCAGGGAACTGCAGCAGTCAAACCACGTAGTTCCCAGACGCAACAAAAAGAAGCCGCAAAAAGCGGCTTCTTTTTGCACCCTGGAAGTGGCACCGCAAGTGGCCAATGGTGCACTTGCGACATCACTTCTGTTGTGGGACGTGCGGACGCTATGCATCCACGATGTCAAGATGGCGGCGCCCATGTAGAACGGGCGGTGCCATTTTGTACATCCTCAGGATGTACTAGGGTTAGGGGCGTGTGTAAAAGACACCCTTTAACCTTAGTACGTCCTGGGGACGTACTTTACGCCCGTGCGGAACGGGCCAAAGATACACAGAGAAACAATACTACTAGCAAAAAGCATCACAGACCTAGAGCAACTACTCAAGATGATCAAGAAAGAAAGTGCAAAGGCAGGCTTATTGTTGAACATAAAGAAAAGAAAAATAATGACCATGGATAATTTACACAAATTCAGCCTAGACAACAAAGAAATAGAAATAGTAAAAGAGTTCTCATACCTGGGATCAGATATTGATCAGACTGGGGACTGTAGTTAGGAAATCGTAAGAAGATTCAGAATAGAGAGGGCAGCTATGAGAGAACTAGAAAAGATCCTAAAATGTAAATATACACAACTGAGCATGAAAGCTAAAATCGTACAAGCCATCGTATTCACTATCACCATGTATGGATGCGAGAACTGGATAGCTACAAAAGTGGACAGGAAGAAGATAAATTCATTTGAGATGCGGTGCTAGAGAAGAAACCTAAGGATTTCAAAAAGTCAGCCAAAAAGTCAAACAAATGTCCTAGAACAGATCAAAAATCTCTCTGGAACCCAAGAAGATTGAACTGAGGCTGTTGTATTTTGGCCACATCAAGAGAAGGCATGACTCACTGGGGGGATGCAATAATGCTAGGAAAGGCAGGGGGAAGCAGAAAGAGAGGAAGGCTGTATGCTAGATGGATGGACTGTATTCAAGAGGTCACAGATATGAATTTCCATGAACTGAGCAGGGCAGTGGAAGACAGAGAGTTTTGAGCATCACCATGGGTCGAGATTGACTTGAGGATAGTTAACAACAACAACAACAACAACAACAACCATAAGTATTAACGTGCCACTCAGCAATTGATTCAAAGGGCTGACTCTAGTTGGGAGTAGGAACAGGATTTAATCCAATGAATGGATTATAAGAGCACTTTCCCCCTCCAAATAAATTAGTTTTTAATAGCACCATAGTTGAATAGATGTAATACATCATCATCATTTGAAGGATACATTAAGAGTTTTCCATGTTTTTAATATAGAAATTAGAAAAAAAGTAATATTAAACAGATGGGATGTAATTTGCAATTCACCTGGGTAGATTCTTGTGTGGATTCATGGTAAAAATAAAGTTTTCAGAGGCATGTCTTAAGAGATTTTTCATGTATATTCTACCATGGATAGAAAATATGTGGTCCCACAGGTATTTCAGGACCGCAACACCCGTCGTCTTTTATTCTTGGCTATGTTGAGTAGAGATTCAGGGAGTTGACTTCCAGGAATATCTAGATGGCTCTAAGATATGCTCCTATGTCTTGTAACCATGTTTAGAGCCATTACATAGAATATGAGCCACAGTAAATGGTTGATAATTTTCAACCTCTGAAAGACAGCGGTCTTTAAAGTCAGGAAACAACATAGTCCTTATATGAAGTAAGAAACATACTGATTAGTGCCTATGCCACTGAAGATTCTTTCCTCTAAACAGGAATGCATAGGAATGCTTTTACATAGCCCAGACCACAATCAGTAATCATTTTAATTTTGAAATCTTAATGACCTTTACTATGTAAAAGATGTCAGTTGGTTTGACAACCTGCACACTCATAGACTAAGAACAGTGCCTTCCAATAAGGTTGCTGTTGCCAGGAACCACCATCTGTACTTTCTCTACTGAGAACAGTAATATGAACCAAAAATGCTAAGTATCTCTTGCTACAAATATCAAAAGATATGTGTTCTCCTTAAATGGAACTGATTTTTTTGCAGTAATATATAGGTAGAAAACAAACAAACTGAAACGCAAATATGTGTCCAAATGAGAGTTGGAAACATGGCATATGTGTAAACAAATAAAACAACAACAATACTACACTCTGGTTTGTTAAACCAGCTAGTGAAATCTAATGAAAGTTAGATTTTCTGATCTGATCAGTGATCAGAATAGATGCCAAATATAAAAATCCTCCATGTCTGAAATCTAAAAGGAAACAGTAACGCGAACATTTTCTAGCTTTGTAGCATGTCAAGTATTGCCAAATGATATGTGACACATTTTAGGAGAATGGGCAAAAGAAATAATGGACAAAGGAAATAATAAACAAATGGGATGTTTATTATTAACTGTATCTGCTAAATACAGTGTAAGCTTTTAAAACACATAGGTAACATCTCTGCAAACATTATTTCTTCTTTCCAGTTTATAATACTTACTATGAATTGTCAGAGACTCGAACAGGTCTATAGCCTCTTATCCCTGATACATTGTCAACTTTGGGTGTGTTTTACCAACTGAACCACTCCATATGCCTAACATTTCTTAGACACTTCTCCCTTCTGCCTCCATCAGAACATCCTGCTGGAATAGTAAAATTTGCTTTTAGAGACAAGATTGCATTTTTAAAAGGAATGTAGATTTCTGTGGGTTGTAGCCAAAGAGTTTGCCCATATGTGATAGCATTACTCATTTACAATGCCCCATTGTGTAGGAAAGGAAGGTCAAATCAAAACTGGAACAGACTGGCATGAAAAGCCAGCTTCCAGCCGACTTAAGGGCATGGCATATGCATGACACATGCCCCCAAGATGTCTGGAAGCTGGCTTCACATTGCCTAAGTGCCCACATATGGACCAGCTTCCAGGTGCTCTGACAGCATGGCATTTGGATGCCACACTTTGCCAGAGTGTCTGAAAGCCACAGTGGCATGGAAAAGCTGGCTCTTTGCAGCTTCTTTTTGAGCTGACAGAAAGCCGGATTGGGCCTCAGCATACGGTTGCCATGGCCCCAATCCAGCTTTCTCAGGGGCGGCTTGAAGTCGCCCCTTCATAGATGTTTATTCCACACACCCCACACCCCCCAGGAAAAATCTCAATTACACTAGTAGCATGTCTGCTGAAGATAAAGCCTTCTGTGGAGAAGGATTTTTTTTTTAATCTAATGGGGGCATATTATGGAGGTAAACGTATATATTGAGAATTGCTATAGAAATGTTATCAATATAGGACACACAAGCCCCATTTTCAAGTGAATATATATTTCCCCCCTTTGGAATGCATACCTAGTAGTTAGTACATTTTACTTTTAATAATAATAGGTACCAGTTAATTAATAATTGTTGCAGAGGAATAACCTAATGAAACCTCAGAAAATCTGCTCACCATTGTCACGATCACTTTAATCTCCACTAATAAGTTTTTTTCAGTGACAGTACCGTGGACCTTTTCATCCCACCGCTGACACCAATTTATGTCAAGCCCCTTCACCTGTATTCACTATTATATCTAACCTGTGTTCCTGCCACCTTCCTATGACTGCCACTTTATTCTTAAAATATGTTTTGAATAGATAGTAGCATGGTAAATATTCATTCAGTTACACAATGTTATTTTACTGTCACTTTCTGTAGAGAATATCAGCTACTTTCACTTAAGACTCTCACAAACTTGGTATTAGGTTTCCTTCTCAAACCTATCTCTACCCTAGAGATACCCTGTTATTGTCTAAAGAACACACTAAATAGTTCTGTTTATTATGCACTAATAAGCCTTGAATGGGCTTAAATCTTGGGGCACATACAGTACTGTTCTCAATTGTTTATTTTTTAAAAACAAATCATCTTACCGCTTTACAACTTATTGGAGGTCCCAAACAGACAGGCAGTAAGTACCGGCTTGAGAGGGGATGTGGCGTTTAGATGAAGAATGCCCCGATGCCACCCCCAAGCCAGCGTCACACCACCCACCCAATCAGATGATGTGAGTGTTGCAACACTCTCAGAATGTGGTGTTTATACACTGCACACTGTAGGAGTGCCACAACGCTGTGGTAGAAGGGCATCCGTTTTCCAGTTCAAAAAGGAATGGCATTTTGCCACCTCTTTTTGAGCTAGCAAATAGCCAGATTGGGTTATAGCGTGCAGTTGCCACAGCCCCAATCCAGTGCTCAAAGTGGCAGATGCTGTGGGGGCCATCTGTTTTGGCCCTTAGTTCCAGGAATAGTGCAAGAAAGTAAAGCTGAGCTAAGATTTTGCAATCCAGGTATAAAGGGGAAAGTGAGAAAGAAAACACCGCCCCTCATTAAAAGTGAATACGCAATGGCTGACTGTGGTGGGCAATTGTTGCAGCTGTTACTTCTTTAGTTTACTACTTCACCTTAGTATCAAAACTTCCCAGTGAACTATGATGTGAGTGTAGTCAGTGTTTTTTGTTTGTTTTGTTTTGTTTTGGTAGTTAGATATACTGCAGCATATTAATTTTGTATTAGAAAAATCTTTTGAATTTGTAGGCACAAAGCTTCTTTTAAAAATAATTCTGTGATATGGAATTTAACTGATGGTCAGTGTGATTAGACATTTTGTCCTTTTACTGTTGCTGAAAGACTTACACTCCAATTTTTGAAAGATTAATACTGATCATACATTTTTCAATGGTCAGAAGATCTTACCACTTTAGCTATGCATAAAAGTCAAGAAAGCACAGTTCTGAAAAAAAACATATTGATGTATTTATCTAACCAATCTGCTTCTCTCCCCTTTCCTTTCCCTTTTCTTCTTTGCCTTTGTAAATATACATTAAAATTCATTTTGTAAAAAAAAGAAAGAAAGAAAGCAAAAAAGAGAAAAACAAAAAAGAAAATCCATTTGCTCCTTCTCTCTTTGCTATGAAGGAATTAGAATAGAAAGATTAGAATTCACCACACTTCTCTGCAGTGGTTCCTTTTGAGCCATACTTTGTCAGGATGTACCAGTAGGGGACACCATATTTTCCATTCTTTGCTTTGGGCCACACTGATCACAAGGGTTTGGTCTATTGTAGACTGGGAGGGAATAAAGGCTTTTGAGAAATAAATATTTCTGAACATCTTGAGGTATCTTAAGGGTAAAGGATTGTTTAGCTTTAATCTTAGTTTGAGGGCCTATTTTAAATTACCCTAAAACTTTGTCAACAGAATCCTATCTGAAGCTGGTCAGATTAAGTGAGGGGGGGGGGGCGGTGCTCAAAAGTTCTTGTCCCGACCGACTTCCCAAACTCTGAGCATAATTTTGTCATTTTGTATTTTAAAAGGCTGTCCCGTGGTATTATAATGTGCTAATTTGAAGGATTGTACCTCCAGTTTCTAAATTTTTTCACATCATTTATGGAACCATGCCAATGAAAAGTGTGGAATTTTCAAGGGCTGAAATCTGGGCCATCATGAAGTCCTATTTATAGTCATGACTAGAGTAAACCCATGGGATCAACTGAATTTATCTGAAACTCACTATGCAGCAGTTGATCCAATGGATCTACTCTAGATGTCACTAACCAACAAGATTCCAGCCATGCAGTTGTGTGTACTTGGATGGTACATAACTACTGTCATTTACTTCAATGCATCATTTGATTCACTGGGATTGCAGAGAAGCCATTGTATGTTTACCCTTGAACAATGGGAAAATAAGCAGTCATGATGTTATATGTACAATTGGTAGCATACTGTCAGTATTCAGAATTGTGGTGTAGCACAATCATCATATATCATCTACCACATGAGTGTAGATTTATATTCTGTTGTTGTTGTTGTTGTTGTTGTTGTGTGCCTTTGAGTCATTTTGAACATGTGGATAATCTAAGGCAAAATGATCACACTGTTTTCTTGGGAAGATTTGTTCAGAGGGAGTCTGCTATTGCCTTCCTTATAGGGTGAGAGAATATAACTTGCCCAAAGTTACTCCATGGTTTTCCATGAGTGAACAGAAATTTGAAACCGAGTGTCCTAGAGTCCTATTGCAATATTCAGGCCACTACATGATGCTGGCACTTATAGAATCATAGAGTTGGAATAGACCACAAAGGCCATCCATCACAATCCCCGGTGATGCAGGAACTCACAATCAAGGCACACATACATCCCTGCCCAGTAGATGGCCATCCAGCCTCTGTTTAAAGACCTCCAAAGAAGGAGATTCCACTACTCTCCGAAGAAGTATGTTCCACTACTCAACAGCTCCTACTGTCAGGTAGTTCCTCCTATTGTTGAGGTGGAATCTCTTTTCCGGCAGCTTCCATCAATTTTTCTGGGTCCTATTCTCTGGAGCAGCAGAAAACAAGCTTGCTCCATCTTCAGTATGACACCCTTTCAAATACTTATATCACCTCTTAACTGTCTTTTCTCCAGGCTAAACATACCCAGTTCCCTAAGTTTCTCCTCATAAGTCATGGCTTTCAGACCCTTCACCATTTTGTAGCCTTCCTCTGGACACATACCAGTTTGTCATTGGCCTTTCTGAATTATGCTGCCCAAACCTGGACAAAGCAGAATAGAGTGGCACTATTACTTCACTTAATGTAGACACTATACTTCTGTTGATAAAACCTAGAATGACATTGGCCTTTTTGCTGCCGCATCACACTGTTGAGTCATGTTTAACTTGTGGTCTACTATGACTCCTACATCCCTTTCACACATTGTTTTGTTAACCCAGGTGTCCTCCATCCTATATCTATACATTTCAATTTTTTTCTGCCTAAGTGCAATATCTTACATATCTCCCTGTTGAAATTCATTTTGTTAGTTTTGGACCAGCTTTCTAGTCTATTAAGACTGTGTAGATTTACATTACAGAAGCACAATGTAGGGCTTCAACCACAACCGTGGTTTCCCATTCCACTAAAAAAAAGGTGGGGGGTAGAGAGAAGGAATAGCCAATATTTCCAGGATGGCAGTCATGTTAATAGCAAAGATAATGGTCTTGAAGAAAGTTTAGTTTCATTTGATACAATCTTTTAACTGCAGCCCACTCCATCAGATGCATGGAGAGCAGACAGTGTTGGAATTGGAGAAGTATGCAGTTCTGCTTGCAAAAGTATTGTGTGCTATAGGATGTAACAGATGTACTTATGCTCTCCAGTATGTTCTCTCTTTGTATTGTATGCTCCACTACTGTCTGTCCTCTACACTGATGTTCTCAGGTTCTTATACATATAACCCCTCTGTCATGTAGTCAGTGGCAGCACTTCCCATATGTACATTATGAAATTTGTGGTTCTCTAAAAAAGCTTCCACTTCACTAAAGATTGCTTATTGATGATGAGTCACAACACCAGCTTCCATACATGACAACAAACAGATGGTTATGCACAAGAATGAGAAAGAACAGAAATACAAAAAGTATGAACAATGATTATTAAGTTAACAGCAGTCATTAAAAATAGTAATTGGGCTGTAATACAGAAATGTTTGATTCAGTGAACTGATTAATGCATATAGATTGGGGACAAGCTTTTGTTCCTGTTAAAACCACATAAACTAAGATAACATTCATCGGGTTAAAACTGAATATTAGGAGTTATTCAAGTGCAGTTACTATAGTTATTCATGGGTTTCACAAATGATTGTGACCAACATGATTGATCACACTACAAAAGGAAGTCCTATTCCATCATTTTATTCAAAAGCTTTTAGCATATGTACTTTGTTAAAAGAGGTGTTTGAGTCAAGATATCCTAGGTCCAAAACACACTGCAGAAATAATCCAGTTTGAGACCTCTTTAATTGCCCTAACTCAGTGCTAGAGAATCCTGGAAATCGTAGTTTATTGTGGCACCAGAGCTCTCTGACAAGGCTAAATTATCACAAAACTACAGTTCTCAGAATTCCCTAGCACTGAGACAGGGCAGTTAAAGTGGTCTCAAACTGGATTATATCAGTGTATTTTGGACCCTTGTCATTTTAATGGCCTTTACATAACTGTCTCTTTGGTGTAGTGGTTTGAGTACTGGATTATGACTTTGGAACTAGAGTTCAATTCCCTGGAAACCTGCTGGTTGTCCAGGTCACACTGTCAGTTTCCGAGGAAGGCAAAGGCAAACCCCCACTGATCAAATCTTGCCATGAAAACCATATGATAGTTTCACCTTAGGGTTGCCATAAGTTGAAAATGACTTGAAGGCACACAACAACAACAACAACAACAACAACAACAACACATACATGTTTAAAACATTACACCTCAAAATGGTGGTCTATAGACTTGTGCCAATCCGTGTCCCCTTGCCTGTCAGCCACTAGCAAGTTTCCAGGAAGAAAATAAAGAATTGTAGCCAGTAGGACAAATATGGTACCAGTCCTTGGAAGACTGGGGGTGAAAACTGCTGGTCTGCCACATCAAATAATGTGAGATGCTCTGGTCTAAAAGACCATGAAGGATCTTACAGATTTATAAGTTATAAGGCCTGGGCTCTAAGATCTTCACGAGAAACCCTTATCTCCACCCACAAGCACAGTTGGTAGGGACATGACAGAGGGCCTTTTTCATGGCTGCCCTTAGACTCTAGAACTCCTTACCAGGGAGGCTAGAATGGTCCTCTATTTGTTGTCTTTCCACCGGCAGGTAAAGATTTAGTTTTGACTAAAAAATGTGTACTTTCTGATTACGCAGCTATTGAATTTCTATTTTCAGATCATTACCTTATTTCCTTTCCCCTTACTTAAAGCCCTCCCTTCACCGGACTATTGGCATTCTTTTCTAAACCTCTATTCCATGAATCTTCAGACATTCAGCCAGGCACTGGACTTGGCAGCTCTGTGAATTCAGCTGTCTCTTTATTTAACTCAACCTTTTCCCATATTCTTGACTGTTTTGCCCCTTTATTGACTTGCACAACTTCTTCAATTAAGCCACAGCCCTGGCTTACTCCAGTTGTTCAGTATCTCTGATCTTGTTCTCAAGCAGCCGAGCGTCTATGGAAAAAGTCCAGGGAATTGGCAGACTTTATCCATTATAAATTTGTCCTTTCTTCTAATACACAGTCTATCTCTCTGGCAAAACAGAATTATTATACATCACTGATTAGTGCTAATGAGCGACAGCCTCAGCATTTTTTTCTCAACCTTTAATTCTTGGTTAAAACCCCAAATTTCCATCAGTTGCTTCTTCATTTTCTCATAATGATTTTACTACTCACTTCATTGCTAAAATTGATTTAATTCGCTCTTCTTTGGAGGTCCCTGGCTCATCTCTTGTTCCAATACCTCAGCCACCCACATTGGTAAAGTTTTCTGCTTTCCCCCCAATCTCTTTAGATGAATTGGCTAAGCTGGTGAAATTGTCTACTCGTCTACTTATTCTATTGATCCCATTCCTTCTCATTTATTAAGCTCGGTTGCTCCTTTAATTCTCCCTTCTCTATTTTCTATTATTAATCTATCTATCCTTCTGATTTCAAATATGCTCTGGTTTCTCCCATTCTCAAGAAGCCCTCACTTGACCCGTTCTCCCTCTCTAATTATCGGCCAATCTCACTCCTGCCTTTCTTTTCTAAGGTTCTGGACCAGATGAACTGCATCCAAGGGTATTAAAAGAACTGGCAAATGTAATATTGGAGCCACTGGCAATAATCTTTGAGAATTCCTGGAGAACAGGAGATGTCCCAGGAGGACAAACATTGTCCCCATCTTCAAAAAAGGGGGGAAAGAGGATCCCAACAATTATCGTCCAGTTAGTCTGACATCAATACCAGGAAAGATTCTAGAGCAGATCATTAAACAGAGAGTCTGTGAAAATTTAGAAGGCAATTCCATAATTACAAAGAGTCAACATGGGTTTCAGAGAAACAAGTCATGCCAGAAAAATCTTACCTCTTTCTTTGATAAAATTACCAGCTTGGTAGATGAAGGGAATGCTGTGGATATAGTATATTTTGATTTCAGTAAGGCCTTTGACAAAGTTTCCCATGACATTCTTGCAAAAAGCTAGTGAAATGTGGGCTAGACAAAGTAACTGTTACATGGATTTGTAATTGGTTGACCAGCCGAACCCAAATGGTGCTCAACAAGGGCTCCATTTCATCCTGGAGAGAAGTGACCAGTGGGGTCCCACAGGGCTCTGTCCTGGGCCCAGTGCTATTCAACATCTTTATCAATGACTTGGATGACAGAATTGGGGGCGTACTCATCAAATTTGCAGATGACACCAAATTAGGAGGAATAGCTAATACTCCAGAGGACAGGATCAAAATTCAAAATGACCTGAATAGACTAGAAAGCTGGGCCAAAGCTAACAAAATGAAATTCAACACGGAGAAATGTAAGGTACTGCACTTAGGGCAGAAAAATGAAATGTACAGATATAGGATGGGGGATACCAGGCTGAATGAAACTACGTGTGAAAGGGACCTAGGAGTCCAAGTAGACCAACAAGTTGAACATGAGTCAACAGTGTGATGTGGCAGCTAAAAAGGCCAATGCAATTTTAGGCTGCATCAATAAAAGTATAGTGTCTAGATCAAAAGAAGTAATAGTGCCACTATATTCTGCTTTGGTCAGGCCCCACCTGGAATATTGTGTCCAATTCTGGGCACCACAATTAAAAAAGGACATTGAGAAACTGGAGCGTGTCCAAAGGAGGACGACTAAGTCATTCCTCATAGGACATGGTTTCCAGACCCTTCTGGAAACCATGTCCTATGAGGAACGACTTAGGGAGCTGGGGAGGTTTAGCCTGGAGAAGAGAAGGTTAAAGGGTGATATGACAGCCCTGTTTAAATACTTGAAGGGGTGTCATACTGAGGAGGGAACAAGCTTGTTTTCTGATGCTCCAGAGACTAGGACCCAGAACAATGAATGCAAGCTACAGGAAAAGAGATTCCACCTCAACATTAGGCGGAACTTCCTGACAGTAAGGGCTGTTTGACAGTGGAACAAACCCCCTCGGAGTGTAGTGGAGTCTTCTTCCCTGGAGGTCTTTAAACAGAGGCTTGATGACCATCTGTCGGGGATGCTTTGATTGAGATTTCCTGCATGGCAGGGGGTTGGACTGGATGGCCCTTGTGGTCCCTTCCAACTCTACAATTCTATGATTCTATACTGTTTATTCTCATTGTCCAGAATTTATTTCCACTAACTCTCTAATGGATCCTTTTCAGTCTGGCTTCTAGCCATTACACTTGACTGAGACAGCTCTTGCCAAGATTACTAATGATCTTTTTTTGGGCCAAATTGAAAAGTCTTTACTCAGTATTGATTTTTCTTCATCCGCTGCCTCCAATACTGTTGATTATGGTCTTATGGTGGATCTGCTCCAGGATCTTGGATTTTCTGATTCCGTCCTTAACTGGTTCAGATCCTACCTTTCTGATAGATCATTTGCTGTGACTATTGGAGGCCAAGTCTCCACTCCTGTGCCTCTGTCCGTTGGAGCTCCACAGGGTTCTGTCTTGGACCCATTGTTATTTTCTCTTTATATATTTTCCCTGGGTAACCTTATTGGCTCCTACGGTTTTCATCACTTATACGCTGATGACACCCAACTGTATTTCTCCACTCCAGAACTCTCTCCAGATGTTGCACAGCGAGTGTCATCATGTCTGTCTGCTATTTCTACTTGGATGCTCCATCGGCACCATAAACTCAATATGGACAAGACCAAGCTACTTGTTTTCCCACCGAAGCCTACTCTGCATTATTGATTTTCAATCACAGTTAGTGGCACTAATATTTAACCTGTGAAGGAATAGTGTAGTCTTGGTTTCATTTTTGATTCTTCCCTTTAGTTCGTTCCTCAAATTCAGGTCCTTTTATATGCAATCTGTTTTAAAACTGTAATAATTTAATTCTCTTTTAATGTAACTCTTTTCTATGTTTTTAATTTTACTGTTTTTAATCTTATAAACCACTCTGATAATAATAATAATAATAATAATAATAATAATAATAATAATAATAATAATAATAATAGTTTGAAAGTTGTATCTGCTAGGGAAGTATGATTAAATGTTTTATTTAAAAGGAAGAAACACGAAAATGGAACAGTAGGATTGTTCACATATATTATCTAGAACTGGTTAAAAAAACAGTCAGAAATTTGGTCTCTTCCAGGAGTCTTAATACAGTTTCAGTAAGGCGTGGTACTTTCTGTAATACAAATCAATTATTTGTATGCATACCTACCATGGTATGCAAAACAAAGGTTTGGATCAGGGGTAGGCAATCTTTTTGAGCCGGGGGCCGGGTTGCTGTCCCTCAGACAACTGGGGGGCCGAAGCCAAAAAATAAATAATTAAATAATTTTTTTAAAAATTAAATATATAAATAAACCAGGACAAGTGTAGGACAAAATTTTCAAATGGAAGACACTTTTTTTAAAAAAATGGAGGACACGCGAAAAAATTTGCTGATTTTTTAAAAAATGTTAATATAAATGCATGTTTCTGAGGCTTCTATAGACAATTGCCCCCCAAAGGCCCCGGCAGCAATCGACAACAGGACTGGGCTGGGGCCGGTCCCAAGGCCCCGCTGGGCCGCATCCAGCCCGCGAGCCGCAGGTTGCCTACCCCTGCTTTGGATCATTGACCACAAAAAGCTGTGCCTTACAGAAATAATTCATGAATTCTGACTGATTATGTTTTTCTTAATATATATTCCATGGGAAAGGGCAGTACTGCTGCATTTATTTGCTGCTGTAATCTTTGTACTTGTAATTTATACAATTCAGAGCATTCAAAACATGCTGGAGTAAAGGCATCAGGGAAGCCACAGTCTTCATCTTTTTTAAGCCTTGCCTGCAGACAACTGCTATTCCCTAAAAGACCCAATATTAATCTCTTGTACTGAGACAAATTTTTACCCCCTACACCTCTGCTATCTGCATAATTCCATTTCAGCTATTTTGGGCAGTAAGTTTTACCAACATATATAGTGGTCCCTGCTGATACATTCAGTGCTGTAGCATACAGAGGAAAGTCATTCATTTCCTCATTAAACATTCAGCATGGATGCTGGAGGATACCACAGTGCTCTAAGTTTATGCAGATTTTTCTGAGGATAGCCTTGTAACTCTGAGGAAATGATAAAGGTAGTCAGTTGGCATGTGGGAAGGAGTTACAAAGTCAGTGCACTTCATGTTAAAATAATTTAATCTGAGCTTCTGAAGCACAGTAGGAAGATAGATTCCTTATGAGCATAATAGTAAAGAGCTTCATCACTCTGCAAGTGACCCTTTATTTTTAGCTAGCAGGTTTAGCCATATGTTAACATTAGGTTGTGCCATAAATTGGTACCTTGGACTTTGCAAATTGAATATGCTTTTCACTTCAGATTTGTAGCCCTTATGATGTTTGACAAATTTGGCACATTTCCACTTCATTACAGCTGTTCAGCATATTGAGAGAAAGAGAGAGAGAGAGAGAGAGAGAGAGAGAGAGAGATGCAATTTGATGCAAACAAGATGCTTGAGTAAATCTGTACCACCTGTAAAATTGCTCATCTTGGCTCAAGAAGTGGATTAGTTGAGTGGGCACCTTCCCATGACAAAGCTCTAAATGGTCTCAGAACCCTATACTTGAAGAGTCTCTATTCCCAAATTAACTGGCCAAAGAACTGGTGCCAGCTGAAGGGACTCTCTCTCCTCTGTCTCCTGCCAGCAGGAGCAATACACTTGGAATAGGGTCTTCTCTGCTGTAGCACCAACATTGTGAAATGTCATCTTGTTGGAAGTGCCAACACTGGTTTCTTACTGGCACCAGGTTAAGACATAGCTTTCTATCAGCACCTAGAGAGTCTAATAATGTTGTCCACCTAGAAACACTGTTGCAATCTCTCTTTACTGTTAATTTCTTTAATGTTTAAAATTTATTTTTTACAATATTTAATATATTAGTAGATGCAGCATAAGTGGTTAAGATGATGAGACTGTCGACTACAAGATCGGCAGGTTAGAAGTTCAAGATCCAAGTTCCGTGTGATGGAGTGAGCCCCCATCACTACTCCCAGCTTCTGCCAATCTAGAAGTTTGAAAGCATATAAAGGTACAAGTAGATAAATAGATATCACTTGGTTGGGAAGGTAACAGCATTTTGTCCAATCATGCTGGCCACATGATCACAGAGTTGTCTTTGACAACACTGGCTCTTTGGCTTAGTAACAGAGATGAGTACCGCTGCATATGTTTGGACATGACTTGACAATCTTGTCAAAAGGCAAACCTTTACCTTTACCTTTACCTTTAGACTATTTAAATTACTCCTCGTTGTTTAAAATTTAAATGGTTCTAAATTGCTTTGTTCATATGCTTCCTGAGAGCCTGTGATATAGAGCAAGGCACACACATGTAAACAAACATTCAGACAGACAGACAGACAGACAGACAGACAGACAGACAAAGAAATTTAATTATGCAAAAGCACACATATGTGTGGTGTGGGAAGGCCAAACAGGCAAGGTCTAATAAAGCAAAACAATTTGATTTGACAATAATTATAGTTATGGCATTATGATATATTTTACGTGTTTTAATGTTCATTTTTATCTATTTGGGGATCAAAATATTTCCCTTACACTCCCACATGTTGAAAAAGTGTCCATTTGTAAGCCTGTTCACTGTCATTGTTGCCATTATCTCTGATAGTTCAGAAACTTAGCCCCCCCACCCCGCATCATCACTAGATATTCCTACATGTGTCATCAAGACAACTGAGATATGTTGATAGTTTGAAATATAGCAAATCAGATTTGTCTACATGCTGAAAACACAGAGACAAATGTAACTTAAAACCTTATCCAAAATTCCCATGGATGTTTTGCTAATTAATGATATAATGCCAGGAAGGAATTTTGTTATTATTGTTGTTGTTTGTGGTTTATCCTAGCTTCCTAACTGTACCACTGTTGTGAAGAGAATGGACTGGAGGGAATCATAGTCTTCCATCCTTCCCTAGATGTGATAACAACATCTTCAGTATTGGATTAAGAATTATTTATGAAAGAAATAGTAATTAATTGGCCACTTGGGATTTTCAAATAGATTTCCAAAATGTGTACATCTATACAATTTTGGCCTTTTCTTCAGATAGATGTGACAGAAAACCACATGACGTCTCTGAAGCTTCAGTTCAAAAACAGTATCATACCAAATGAACTGGATTTAATGTGACAGCCACATTGACTTTAGACTGTTGAACTGGCACATCAGTCAGTAATGATGAAATAATATCAGCAACAAGGGGGAAAAATCCAACGTATGGTCTGTAACTAGTGGCCAATGTACCAAGTTTTGCAAGAGAGCTTGCTAACTCCTTGACTTTAGGCATGATCTTGCAAATTTAAAAAGATGTAAATCACACTAATTTCATTGGAGGAAGTGAGGTTGCAAAATCAGGTTGTGCCTAAATTTCCTTTCAGTAATTTTAGCTCAATTTTAATAATTTTAGCTAGCTCAGATTCTTAGTTTTATTTCAAGATTCTATAGTCAAGAAACTAGATGTTGGTGGAACATCTTTAGATACATATAAAGTGAAGTACGTGTAAACCTTTAAAACTTAAGACAGGTCAGAGACATTTAATTAATGCCTAAATCCACTTTCATCTAAAAGGGGATCTAGTCTTGCTCATGGGGTGTCTGCATCCACAGTGAGGATGAGCTGCCTACACAACCAGCACCCAGTTGTAGGCTGATACCTGAACCACTGTCCGTACACTTCCCCAGGTCAGTGGCTCACCCAGCCTGGGGTGCCTCCCCCTGACCACATCTCCTTCCCCCACTAGCACACCCCTTCTGTCCCTGGCACACAGTCTTCATACCAGGGGATTCTGCCCTAAATCAGGGCAAAGGGGGACTCTTTTTACTCCTGAGAATTGCCCTGGAGTGCAGCTTGGACCTGTATTCTGCCTGTTTTGTCTCCATGTATTGTATAAACAAGTCATTGCAGGAATGGAATGGGACTGTTCCCCCCCCCCCCCCCGTGTATGGACACAACGTAAGCTTTTGAATCTAGCACCATGGGATGTAGTTCAAAACAGATATGCATAAGAATGCATTGTTAAATGACCTTGTTGAAGAAGATATTTTATTCCTAGAGTTTTTTAATTAGCATATAGAAAAGGAGTGAAAGTGAACTCTGTATAATTTGTTAATATTTTGCTGGTGTTTTCTACAGCACGTAAAGGTACGGTAGATGATTTTTATATATTCCTTTATATATAAACAGGATTTTCCCCACTGGCTATTCTTTTAATTATAACAAAAATAAGGGAATTGGCAAAGGAAAAGAACATTCATTTCAAACAACATTTTTTTAAAAAAAATGTGTTGATCTTCATAGCCTCCAGAATGTCTTGAATCAAGACCAGAAGGACTATGCTCACTCCCCGTTGCTTTAGTGATCTTTAAAGATCTTACCCATTCAGCTGTTGAACTTGGCTCTGTGTAGCTTTTTGTTACTCCATATATCTCACGGTCCTTTATAAAATAATGAGTAGTTACTAATAGGACATCAACTAAGGGGCAAGCAAGGTCATCATTAGAAACAGCAACACACCCACATAACAAGAGAAAAAGATGACTCTTGGTCCAGACACCTAGCCTTACTCCTTTTTCAAATTTGAAATATCAAATGTTCAACTGTAGTATAATGTTCAACTGTCATCTTGGCTGAAAGAGAGAACAGACATTTCTAAATTATCCCCTAATTTCACCAAGGGTGGCATTGTATTAATTTATTATAAGACTTTTTTGTTACCCTTGATGTGGAAAAAAAAATCATGTTCATGTGTGTTAAGGAGAAAATGGCAAATAGAGCTCCTCACACAATGTATGCAGATTTCATAACTAAAGGTCCAATGGGGTTTATGATACTTGAAAGTGCTACACTAACATTTAAGCTCTAAACATTGTGAAATAAAGGAAGATGTTTTGGGGGACTTCCTTGCATATGGACATGCTGCAACCAGCTAGAAATTATCTGTCAAAGCCCGGAAAGGTATTAGTTTGTCAAACTACAGATAGGTGGGAAAATTTTTTTTTTTCCCCCCCCCCCCACACACACACACAAATTTGCACATTTCTTGCTCAATACAATTTGAAGACCTGATTTCTTAATTATCCTTTGCTCTCCAATAGTCCTTTGTAAATTGCTATGATCATGCACTAAAGTTTTGGCACCCCTGTTTCCAACTTGCATTGATGGGGAAAATGTACAAGCATATTTGGTAGATCATGTATTTCCCTGTGCTACAGATACATGCTCCTTTCCTCTGGCTGTCTATATTCTGACTCCCATCAAGCAGTGTACTAGACACACACCACAATTTCTTCAAAAAGCATATTCTATTCCAAGATTGTGATGGGGCACTAAATAAGCTTATGCTCCCACTTACTGAAATATAACTGGCTTTTTGCTGTGTATTTCAATGTATTCAGTAATATATATTGCTCTAAAGTTATGAAACTTGTAAGGTTATGCAGGTATGCACAGACCAAGTTTACATTCTTGTATACTAACGATAATAAGTGTGAAACAATTCCATCTGAAATCAATCTGAGTAAATCATACCCTGAGTGCCTTTAATCAGGATGACACTAAAATGAATTCTTAAGTTAATTCTCACTTAAGACTGGAATATCTGAACTGTCCTGGAGTCCTGTTTCCCAGAATTATTTCCCTCAAACAAGCTAATGGGGGGAAGGGTTCCTGTGCTCTAATAATAATACATCCAACATAATAATATAATAAAGCAATCTTTTGCATCTTTTGTTCTTTTTATCACTAGAACCTCAAGAGAACAAGACTAAAACAATGAGAACATAGCAGCACACATAGTCTCAAGATAATCTAATGTACTATATAATTATTAAAATAATATCAGTATTGGACTTCGTAGGATAATCAACCTAGAGGGATTAAAGATGAGACCTTTGCATGTTGCATCACAGGTGCATTCCTCCCAAAGTGACCATTGTATGGGGGAATCATTTCAAAGAGTTAAGGCCTATGCCTGGTTTTTAGCCAGAGAGACTTATGCAAATGAAAAAGAGAGGCTGCTGATCTTTGGAAATGTCCCAATTCCCATCTGCCTGCTTGCCTCGGAAAATCCTTTGAACAAACAATTGAGATAAAATCTGTCATTGTAACAAGATTAACCATTGGCTGGATTCACAAGCCTGTTGGGATACTTCTGTTGCCTTGCAATCTGTTATCTCCCTGAACCTTCCTCAGCTTTCAAATCTGTTTCTTGTACTTACTAAATTTGCTAGGTAATTACTACTTTTATCCCCATTTAAACAAGCTGATTGTATAAATGTTAGACACTGGTAGGTCTTGGCATAATCTTAATCCTGTGACTTTGCTTTATGGCTGCCTGTTAATGTGGAAGAGCTGAAAGGTGCAGTGTGGGATATTTTCCATAACACTGACTCACGGGACTTACAAAGCATACCACACACAGGCACACAAGTGAAGAAATTTGAAAATTGACACATATAAGCCATTCTGAACTGAACTGACATCTTGCAACGGCAAAGAATAGAAGAACAAAATGGAACTTTGGGGTGCAGGGCAGGAACATGTCCAGAATTTCCTGAGGTTTCATGCTAGGAAGTTTCATGCAGACAACACCAATTTCCTTGTGAGAAAACAGAAGTTGGAGGCAGGCATGATGTTTTTTAAATATATGTTTATCTAAGTTAAGAATTGGGGACCAGACAAGCATGTTGGCAAACAGTACTAGACTTTAGCATGAAGCATTATGTTCTTGTCCCCACTCTATCAATCATGAACTCCTCTCTAGAGAATATGGGCAACTTTCCCTTGGCTTAAATTTGATTGATTTGTTTTTAACAGTGTGAAAATCTCTGACCACCTTGGGTTTCTCAGCATTCAACTTGTATTTCCTTTCTATATGTGCAGTCATTTTTATATGTTTTTCTAACACATTTGTCTATGCAGTTTTCCTAACTTCCATAGCTTTACTCCATTCACTAAAGAGTGTTTGTTTGTATTTCCCCTAATTATGTGCATTTTAGCTTTTCACATTTTAAATATGCTTTATTTAATTTTAATTTAATTTTTTTGGAAGTACTCTGTAAGCCTTGAAATTATTTGACTGCCTTGAGGCAATGTACATATTTTCTCACAACAAGTATTGGGAGATGTGAAAAGGCTAGTTTATTTGAGACTGAAATTTCTTTCATCAGTATTTATTTTCTAAAGCCAATGAAGCTATCCCTCTCCTACTCATGGATGACACATACCATTCATAAGAGCAATCAACTGAGACAGCTGATGTTGGATACTATGAAAGGGCAGACAAATATTCCTTATTAATTTATTAATTATGCATTTTATTATCATGCCAGAAAGGAGTTGCTTATGACATTTTTAATCTCAGTTTCCAAAATAATATAGTTGGAGTTGTATCTTGATTTGGGAGTGGAACACCATTTATTGTTCTGTTCCAGACAACACAACAAACTGGAACACAGTAGTATTATTACAGCCATCAGCAGAGGGAAGGAGAAAACTCTGATCGCTTTTGCTTAATGTTCACACCACACATTTCTAGAGATTACACCAATCTATGATTCCACTTTAACCAGCATGAATCCTTCCTGTGGAATCCTAGGGTTTGCAGTTTAGAGAAAGGTTTTACATTCTTAGCCAGAGAGCTCCAGTGCCTCACCAGACTCCAGGATTCCACAGGATGGATCCATTATAGTTAAAGTAGAATCACAGTGTATAACTGGCTAGTGTGAAAGAGGCTCTGGTAATGCATTGGGACAAATGCTTTAGTGTACATTTGCAAATTTCAAGATTATCAAATTGATATGTACTGCACTTTCTAAAGTCTCTTTTTATGTGTGCATTACCAGTGTGTTATGGCTTGCAACCAGTGTACCCAGCACATGAGGACTGGGAGTGTGATAGCTCCACACACATCCAACCTGAGTTCCACTGCCCTTTACATATAGAGGATACAAGTCTAAAAGAAACTCTTCATTTTCTGTGGGCATTGACCATGAATGCTCTCTACTTGAGTTAGAACCTTGGGAAATGAGTTTCATATTGAATCTGCTAGAGCCCTAAGATCATTCTCTCAGTCCCACCAAGGTCACAGGCTTGCTTGGTGAGGACATGAGAGAGATCCTTCTTGGTGGCTGCTCCCACCCTGTGGAATGCCCTTCAGTCGGAGGCTAGACTGTCCCACTCCCTGCTGGCCTTTCACCAGCAACTAAAAACATTTTTATGCAGGCTGGTATTTGGTATATAAGGCATAGCAGAGTAGTTTTTATGGAGCAGGTGGGTTTTCAGTTTGTTTTTAACTTTTGTATATTTTATATGATTTTATACTGGGTGTATATATATTTTAATTGTTTTGAATTTTATTGAGATTTAAAATGTTTTGTCTGAGAGAGAGCCTTCTTGGTGGCTGCTCCCACCCTGAGCTGTCATGGGTCCCTCTGGGGTGAAAGGCAGCATATAAATGAATATATATATATATATATATATATATATATTGCTATGGGGAGCCTCCATGGTCAATAGTCAATAGAGGAGATGCAGTTCAGACTGTTGTCTTCCACAGGTAAAGGGTCATAGAACTTATGGTAGGCATGGGTCGGGTTTAGGCTGCAGCCCGACTCGCCGGGCAGGCGCGTTGCCGCCGGGGGCCTGGCACCACGGAGCTCTGGCGCACCCCAGCATGCTTTGCTGGGGCGCACTGGCCTCCAATTGGCCGGCCGAGGGGGGGAAAAGGAGGGACTTCCACCTCATGAGCAACGCTCTAGGAGGCAGATAGTCCCTCTCTATGGTCGACCCGGTCCTCCAGGGCAGCCGATTGGCTGGCTGCTCCTGGGGGCGAGGCGACTCCCTTCTCGGCCCCCACCTTTGGAATAGGCTTATTTATAAGCCATGCAGCATCCTGCTTGGCTCCTTTTCTGCTTGGCTCTGCTGCTGAGCAGAGCCGAGTTTTGGGGAGGCGAGCACAAGGGGCTTGCCCCCTCCTCCCTGCTTTGGAATTAGGGTCCCTGCAGCCCTGCACAAGACAGGTGGGGGCTTCCTTGCCCTCCCCCACCCTTACTGCGGTCTTGGGGGATAGAGAGCTGCAGCGGCCGCCATTTTGGGCTGGGCTCCCTGCCATGGGGCCCAGCTAGTGAGTAGTTTTGCCTGTTTTCCCTCCCCTCCTGTATTTGGATACGGATTTTGGTTTTGGAGAGTGTGTGGCTTGCCCAAGGACCCCCTGTGTTGGGCTTGCTTGCTGTTCTCTGTTCAAAAATTTTTCAGCCAGGTCACACACTCTCAGCCACCTGTTTTGTTATTTGCTCTTTCTAACTAGCAGTTGCTGACTGTTTATTCATCATGCCCAACAAAGCGGGGCACAAAAAGACATCTTCGGCAGTGGCTACGCAAATTACGTCTGGTCAATCTGGGGGACTTCAGCATATGCCGGCCTTGAATTTTAATGACACTTCCTCCTCTGATACTACGTTGGGCCCAAGTTCCAGAATTGTTTCTGCACCAGGATCTTCACGTGTTGGGCCATCGCCAGCTGTTCATTGTTTGTCTCAATCGGCAATGTCGGAGCTGTCATGTTTCATTGCTGAGCTGATTGCAAAAGCCATTCACCTTGCCAGCTAAGTGATCCAGAATCTCCTTCACTCCCGACAGTTGCCAGATCTCCTGGAGCCTCATCTTCCAGCCAAGTACCTTTGGCAGACCGTGACAAGACCCCTGTGGCAGCGAAGCATTCTGTTGTCTTGTTGTCATCCAGCTCCAGTTCGACGTCGTCATCATCTTCCAGTTCGGACAGTGAAGCGTTCAGCAACGTTGATGGTGACAACAGACGTAGACGGCGCACTAAAGGTCACAGAGCCAAGAAAAGACACCGACGGGCTCAATCCTCACAAGCTGCTCAAGATGCCTTCAATGCTGTTAACTCACCTTTACCTTCTGGCAGAGATCGCTTTTGGGTTGAGCATGCCTTGGTCCCAGCGTCGTAACTGGCGACCCGGTCTTCAGGGGGTTTGGGTCGACCTGGAAGCACAAGGGTTTCCAGTTTGTGCACCTGGAGAGCGCCCTCCTGGCTCTCATCTACCTCCCAAAACCAGGAAGCTGATTCTCGGAGGTTGTTTCGTTGATGTCTTTGGTTTGGTTCCTCCGACAGGTCAAGCAGCTTTGGCGGTTACCTTGTCCAAGGGGGAAAAAGTCCCCCTTTTCCCCTCCAGTTGACTGCAATTTTGACAATTGGCTAGAAGGTTTCACCGTTTTTAGGGCTGTGGTTTCCATGGCCTTCCCTGAACAGGCTTGGCAGCTCGACAGCCATTTGCTGCATGTCCTTAAGGCCAGAGAGTTCGTCAGCGAGGCAGCAGCCATCGCTTACGATACAGCGTTCCGCCAGCATGCTTCCCAGAATTCTAGAGAGCGATGGGATCACCTTCATTCTGAAATGTGGCTATTGGAAGTTGGAACTCAGGCCGTGCCGCCTGCATCTTCCACTTGCTCTGCTCCTTCTGATAGTCTGGGCCTTGTTTGCCGAGATTTCAATGTTGGCAAATGTTCTCGCATGCAGTGCAAATTTGATCACCTTTGTGCCTCTTGCAGAGGTCCTCACTCTAGGCTGTCCTGCCCTTTAACCCTTCCCAAATCTCTGGCCTTGCAGATTTCTTGCTCTGCCTCTCTGCACAGCAGGGGAGCTGGCCCTGCTCCTAAATAGCCATGCTTGAGCTGTGGTTGGTTCACCTGGTTCGTGTGGGTGCTCCTATCCCTTACCTTTCTCATGGCATGTTTGATCACTGGATCTTTGTACTGATTTGTTTGCTGTTTTGTACATTGTTTACTTCTTTCACTTTCAGGTTTGGACCGAGCACTATCATTGCGGTTTTAGGCTGAGTCGCTGCCCAGGCGGATGACTGCGATTACTGGTTTCCACTCTGATGGCGTTGAGGTTGAACCTGGCTTTTCATTGGTGGACATTATGTGTTTCTGCAATGTACATCCACTAGGCTGAATGCGTTTATATGTTTGCAGCTTCAGCCGATTTGGACTTAATTTTTTTGCATGGGTCAGGCCGGCTTGGCAGCTTCTCTGAACCTGGTTGGTGTTGCGTTCGCGGTAGGGCTGGTGGTGGCGTTCCTTTGGAACGGCCTTTGTGGCGGCAGCAGAGGTTCTGGATCTGGTAGGCATGGTCTAGAAGGTTGCATAGCACTGTATCGGGAGTCCCTATGGGACACGGAAGCGATGAAGGCATACGTTGTGGTCATTGCGGGGGCCATAACATGACACTGCTTCCCGGTGACTAGGGGCTTTAGTTAAATGCAATCTGCGGGTTGCATGAATACGAGAGGGGGTTAATCTATGCCCTAGCTCATCCCGAGGCCTTGCTTTATATGACATGCCATTTATCCTACAACGGCGGGTTGTAAGATGATCCAGAACTCATGCTTTTGGCCAACCCTACCTTTTGCTGATGCTTGCGTTAATAAAGTTGTGGCCTTTCCTCCACATGCAGCTTTGCATTTTATTGTGACGACGCCCTCACAGGCAAGTATGCTTCCCCTGCTCCAGCACTGAGTAAATATGCTTCACATTTTGCCCAGATAAGGATATCACCACTATAAGTATACAATGGTGGTCACCAGACGTAACATTGTCAGGTTCCTCCTGACTACTGTTAGTTCATGATTCAAGGAGAGAAAACACAAACCAGAATTTTCAGGTTGGTTGTTTCCTATGCTCAGACCATGGGCCATCCCTGTTCCTGGCCTATGGGGTTATGGCTATGACCACAGACACTCTGTATGTGAGACTTCTCTACATCCCATAGACTAAGTGGTAAAGCACTTTGAGTGGTACATGCTGGTGTGGGGCATCCCATAGCACATGTAACAAGCATTGCCATAGTGAACAGCCCTACAAAAAGGGCTGGGGAACATGCAGTCATACAGATTCTGGATTTCAATTTCTTAATTCATTAAACATCCTGGCTTGGAAAGAGGGGACTGCAAATTCATCATCTGGAATGTCACATTTTCATCATCCTTTGTCCTAGAAAGTTTTTTTCTTTACTAGCAATCTATTTATGTTGACCATCAGGCTTGGAAAATAAAAATAATCATGTATTTTAAAGTAGAAAATATTTTCATCTCTTTAAATTTTACATACAAGGATAATAGTACTCTAGTGTGTTGGAGAATGGAAAACTCTCCTCCTTGCATTTTTGTGAAGCTTCCTATTATTGTTGTGAGTTCAGTACCCTGTAAAGCGAGCCAGCAAATCAAGATGGCTTCTCTTCACTTGTCTCCCAAATGCTGTAACATGTACAACATGAGGAAGAGTTCTGAAGCTTGCCATTTTTTTAATATATATTTAGTGATCCAGTAAGGGTGATGTTTTTGTTTTTATTGTTGTTTGCCTTCAACTTGTTTCTGAATTATGCTGACCCTAAGGGGAACTTATCATGGGGTTTTCTTGGTAAACTTCTTCAGAGGGTGCTTGCCATTGCCATCTCCTGAGGCTGAGAGAGTGTAACTTGGCCAGGCCTACCCAGTAGAATTCCATATTACACTAACCTAAATTTTGTGTGTGATCATGAATCATATCATTGCTCTTTTTTTATTTTCAGAGTGACTGTGAAAAGCACTGTAAAATGCAGGAGTAAAGAGAATAAGAAGAAAACTGGAGAAAGTTTTTGTTTTGTGTAAAAAACAACAACTTATGAGTCCTTTTTCTTCCTTTGCACATTTATATATAAAGAGCCACAAGAAAAGATCTTTAGGGAGAAAGTTTGAAAGGACTGGAATTGTGCTTTATTCTGCTGGAAGCCTTATTTAGCAAATTAGCTGTCCATTTTGGAAACACATATAAACCCAGTTTTCAGATGGCAGTCTGGCTGGAGGCGGAAAGATAAAGTTCTTTATTGTTTTGTTTAACTCTCCTGGGAAGGTATTGCTTGCATAATAGATTTGCTTAGATATTTAGATGTAAGGAGATTTCCATATTCATGCAGATAATAACTTGTAAAAATATGGTAGCAACACAATATTTAATAATAATAATAATAATAATAATAATAAAACTTTATTTATATACCGCTTTTCCAATGATCAAAGCAGTGCACAACAAGAATATAGTTACATACAGGTTAAAAATATAAAATCTACATATCTCAGTATACATAAAAACACACGGCCAAGAATCTATCAGTCAAAGAAGTGCAAATCTAACACGAATAGTGACTACAGAGAGTCAGACGGGTATGCTAGTCGGAATAAATGTGTCTTCAGAGCCTTTTTAAAGGCATCTAAAGTGGAGCAAGCTCGGATTTTGTCAAGAAGATTATTCCAGAGAGTGGGTGCTGTCGATGTGTATGACCTTTTGTGAGTTGTTAACAAGCTCACTCTTGGACATTCTAATAAAAATTTCCCTGATGCTCTGAGAGTGCGGGGCAGATTGTGTGGGAGAAGGCGCTCCTTCAAGTAGCTCGGGCCCAAGCCATGTAGGGCTTTATAGGTAATAACCGACACTTTGTATTGAGCCCGGAAGCTAATGGGCAGCCAGTGAAGAGATTTTAGTCTTTGTAACCTGTTTTTCCTTGCAAATTAACCTACCTTGAATTGCTAATGATATTCATGTTTATTATCTAATGATCAATCTCAATCAAAGCATGATAACATAAAGTGAGAAAAATTAGACTATAACACATTTTCACTAGTTGTGAGAGCATCTTGGAGGAGACTCAACAAAAGTATGCTCTAGTTTGACTCTGAATAAAATAAAACTTACAGATTCAGCCAAACCTAAAGCAGAACTCTCCCATAAACATTTTTCTCCCACTCTTTCAACATCATGTATCCATAAGGTTTCTTGACAATAACCATCAGAGCATCTCCTCTATGTCCATCCTGCAGTTGCCCATGTTACACAGTATTTCAGAAATAATAACAGTATATGTTCAACAAACTTCCCATTATCTGAAAAAATGATTTTGTGATACTTCTCCCTCTCTCCCTCCCTCTACCATCTCCTTCCCTCCCCTCTCTCTGACTTCACCCCCCAACTGGATATCTAAAAGAATATACACCATTATGGACAACAGCTTACTTCTTCAGATGCATCTCACAAAATGCACTTGAGCAGGCTCTTTCTCACTAAATCATTTTCCAAAATAAAAATTGATTTTCTTTATGTTGCTCTGAAACTTTTTGTTGTTTTGCTGCAACAACTGGGGGAGGGGCGGGACAATGTATAACAGCCCATCTGAAAATTGTCACATTATCTAAGGAATATTTATAACACCATTTCATTATCAACCCCATAGAGCAGTTAGCAAACTGGCAGACTGAGAAAGAGTTGAGTGGTTGAGACCATCTGGTTTAGTTTCTAGGCAATGACAAGATTTGAACCAAGAGCTTAGTGGCTTAGCTCAGTTTATCAGCTACCATACCACCTTGAGATAATGACATACTTGGCAAGAGTTCCACTTATGTTAATTACAGATGGAGCTGTTACTTTCTCTTTCACATATGAAGTTTTAAAAATATCTCCAGTTCTTTCCCTCTTGCTTATGGAGATCTTTACTAAGGTTGGCAAGTTCTCATACTGGATATATGTGTATATGAATGAAATTTTCATTTAGGCACACCAAACAATTCCAAGAAATGCAGCTTTTCCTCAAATGGAAAGTGTCATATTGCATTTGCCTGTTACTGTGAAGCTGCTATAGTTGAGGAGCCTTCCAGGAAAGAAAAGTTTAAAAAAGGAAAAGGAAAAGGTAGCAGTCCTAATTCAGCATCATATGTGGGCCTTCAAAACAGCTCCTGGAAGTTTCCACAAACAGAAAATTACATTTGTGTAATCAAAAAGACAAAATACTTCCCCCCATCAAAGGGTTTCAGCAGGATCAAAAAGGTGACATCTCCCATTGGCCACTTTTGTCCACTCCAGTTTTAAGAGAGATGCATCTGTTGCCTTAAAAAGTTCCTCCATAGTGTAGTGGTTTTAACATTGGACTAGGAGTTCAACAGAATTCATCTCAGCCATGGAAGCACTTTCAAATTGCCTCAGAGTCAGGGGAAGGCAAACCCTCTCTGAACAAATTTTGCCAGGAAAACCCTGTGATAGGTTCTCCTTAAGGTTTCTATAAGTCAGAAACAATTTGAAGGCACACAACAAGAAATCTGTTCGTGAATAGAGAACTTCCCCACCCCATACCTTTTTCCCTACATTCAAGGGGGGTAAATATTTGTGTGTCCTATTGATTAAAAATAAATTTAAAATCTTCCCTAAATATTATAAAAAGAAGACTTAAGAAAAATATCTTCCCTCTTGATTACTTTCCCATGCCTCCTGAGTATTCCCTCTGACCCATCATCAAGCAAAAGCATTTTAACCAGGACCCCAATTTAGCATGCTGTTTCCAAACCTGCTGATATGCTGGACATACTACACCAGGTGTGAAAATTATAGGGCACTTCAGATGACAGATTACGGGCTGAACAGATGGTCCAGAAAAGCTGACTTCCAGGTGGCTTTGGGGAGTGGCGTTTCATGCAACCCCAAGGTGCCTGGAAGTCACACTGGTGATCAGGCAGAGGCGGCCTCAACTCACTCTGGAAGTGTGGCATTTTGATGACACATGCCCCAAGCTGCCCTGGGGTTGTGGCAGGATGGCCTAAGGTGGCCCTTTACTGGCCCAAATAGAAACAGATCTTTCCCACTCCTATTTGCGCTGGTGGTGGGGAGGATTGAGGCCATGGCATGTACTTGCCATGGCTCTAGGGCGAGCAGCTCCAGGGCAGTCCCAATCAATCATTCTGTTTGTTTTGGCCCTACATCTTCCAAACATTCCTCATCATTAGCTATGCTGCCTAAGGTGCTGTCTACACAATTTAGATACTCCTTATTCCAGTCAAATAGAATGTGATCCAGCCACATGTGATTCACAGAAGTTCAGGGTTGGTTTTTTTGTGTGTGTGTGTGTGTGTGTGAAAGGGAAGACAAAAATCCCTTAAACTCTGCAGAAGAGGCTTTGGTGTTGGTTTTTTTACCCCAATGTCCACAGAAATCCACAGAAAGGTGTATTATGATGCTCATGGATTCAGATTGCTGCACATTTTTTGCAAAGGGAGAGTAACAGATGTAAAATGATGCAAATTTTCATGTGAAAGTGAAAACGAATGTGAAAGTGTGAAAATCTACAGCCATTCACATAATACACTTATGTGAAGACTAGCTCCCTGTCTGATGGGGGCTACAGTCCTAAGACATCTGGAGTTCTGAGTGATACCCAAAAAGCTACATCATGTGATCCTCCCAAACCTTTTTTGTGGATATCAGCCCCTCCAGACTGCCTAGACTCCCCCTATACACAAAAAATGAATTTAATAGTGCAGAAGCTTCCAGGAGTGGGGATTCACCTTTTAAATAGGCAATAGGGCTCCCTTGTACTACATACATTTTTTAAAGGAGAAGAGTGGTCTATAAATAATGAGATAATAATGTAAGTCATTTTGTTGTTGATGAGGATACTCAATTAGATTAGGAGGCCCTAGGTGCAGAACATCACTGAGTTTTGATACTCATGGTATAATCTTTGATATGTCAGCATCTCCTCAGTCCATTCTACCTCACAGGTGGTTGGGAGAGAGAAATACAAGGGAAGAGGAGGGCTAGATATTGTGATGACAATCCCAACTTTCCCCCTATTGAAGACTCAAATCAGCTTACAAAGGATAACAAGGTGGGTACCAGTCTAAGCTCTCTAGGAATGGTTATCCAGGATCTGATACCAGCTATAGAGGAAGCCTTCTTCTGTGTTCATCAAATGTAGTTGTGGGAGTGGTGGGGCAAAGAGAAAGGCATCTTCAGAAGATTTCAAAACATAAGCAGGCTCATATGGGGGGGGGATGCAGTTATTCAGATAACTTGAACCTAAGTTGTGTGTACACTGAATAACTTGGAAGGGGGCAAAATAAATAATAATAGCAATGCATACAAAAAAGCATTAATTATATCCACCCACACCAATGAAATAATTAGATGTGTGAACATAGCACACAATCCTATCAGCCATTTATGGCTTAGTGCTTGATTAAAAATACAAACACCAGGCTGGGAACAAAAATACCAAACAAATGTATGGCTGCCTTTCTAGCTGTGCTCAGTTTTGAGGGTTCTAATTTCTGTAGTGAAGTTGAATGAAAGGTAAAATTCAGTTGCTCATAGAGTCCTCCAAATTTTCTGTAATCACTTGACAATTAAACAACAAAGATCTTGAATCACTGCTACTTTCATTTAGCTTGTAACTTTCAAATGGATTTGAAGGTCATGGCTTAAACAGAGGGAGCTGTATTTTCTATTTTGGTCTGGTTTTAATTTGGGTAATCTTCCTATTAAATATAGCTATTTATGACATTTGTTAAAAGCCTATATTGCTAATTTCACTATAAAAAAAATCTAATGGAGTTGTATTGGAAGTTTTCCATAAAATTAATGTCCCAGACTTAATGGATGTCTAAGGTATCATTATTAACGGGAATATTCCATAAACTAAAATCAGACCTTTTTGAATGGGTGATGTGATACAGTTAGATCGGAACTTATTTAAAACTGGAAAAGAGCCAAAGTACCTAGGAATTCAATTTAAACACCTTATGGAGGTTAATGCTTTTATAGTATTTGCTTTAATTAGTACTTTATTAAATGCCAAATTTTACTAGCATGTTGAAGAGAAATACCTGCCAACTTGTGGGTAGAGAGATTTTTTTAAGTGGCGAGACCACTTTATTGTCTTTCCTATCCTGCCAATGTTACAAATTTCTTATATATTTTAAGTGGTACATAGCCTTAGGTAGCATTATTTTAGACATTGCAAAATTGCTGGGCATCATATACCTCACTATATCCATTGCTCAATGGAGTGATGTGTGGAATCCTACAACCTTATAAAAAGTGACTAGACAAAGAAAAGACAGTAACGCTGCTTCAAGTATTTTAATTAATTATTATTTTTCTACATCCTGCAATGGGTCTCATAATTTTAATGATTGTGAGCAGTTTGCCTCATAAATTATGGAATAATTCCAGGAGTTTACAACTTCAACAGTTCTGGAGCTCTCTCTTTCTCCTGAATATTGATTCATTTTTCTTCTGCATTATCTAGAACAGTGGTTCCCAACATTTAGTCCCCCATTTGTTTTGGATTTCAGTTCCCAAAAGCCCCAACCAACTTGGACAACAGTCAGGAATTCTAGGACCTGAAGTCCAAAACATCTGCAAGACCAAAGGTTGGGAACCACTGATCTAGAATTTTGTCTTTATGCACCTGCATTAGGCTGAATGGAAAGCATAGAAACTATCTGGAATTTGGAATGTATGTTTTATGGATGTGTGTGAGAGAGAGGGATTTGTATCCCATGCTTTAACAGTTTTACAGGAGAGCCTAGAAAAAAGTTTGAAATCATGACAAAACAAATTTAAACAAACTCATTAGCATTATAATCCTATGCAATCCCAGAATCTGTCAGAAAGATTGAATCACCCTTCGTCGTTGTGGAGAGACCTTAAATTCCTTTATCTTTCCTCTCTGGAAAGTTGCAGTCTCCAGTGTCCTGAAATTATGATTCTAGTGTCAAGTGAGGAGGTACAGATTATTCGGTGGTTCTCCCATTTTGGGATGTACCTTTGGGTCCAAAAGTATCCATGCAGTTGGCGTGGCATCGATGAGGGGCAAAGACTGGTGGCCTGGAGCCACCCGTCTGTACCCCTCCCCCATGTTTATATTAATGGAGTATAATAATTGCATAACACACTACTACTGAGCCAGGTCTAATTAATCTGGTCTATACTAGAGTGTTTGATTTTCACTTCTTCAGATACAAGAACTTTGGCAGGATTTATTTCAAACAATTGTGTGCTGGTTCCCGTTAATAATTTACTGTATTTGATAATGAAATGTACAAACATTCTCCTTTATTATCTTCTGTTCTTTGCTTCACTACTGAAGTCGTATTTACTGCCTTATGGAAGCCACAATTTATGACTGAACATGCAATTTTTTACTTTCTGTAAAAAAAATAGAAAAAAAGGAAAACACACACATGTAAGGTTATGCTTACAGACTCAGCATGTCACTTTTACCTCCTTTGCTTTCTCCAGATCTATGTCCATGAGGCATGCTACTTACTCTTCCCACATATCCATGCACTTCATATTGCTTGTGAAGTATCTCAGTCATGTCCTTGGAAGAGCCAACTATCCAAGAGTATCTGATTTCTCAAGAGCAAAATTCTCTGAAATATAAAACTTCTACAGGTGTTAGCATGCATTTTCATCGTGTATTTGGATCTAGCCATAAAATGAAAATCAAGTGAAAGAAAGTGAGAAATTAATATAATGCCTAGGGATTTGAATCACCCAACATTATCAGTTTGTTATAGGGAAATGGTACAGGATTATTCAAAAAGAATGGTGCAAAACTTTACTTTTGCATTATTCATGTGGCATTACCCAGTATATACATTGTAGGATAATAGAGGTGTGTTTATGTATCCTTTCCTCTCCAAGGATGTCCTTCATTGTTCTTCATTGTGGTCTCTGCGCTTCACAGGGGCCCATATCTGCTCTCTTGTGTGTCACAGTTTTTGAGGTACAGTGAGCCTGCCATATCGATGGGCTAGCCATCCATCAGGTCTGATTGGAGTTCCCATGAATCACCCCACCTGATATTTGCCAATGGCAGTTTCCTTAAGTTCACTTATTTTTAATTTTATGGTTAGATGCAAATAAGTAATAAAACCACTTGCCATCTCCTGCAGAAATCTATGCTTCAAAATTTTGCTTTTGAGAAATCAGGTACTGCTGAATGGTTGGGTTTTCCAAGGGCAAGACCCAGACTGAGATACTTCATAGATCTACCCTCTGAATCTTCTGGAAAGCTGAGTGATTTGGCAACTGGCCCACCCTCACTACTCTAACAATCTCCCTAAAGTCCCTTCAGTTTTATCTGTTTGATACTATGGTAAAATATGAAATTTCTTCTTATGGCAGCCAGGGGAGGATGGGTGGGTAGTGTGAATGTACAGAAGACCACAAAGAAGGATAGTTTGTTATAGGGCAAATGGATATAAACTGTAGTATATTAGAGAGGTGAGAATGTGTGTGTGTGTGTATCCTCTCCTCTCCAAGGATGGGATGAATTAAAAATGAAATGAAATGTCTTCCAGGAAAATGTGAGGGTTCTTTCATATGCCCTGGTATTCCATGGCTTTGTCACTATGACAACCATTTGGAATTTGGAACAATATGGAGTGTGCCAATCATTCCGATCTTTACCATCTAGTGGTTGCCAGGAATTTGAAAGGAATTTAATTCAGGGTTAGTGCTGCAGCATGCAAAATTAATCATGGATATATTCAACAAGCCATATACTTTTCTATTACCATTTTCTAATTTCAGATCTGAAAAATGATACAAGAATATGGGTGTCAATTAAGATAGAGAGGCAGCCATTCCTTCCATTGATCTGTTCATAAAACATCAAATTATTAAAGTGAATATTATTCTCTGTGTAGCACATTTTCCGCTAACCATCTCCAATGGTTACCCATTCCCACCTTTTTGTAATCCAATTAATTTGGGATATAAATACCATTATATATTGTGACAAACGCTGTATTTTGATTTAGGAGTACTTCAGAGGCTGCATCTGCACTGCAGAAACAATGCAGTTTCACTTGAACTGCCATGGCTCAATGCTATGGAATCCTGGGATTTGTAGTTTGCTGAGCACATGAGTGCTCTGACAGGGAAGGTTATATATTTCTCAAAACTACAAATCTCAGAATTTCATAGCATTCAGTCATGACAGTTAAAGTCTTATTACAGCCCATTATTTCTGCAGATTAGGTTCAGCATCCTGTCAGGAAAGTATGCAAAATATTACTATAGTTTCACAACGTATTGGGAATGTATCATTGATTATTCATCTGGAATATGCTGAATCATCAATAATTTCATTGTGCAATTATTCAAAAATCAGATCTAGCAAGTATGTATAACACAGCAAATGCTTTAGGATCTGTAGGAAAGGCTTTCTCTCAGTCCTACCACATCAGCAGGTGTGCTTGCTGAGGACTCAGGAAATGACCTCCTTTGTGGCTGCTCCCAGGCTATCGAACTTCCTTCCACAGGAGGGTGAGTTGTCCCCCTCCCTGCTCTCCTTCTGTCACAAAGTGAAGATGTTTTTATTATTTAAGGAGGGATTTAGAAACAGCTGATAGATGTTTTAATGAGGTAAAGATATACTTTTTTATTTTATTATGTTTAAAATACTTTTTTAACTTGGATGTTTTACTTGTGTTTTTAAATCAAAGTAAGGGGCCATAGAGATGGGCCTGAAAGAATGATGTGTGCCCATGCTGGCACTGATTGGACTAGGGCTGCAGCAACTGCCTGGACCTGGAACCGATCCCAGCTGCCACCGTGGTCTTCAACCCAGCCACTGGCAAGGAGTGGTTTTTCACTGGTTTTTTTTTTTTTTTTTTTTTTTTTTTTTGTGCCGGCTCTTCTGGTTTAGGGTGACTCAACATGGCTTTCAGCCATGTTTGGGGCATGTATCATGTAAGCAACATGCCCCCAGTGTGGCCCATCTGTTTTGGGCCTCTGTTTAGCTATACAGTCAGCTCTTCGTATCCATGGGGATTCTGTTCCAGACTCCCTTAGTGGATAGAAAAAAACACAGGACCTGAAATTGCATTGTTCCCAATGGTGTTTAGTGTGTGAGCAAACGTGTTGGTACAGAGGCATGCACATCATTGGGAACAATGGGGCAGAACCATTCGCATATGTTCCAGTCTATGGATGGCAAACCCATGGAAGGAGACAGCCAACTGTATTTTAACATTTGTACTAAGAAGGATACACACAGATACAGACACACACACATATGAGAGAGCCATGCGGTACTGGTTTCAATGTTGTACTGTGATACTGGAGACCAGGATTTGATTCCCCACTCAGCTATGATTCACTAGATGGCCTTGGGCAAGCTGCACAGTCTCTAATTCAGGGGAAGGCAATGGCAAACCTCCTCTGAAAAAACCTTGCCAAGAAAATTCATTGGATAGAATTGCCATAAGTTAATAATGACTATAAGACACACCACTGCAACAAATATTTGTGTGTGTTTTAAAGCTGTTGCATGCCACCTTGGATTCCATACTAGGAGAAAGTTGGGATATAAAATAAATAAATAAATAAATAAATAAATAAATAACCTATTGATTTTCTGGACAGAACACTGACTTCTGAAGCAGAGGTCATTGCACTATTGGTTAAAAGAACAGTGAGTCTCTTCCCAGAGGCTGGCTTTTACTGGTTTCATATCCCCATTAATATGTAACCTTGCTCTCAGTTTGAATCTTTCCAACAACCTCTAATCAAGGAGGTAAAGATACCCTCCCTCAATTTATCTTTTTTTTACAAGAAACTCTGCATATGCACAGAAACTAAAGTCTCCACAAACAGGTAACATGTAAGCTGCTACCCAATCCCAAAATAATGAGACCAGACACCAAGATGGAATAAAACAGGGTCATTTATTGACCTATTTAATACATTTGTAATGGGGCTGCAACTAATTTCTAACAACAACCAAATGTGGGAGAAGGTGCATCTGGTGTCTTTCCCTTGACCACCTCTGCAGCTTATCTGGACAATAACACCTGAGCCCTCAGCGACAACGCACTAGTTGGGTTTTTCACTGGCTGGCCCTCATCAGGAAGTCTAACCAGAAAGCTCCCATCCCAATCTGCAAAGATTAAAGATGGGGTTTATTTTTCAAACCCCAAAGATGGGGTTTAACTTTCAAGGGCAATTTTGTTTCTGCCACCCCCAGGTTGTAAGGCCTAAAGAGGTGGTTCCAGAAACATCCCTTCCACTGAAACAGTATCCAAAGTGCTTGCCAAAATATAATCCAAATATTTATGCCAAAATTAGGTAATTATACAAACCCAATTAGAAATCAAAGTTCTGAGCCAAATTAGGTATTATCCAGACTCCAATCCAATTTCCCATATCCCATGGGAAAAAGTATGGGGTAAGCGAAAAATCCATGGAAAAGGGAAAAATTTCCTACTCGGCTGCTAGACGACCAAGAAAGCTTCATACTATACCAGCAGAGGGGTGGGTGGGTGGATTGATCTCTTTTAAGCAATGAGATGAAAGCCTTGCCTTGCCTTGCCTCCTACCATGCCTTCAAAGCCTTGTGCCATGGCATCACTGCCATTGTGTGATTTAATTGTCATTGTCTCATTCCAAGGGAGAGCAGCAAACAGCCCATCCCCACTCCAACTCCTTCGTCATGGATGAGGGCAGTGGCCATTAGGCCAAAAATAGACGGCCCTAAAGGAATAGCTCTATGCTGCCCTTTTGGTTGCTGGATTGGAACCGCAGCGTTTTTGCAGCCCCAAATGAAGTGTCAAAATGCCACTCCTTTTGGGGTTAGAAAAAAAACACCCTTGCCACCACTGTGGCTGCTCTTCTGCATTTCTTTGGCTCAGCATGCATAAATGCTGCGCTGCATAAATGTCATGACACCGCTTGCCTTCTGGTCAGTTGGTTGGCGTGACGACACTTTGGGGGCAAAGTTGGAGCTGTCACTGAATGGTGACACACTCCCACTCCACCCCAATGCCAGTGTTTCTTGTTGGTCTGTACAGCCAGTTAGAATATCTTTTTTGGTTTTATCTGCAACTTAACTTGGATGATTACTACTTCCCCTCATCCCCCGTCTGTAACTAAATAAACTCCTTTTTATATTTGAACATTTGTCTGCTTGGTTGTAATAAGTATTCTTATAAAATTGTTTCCATATGTAACATGGGATGGGCAGGCGTGGTTCACCTGTTCCTTGTGTTTTTGAGTTATTCAGAGAGGTTTAGTTAAGGTATATGTTTCCTGAGCAATGCGTAGGAAAAGGAAAAGCAACATTCTTTACTGACTTTCATATTTCATTTCTTTAAGAAGGCCTAAAGAGATTGGTCCTTTGCAATATAGTTCAGAAATCTTCTAGACAGATGAGGGTGTTGAGATATGGATTAGCCTTCTTTGGCAGCCTATTAGTAATTATTTGTGGTGGGAACCTTATGAAGAAGAGGTCCATCCATGCAGAAAGTAATCTCTCCTCCCAGAATTGTAACATCTCATGCAAAGTCCACAAGAGAGCTATAGCTACGGGGCTAAAATGTTATTTTTGTTTTATTTGATAATTTAATTGCCCCTTTCTAAGATAAGTTTTCCTCATGAGTCCTTCTTTGTGCCAAGTTGGTTGGAAAGCAAATAGAGCCAATGCCTGTGGGTCACATTTCCATCTCCATTTCATAACAGACTTCCTATTCTATTAATGAAAGGTTATATCTTAGTGTTATAGCATCAGAACACATGAGAAAGGGAAAACCAAAGCCATCAGCTTATAAACATTTTGAAAGATCCTTTCTTTACATTTTGAAAGAGAAGTGCATTAACCCAGTCATTGATATGCTACTGGATAGTAATTGCCTTTTTAATAATAATAACAACAACAAAACTGTTGTATCTCTGTATGTTTCTTTATATTTTTGTATCCAAGATTTCAGTTTAAATCCAGTCTATGCAAAAGTCACTAAAATGTTTCTCCTCCCATTTATCTCAAAGTTCAAACAAGACAAAAAACTGATCAGTGGCCATCATTGTTACTCACTGAGCTTGTAATCATATAAACAATTGTGGGTCATCAGGTTTTGTGAGTCTTGATCAAGCTCATGTCCCTACTAATTTTTTTCTTATCAGTTTTAAAATTTAAAAAGACAACTTTTTAACATCAACATATTACCTTTTTGTTGTTGTCTAAAATAAAGTAAAACAACAAAGGACAATATCCAAATAGATTAATTATCAAGGGTGAAATCTAAGAAGTTTTATAATCATGATTTTTTTAATATGCTTATGTGCAGTTCTTGATGTAGTTTTGGTGGCAGCTTCTAAAGATTTGGAAGTGTTGTATGAAGTAGCAGACAGACAGCTTTGGGATTTATGATCATCACATTCCCTTTAAGATCCTGCCTGAATTCTGAGAGTTCTTTGTTTGTTTCAGTTCTTATTCAAACACATTGTAAGATTGTAAAGGGACTCGGTGGTTCAGTGGTTAAGCTGCTGACTTTGATAATTGTAAAATCAGCAGATTGGCAGCTCGAGGCTCAAGCACCATATGATGCAGTGAGCCCCCATTAGTAGTCCCAGCTTCTGCCAACCTAGCAGTTTGAAAGTATGTAAAAGTGCAAGTAGATAAATAGGTACCACTTCGGTGGGAAGGTAACAGTGTTCTGTACAGTCATGCTGGCCACATGAACATAGAGTTGTCTTTGATAGTGCTGGCTCTTTGGCTTAGTAACGGAGATGAACGCCACCCCCTACAGTCAGACATGGCTTGACAACCTTGTCAAAGGGGAAACCTTTACCTTATCCTTTACTTTTTACAGACTGTAATGTGGGATGGCCACATACAAGGAGCAGGTTGCTACTAGGTGTGGCATCATATGTGGGAGTAGTTACCCTCATTGCCTTGAAAGCAGAGACATGGCAAGAGAGAATATAGGCTTGTTGATTTAGTGTCCCCAGCCTCCTTGATTTTATTACAACCCACCTAGCCTATATTTATTATGGGTCCTTCACATTGCTTTAGAACAAAATAGAAAGTTTTGCCAATTTCCATTTATTTTGGGGGTGGGGGGCATGATGGTCCATAGTTAACTGGGTAGGGTGAAGGGATTGCTCTTCTAGTGAGTATAGCTGGTCCTCCATATCCACAGATTTTTTTTATCCACTGACTCAAAAATCTATGGATTGAAAATATTCCAAAAAATATAAATTCCAACAAGCAAACCTTGACTTATACAAAGGACATCCTTTTATTATGTCATTGTATTTAATGAGACTTGAGCAGCCACAGTTTTTGGTATCCATGGTGAGTCCTGGAACTAAACCTCAGAGGATAACAAGGGCCCACTGTACTGATAATTCAAGTAAATAGAGACACATTTGACTATTAAGTTTGTTTCTTGCTGCCTGTTCAGGTTAATTTGGTCACATTTGCTTAACTTTGGACCGGTAGAAACCAGCATGAAAAGCCAGCTTCCTGTGACTTGGGGGCATGCCCCTATGATGCCCAGCAGCTCACTTCATATCGCCCTGCTGCCCGCACAGCAGCTGGATTTCGGGCTCTCTGGTGGCACGGTGTTTAGATGCCACACCCTTCAAGCCACCCCTAAGAAAATCAGATTGGGGCCACGGCAACTGCACACCATAGGCCCAATTCACCTTTTTGCCAGCTTTTCCATGCCACTGTGCCACCAGAGTGCCTGAAAGCCAGATGCTGTGCGAGCATCTGGGTGATATGAAGCCAGCTTCGGGGCATGTCCCCAAGTCACAAGAAGCTGGCTTTTTATGGAAAAGCAGGCAAAAAGGCGAATTGGAGTCATGGCATGCAGTTGGCATGGCCCCAATCTGGCTTTCTCAGGGGTGGCTTGAAGCCAACCTTTCACAGCAGTCAGTTCTGCCCCTTTGGCAGGTTTGACCAGGGGATCTTTTGAGGGATACAGCTGATGAGCACCTATTAAATCAGCCATTTAAAGTGATTTCATGGTATAAATTCAGGCTTCCTTGTCTGAAATGCTTGAAACCAAAGGTGTTTTGGATTTTTTTTTAAAAAAATTTTTTAGAATACCTGTACTTGCATAGATATGATGAGATATTTGGGAGATGTCCAAACACAAAATTCATGTTTCATATACAACTTGTACATGTACCCTGAAGAGAATTTTAGAGAATATTTGAAATAATTTTGTGCCTGAAACAAAGTTGGTGTACACTGAACCATCAGAAAGCAAAGGTGTCACTTTCTCAGGCAGTCATAAAAAAAGTTTTGATTTTTGTAAAATTTCAGATTTCAGAATTCTGGACATGGGAGACTTGACCTGTACCTCATTGTTGCAGCTTAGGGGTACAGAACCAATACGTAGGATACGGATCACCTATGAGACAGATGTGACTCACCTGCATGAAATTGTGAAGCCCCACTAGGGGGTGAATGGAGAATGTTTCTTAGATCCCTCCTACACAAACAATGGAATAGACTGAAGAAGTCGTAAACACTTATTGGGCCAGAGGAACTTTACCCAGGCTTCTAATCTAAGGGACAAAACCTTCTGAAGGTGGATTGGGGCCATGGCAACTGCACACCGTGCCCCCAATCCACCTTGAAGCTGCCCAAATAAGGAGCAGCAAATAGCCAGCTTTTCCACCCATGCCGCAGCTAGAACCCACCTTCATGATGCTCTTGCAGTGTGCAGCATGTAAATGCCACTCCACCAAAGCATAATGAAGCCACCCCTATGTAAATGGCCAGGCAGCTTCCGGGCAGCTTGGGAGCATGCAATGTATAAGCACCATGCTTCCAAGCTGCCCAGAAGGCAGTGCAATGGAGCGGTCTGTTTCACCCCTAAGTTAGATGTAGTTCCAACCTGCACTTCTTCATGTAAAATAAAATGAATCTTAGTTAGATTTATTTTCCATATTTCACTTCTGCATTCCTTTTTCCAGTTTCACCAGAAAGTACTATGTTTCAGAACATACAAATTGAGGGCATGAACAATAATTATAGCAATAGCAAGTACATTTCTATACCGCTTATCAGTGCACTTAAGCATTCCCTAAGCAGTTTACAAATTGTGAGCTAAATGCCCCCAACCATCTGGGTACTCATTTTAGTGACCTTGGAAGGATGCAAACCTGAGTCCAGCTTGAGCCCTTTCACTGGTATTGAACTCACAAACTGAGTGAGTGGCTGCAGTACAGGCATTTAACCACTGCACCACCAGGGCTATGATCCAGCTGCTAGCCTTACATGAGGGATGTAAACCTTCATGCACATTGTACAGAAGAACCCTCCCTCCATACCTACTGTCATCATCAGACCTCAGAGGGAGTGAAAAAGACAGGCCCTGTTCCATCAGGTCTAGCTGTAAATTCTGTGACTTACGTCACTATCTTTTATCTTATCTTATCTTATCTTATCTTATCTTATCTTATTTTATTTTATTCTCTGTATTTTTATTGCTGTAACCAGCCCGGATTCCTTGTGATTGGGCGGGCTATAAATTATTTATTTATTTATGATTATGATTATGATTATTATTATTCATATATTTCATTCTTACATTGTTTGGAGGAAATACTTCTTTCATGCAAAATGTATTTTTGAACAAAATTTTGTTTCTTCACACACACAAAAAGGCTTTGCCATCTTGATCCTTTTGATTTTATGCCAAGGTAAAAAGTATCTCACCATAAGTTTGAAACACCTATTTTAATTGAGGGTGAGAAAATTTCTGACTTTGGGAAGTTTGTGGCTTATTCCATGTGAAATTCATGCATAAGTTTTTGAAGACTTTCTTACCAAAGGAAGAAAATTACTGAAAATATATTTTCCTTCCTTTGAGAATAAATTAGCAGCAAACATACCCCTACTTGTAGGTAACAAAACATTTTTTGTGGGGATGTCATGATAGCAATCTTCATGGAAATGATAGAAAAGGGGGAAATGGTTGTTGTTGTGTGCTGTCTAGCCAATTTTGATGTACAGTGACACTATGGTGAACGTATCTTGGCAAGATTTCTTCAGAGGAAATAAATCTTTCCATTGCCTTCTTCTGAGGCTGAGAGAGTATGACTGCCCATGGCTCCTATGGGTTCATATGGCTAAGCAGGAATTCAAACCCACGTCTTCAGAGTCAAAATCCAACACTCAAAAGTACTACATTATAATGGATATGAATTAATTCAGAGAAAGAGATAAATAGTATTTTATTAAATTTGGGAAATGCAGTCCTAAATATAGTAGGCAACCAGCAGCTGCATGTCACAGCTTTTAATTAAAATAAAGCTATCCAAGTCCTAAAATACCTGAACATATGGGCTAGCAAAGTGATTCAGTACTTTGGCAGAGATATTAATGATTCCTTTCTAGGCATAATGGAATGGAGCCAATTATTTTTTCTTTTCTTTTCTTTTCTTTTTTACATTGGATGCTTCTTGAAAGCATTTCCCATTGGCTTTGTTACTGCAAGTTCCAGTCAGGTCTTGAACATTTCAATCTGCCAATTGGGCAAGTTCTGCTGAGCTGATGGAGTTTCCATAGAAAGAGTCCATTTGACGATGCTACATTCTGAACTGTTAATAAAGGATTCTGAGTTCCATGTCCACCTTCTGGCATTCAGCCAGTGCAGATTATTTAGCACAGGCCTAATACGTGTAGTAATACACCTGAATCATGAACCCGGCCACTGCATACTGCATAACTTCTCTCAGTTTCATGCAGACAAAACTCAGTTGGACATCAATAATAAGATGACAGGAATTGAAACATTGCAACTACAGCAATGGAAGTTGTAGTCTAATGTACATGGAGGCCATTGGGTTGGGGAATGATGATATAGGCGGGATATAGATCGCCCCTTTGGGGTGGCCTGCACCCACCCCTTTCCCCGATGGATCAGGACCTGAGCTGCCACAGCAGCAGCCCCGGAAGCCCTGATCCACCGCTTTTCCTGGCCTCAGGGAAGCAGAAAAATGTTGCTTCTCCATGGCCTGGAAAGGGGTGTCCTTGGGACTTCATGTCCCAAGGACACCCCAACAGCGGCGGGGAAAGGGAGAAAGGGGCTGCTTGGCCCCTTTCTTTCTGTATCGCTGGTGTGGCTGTTTAAAGGCCGCACCAGCGATATGCACGGTGGAAGGAGCTCCAAAACGGAGCTCCTTCTGGCGCCTCTGAAAGGGCACCACGAACGCCCTGCAGCGGCATCAGGACATCATGTCCATGCCGCATTGTTTGGCTGCGGTGCGGACGTGATGTCGTAATGGCGGCGCCCATGTAGATAGGGCACCGCCATTACAATGCCGCAGTTACGTACTAGGGTTGCGGGGAGTCTGGAAAGGACGCCCCAAAGCAAACATAGCATGTATGCAGGCTGGTGCTTTGCGCTGGTCTGGATACCACCATAGAAAGTTATGTCATTAAAAAAACCCAGTGTGGTAGATTAAGGACCAATACAGACCGGCAGTTTCTGCAGGCCTATGGGTGAAGTCACGGCACAGCGTCCTGATGCTGGATGCCCTAACTGCAACCCCAGGGTGCCATTTTGGCACACGCCAATCCACATGGCATGCAGCATTATGGCGCAATTCCAGCACTTCATCCACATGATGCAGCGACAAAGGGGCATCATAAAGCTGCACTGCCACGGCTATGGCGCCCCTTGGAAAGCACAAAAAGGAGCTGCTTTTTGTGGCTCCTTTTTGCGCTCTCCAAAGGCCAGATCAGGGTCACAGTGTGAGGATGCCGTGGCCCCAATCCAGCCAGTAAAAGGGCGGCTGCAGACTGCCCCTTTGGGGTGGTCTGTATAGCCTCTTTGTTAAGAGATAAGAGAGAGCACTCTTTCCCTGATAACATCCCTATTATAGTCTTGCTTCCTGCAAAGAGAACTTCAGAACTAAAGTGGAATATAAATCCACATACATCCCAACAGTGTTTGTTTAAACAGGCTGGGTCCAAACTATAAAATAAGGTGAACAAATAGCTGCACATCAGCGTGACTTCTTTAAAAGGAAGAATGGGTTAGCATAACATGAAGAAGCAGTTATTTCCCAGGCAGCATGCCTCCTGAAATTCTAGATCTGTAATGGCTCTTTGTTATCCACCCCCTCTTTCCTTCTCTGACCCTCAAGGCATCCCAGCAAACGCAGCAACATGAAATACCATCGTTTGCTGTCTCCTTTGGCTACCTGCCCTGTGGTTTGTCATAATATAGGGTGATTCAGCCTCAGGCTAGCAAATGTAAAACAGCCTTAAAACTTGGATGCTGGGGCATAATGGTGGCAGAAAAGATATTTTCTCATATTATAGACACAATATATCTAATCACATAATAGCTGGTGTGTGGTGTTTGGCAGGCATCCCAGAATAAGAGACAGATCTGATCAATATGAAACATTCAAGAGGAAATGGAGCCAACAAAATGGGATAAAATAGGAATAGTGATGGGTTCTATCTTAAGTAACTGTGTGTTTTAAATATTGTGAGTGCAGGACTCATATGCCTCATCAAATGTACAAAAGGATATTTCTGCTCTTATCTAATGTAAATTACATCCAGGGAAGTTGACATTGTTCACAGATATTTTTTCCTGTTATTTTTTGACAGTGTTGCTATGTGCCATTTGTTTCTACCTTTTCAATTCAACACCTTTTCTAAAAAGTTGTGTTGTTTGCTTACACTGCTCAATTACCAGTCCTCCTCCCATATTCAGTCATATATCTTGTAGTTAAATCCAACTAAATTCCCTTCCATTTGTCTGTCAGCAAGTGACAGGTGAAGACCTTTCTGCTTCATCAGGCTTTTAAGGACTGAATGTACAAGACTCATCCCATTTTAAAAATATGGAGGATCTTCTATCTGCTATTTTGTAGTGCTGGTTTTTTTCTCCTCCTAAATGAATTATATTTTTATTTTATTTTATTTGTTGATACTTTAATAATATTTTTGAATTTTAACTATGTGCTTTTTATCTTTTGTAAGCTGCCTTGAATCTTAAACTGAGAAAAAGGCAGGAAAGGAGGAGGAGGAATTTTAGCAGCTTTCTTCTTGCTTTTTGCACAGATAATAGCATTTTCTGCTCAGGGAACAGCATTTCTCAAATGCTGTTTTTGTGGAGAAATTTCTGTAGGATATTTTGTGCAAAACAACCATGCAAATTTTACACAGTATAAGTTCCAAACTGTGAAGATACATGTCCAGGATTCTTCTTACATTTTTGGAACCTTATTTAAAAATAATTTTTGAATATTCATTCCATCTTTATTATTCATGCTTTTTATTTTTATACCTCCTTTATTCTGATAAGGGACTAAACATCTAACAACAAATTTAAAACAATACAAATTAAAAACTATACAAAAGTATTTTAAAAAGTATAAATATTAAGCTTAAAAATAATTTGACAATGTATATAATATAAAACAGCTTATTGGCATAAAACTGGGCTAGTGGAAGTCAATTAAGTTCCAGCTTAAACTTTACTATAGGGAAGAGACATTATAAGTACTTTGACCGAGTTCTCAGAAATAAGTGGAGGTCAGCTTTCTTTCTCCCTTTCAGTTTTCGCTTAAACATAATTTGACTTGAATAGTATTAACTAGGACAGTCATGTGCACTGCAAAAATAATATAGTTTCGTACCACTTTAACTGTCATAGTAATACCAACAAAAGTCCAGCAAACAATGATACATTTATTGGCAAACTGAAATGCACAATATACTTGCTGCAAGCTTTCAAAGTTCCACTGGCTTCTTTATGAGGCAAACCAAATAGAAGAAAACAATTGGAGATGGTAGTAAGATGCTGGTATTTTGTTGTTTCTGTCCTTAGTTAAGATAGTATGAGGAGGGTAAATTTTGCAGGTTGGGTCCTACTCCTTCTGGCCATGTGGGAATTGGGAGTTTAACAAAGTCTAGGAAATTTAAAGTCTATTTGCATATCAACAGCACTCTTCTCTGGAGCCAATAAGGAACTTCTTGTAAGTGACATTCAAAGGAAACCTTTTTGGATGTGTATAAACTGCAAGAGTATATCTCCACAGAAACAATCCAGAAATTACTGCAACATACGGATTAATTTGTTTGAAAAGATCTGGGTAAAAATGACAATTCCAGGAAAAAGCTCCGGTGAGATTAATCAGTGAGTCAAAATGGATGTTCATAACCACAAGATTAAATTAGTTTTCATGTAATTATCTCAAGATGGAAATAATAATTTAAGTGCCAGCTTATATGGGTGATATATGAAATGGAAAATAGATCAGGAATGCCAGGATGCCGATTGTTGTTGTTGTTGTTTTCAAATTGAGCTGTCCTCCATGATGTGTTGCAAATTACTGTATAGTCCAGTTCTATGCATATTTGCTGCAAAGGAAATCAAACTTTGACAGAAGTTACACATTAAATAAGTATGCAAAAGTAAGTTTGTCTTGCGTGCATGGACCATCTGTATAATGTGGGGCAAAGTCTTGCTTGTATGGCGTATATCATATCATTGCCTTGAGATAATAGAGAAAGAGAGAGAGAGAGATGATAGAGTACTTGGAATCTCAGACCTTATAAAGAGATTGCATAGCAACTAGTGCAGTCTGGAATAAAAATAATATCTTCATTTCATGCCAAGCACTATGATTGCTTTAAATCAATCACACATGTCCTCTTTTCATCTGATGAGGAATATACACCTGTAGTTTTCTTTCACATTTATCCTGCACAAATGATGCTCTTCAACATCCCTCCCCCAAAAAAACTACAACCTCCTGCATACTATGCACATATGGACTTGCCCTTGTATTTTACCACTTTTCATTCTAAACATGGAACTCCTCAGAGAATTCAGTACATGTACAAAGCCTCATATTTCAGTTTACCCTTGAGAGTATGTAACTCAGCTCAGTGTAATTACAACAATAGTAACAAGTGATAAAATTACTATCAGAACACCACATGCAACTTTTTAGGATCTAATCCAAAACTATAAATGTTGTCTAGAGACATATTAAGCAACATGAACACAATTCCACTACTCTGGGAACCCACATGCTTGCTGCTTTACTAGTGTCACACAATCTCATTAGTTCTTACAGTTACGTCCCCTGGTTTCTACTTTTGCTCAGTTACCATGATAAATAGATACATTAAAAATAATGCTACTGTACAATGTTTTGTCTGGAATATTCAGCAAGGAAAAGCAGAATGGGCAGAGCTAGGAATTCAGTGGGGATGCTTGAAAGAGAGTCTTCCCTGTGTTTATCTTGCAACTGCTCATTCAAATATTCATCATGAAAAAAATCTGTATAACTCCAGATATGTGTCTAGGACCATGACAAATAACAGATGCTACATTTTGATATAGTTTTACCTTTTCTGAGTCTTCTCGATGGGTCTTGGAAGATTTTCTTTATCTTTCTCAACCTAGGCAGGACATGTAACACATTTTTATCATTATCAGACATTTTGCCTCAGATGTTGCTGTCAAATAACCACAGTACAACATGTTGGAAGTAAGGCCACAACTTTATTTGCAAACAATTGGTAGGGTTGGCACAAAGCATAAGGTCAGGATCTGTGCAATCAAACCACCCGATGTAGTCTGATTATCCAAACCGGGCACCCACCCGGTGCTTGGGATGACCTAGGGGCTAAGGAACACAACTTGACCACAAACCTTGTCTTGTGTTCACCAATTCACAAAGCCCCTAGTCACCGGGAGGCACTCCTGCATTCTGGCCCCCGCAATGGCCAAACGCCTGCCCTATTCGCCCCCGGGTACCTATTGACTCCCAAACCAGAGCTCCATAGCCCTGGTACCACAACGTGCAGATCCTGGCCTATGTTGCCGCCAAGTTGTGACTAAAAACCACCTAACAACAGCGGTGGGCGGGCGGGAGAAGCACCAAGACTTGCTCCCTTCCACAGCTTGGCTCCGCTCTGCTCGAAGCCAAGCAACCGACTGAGGAAAAGGGCCAGCAACACGGCCTTATATAGGCCTAGGCCCCTCCCTCCCTGCGTGCTGTGCGGGACCCCGCCTCCAAGGCCCAGCCCACCAATGGGCAGCCTTGGAGGACCAGAAGCCCCGCACCAATGAAACCGTCTCCCAGAGCGTCGCGGAGCGGAAGGGCCTCCCCTTCCACCCCTGCGCACCAATAGGGAGCCGGGCAAGCCCTAGAGCACTCTGGGGCTTGTAGTCCAGCCGCATCTAGCGGCAAAACGGTCTGCCCGGCGAGGCGGGCGACCGTTGCTTTATATTGGCTTTCATTTTAAGAAATCCCCAAGCAATGTAGAAGATTAAAACTAGAAAATGTTTCCACCCCAGAATGCATATAAATAACTGAGACCTTAGGTAATAATTCAATAGATCTAATGAAGTGGACTGCAATGTAGGAAAGCCTATGAAGCTTAAACTATATGCATCCTTAAGGTGCCACAAGATCTTTGTTGTTTGTTCTTGTTCTTGTTGTTAACTTTATTTATATTGCTTAAAACTGTGACTCAGGGTGACTTAAAAATTAAAATAATTACAATATAGGTACAAACATACAAAAAGTCAATAGCAAAACAGAATTATACTATTGACAATATTAAAAAAATTAAACTATACATTTCAAAATGATAAAATCAGTTTAAAAAACTGTACAATATAAAGCATAAACTTAAAAATGATGAAAAGTGGTTTAAAAGTACAATTAAAACAACATAAAACTTACTTAAAAACCTTAAAAGCTTTCAGTTCTAGGGACCTGTAGGAATTTAACATTTCTGCTGCTGAAAACAGTGTAAAAAGAGCAATTTAAAACAATGCAATAACTACTTAAAATCTACTTAGAAGATAGAACAACACTCATCAAATTATGAAACAAAATTGCTCTTACAAACATTATCAAAGTTATACATACTCTGAGAGAAATCACTGGAGTTGTAAACACTCTCCAGATTACAGGACCATAGGTATAAGGGGACCAGACAGTATGTATTCCAGATGACCTTGGAAAGGCATAACCAATTGTATGTCTTGGGACAGGACACAGAGACAAAAATGCAATCTCTATAGACAACTGCTCATTCTGTTCATGTCTTTATATAATTATATTACATTTATACCCATACATGTCTTTTGATGTATACAGTGCACCCACGCCATATGCAGGCACACTATATGAGACTTCGAGCTTATGCTAAGGTGCACGATAATTAAAGAAATGATGTGTGTATTTGTGGTGTGTGCACTGCCCCACACTGTGAGCATGCACCCCATTATTTGCAATGGGGTGTGAGCATATGCAGATTTCCCCTTATGTGGGGGGATCCGGAACGGAACCTCTGTGTAAGGAAAGGGCCCACTGTAATTTCTCTGTTATATTCAAATTAAAGATTGTAGATCCAAATCTTCATTTAAATTCTACCCATGTCCACCACATGTGTAGCAACAGCATGGTACCATTTTCTCTTTTACATTTCCAACACGTCATTTATGTCTTTGTAGACTTTATTTAATCTCTCAGGTGCCAGGTACCACCTGTACTGAATCTTACAGTACAGCGGGCCTTCTCCTTATGCGGGGGATCTGTTCCAGAAAAATCTGGATATGCTTGAGCCCCATAGGAAATAATGGGGTGCGTGCATTCCTTTTCCAGTGGTTTTTCTTTTAGCTTTCCTTCTGCAGTTTTTAAGTACTCTTGAAGCTCCATCATCTTTCTTTCTTTCTTTTTTCTTTTTTTCACGTGTCAATTGAATAAAAACAACTTGAGCCACCACCTCATCACTCACTTCTCCAGTCCTATTTTCTTTAAAATAATATTTAATTACTTGCCATGTTCTTTCTCTTGATTTTTCATCTCACAAAATATGATCATGAAATTCTTTCTTTTCCCCCTTCAGTACCAATGCTATTGGATTGTGGTCAGACAACACATTTGGCAAGATATCTATTTTCTTGATTTTTGATTTGACCAGCACTGAATTTATTAAATAGTTACCTATTACAAAGGGGTTTGGGGAAGGCTTTTTTAATGCCTCATTTAGGATTGTTGGAACCTTGTCTTGTTGCAAGGAGGCATTGATGACTCCCTTCACCCACTCAACCAGTCCCCCTCTCACCTTTTTTAATGAACCAAGAAGGAAAATAAAGGCTCTAGTAGCTCTCACTTCTCCAACAATCTTTTCCGCATTCTCCAGCTGTACAAATTAATAAAAGAGGAATGTGTCTGCCTATAAGAATCATATCTCCTAGAACATGAAACTTGTCATGCATAACTAGGAAGACCTAGGCATGTAGATTTGGGGGGGGGGTATTAAATTTTTAATTAATTTCAATGTGTCTATATGTTTGATGTCTTCAGTCACTAGGTGGCTTATGTAACTGGTACATAGAAAACAGCAAAACAAAGAACATTATTAAAGAGCTTTCTCCCCCCCCCCCAGTTTTTGAATAGCCCTCTCACAAACATGAAGTGGGTAGGCTCCTCCATTGTAGGGCTGAAGGGCATTGCATGGCAAGAGTGTCAATAGCCATGACTTTACTCAGAATTGTCAATTACAGTGTCTTCAGTTGTGTAGCACAATTTAAAACCTTTGGTGTGTCAAATTAAGAATTATTTCAACCCATGCAAAACTTTACTAGTTTCATATGGATCCCCACTGAATTCTGTGGTGATGTGGTGCTCTCTATAAGTGACATAAATGTGGACTATAAGTGACATAAATTCAGAAAGATACTGAATTCCTTTTATATATATACAGAATGAAATCCCATTTTACAATGGAGTTGCTACTATTTCTCCCACATAGCATATGAATTATTGACAGGTAATATAAATTGTGACAATGATAAATGGGAGAAAATAGTGACATTTATCACAAACCGATGTCTATCTTAAATTGTAGAGTGGTCATCATACCTAAATTTTGCTCGCTAATTCATTTTCCTTCATATAGTCCTATCTTATGGCAGCAGGTGGGTGAAGGTGAGAAGAAGGAGAGACCAGAGGCATTAAATTATGGGACATGGTAATCACAATTAAGTTCTCATACCCATTATGGTTCATGGTTCATTTCCCACTATCTTCAGTTGATTGACGATAACCCCATCACCTCACTACTACCCAAAAGCTATCAGTCTTGTTCTGATTTAACTAATTTACACAAATAAATCTATCTAGTATTAAAAGCATTTGCCACATTGACACTTGGATTGTAAATTTTTCTCCAAGGCCTTTGATTGTTTGTTCTAGACAATTGCTTTTATATGAGCAGCATGACAAAATCTTTACAATTAATTTTGAGGGGTTTTGAAAATACCACTGAATATATTACATGGTGAACATGAACTGAAACTGTATTATTTTCAGTAATGCATACCATGTGTTTTCTTTATGAAATCAGGATTCATACTAAACTTCTCCAAATAGCTTCTAGTGTTCTTTCCTCCATCCTGTGCTTTGGGTCTTTCTGGTGAATAGTAATGCAATATGTCACATTCTGTTACAATATATGACTCAGAATGTGTTTTTGAACTGGCATGCACCCCATTTTCTTGGTTGTTTATATTGTTTATTGTTTATTTTGGTGCATGCCTGCTGAAAATTTAAATAATAGAGACCTCTATGACTGAAATATAAAGCTTCACTTAGAAGAAAATTGACAAATAAAAAGTGAGATTAAGAACAGTCAAGGAAAATGTCTTTTTATATATTATTAGATAGTAAATTCCAGTACTTAAATCACCATAACTAATGGTGAGTAATAATGGGAGTTGCTATGCAGCAACATCTGAAGAACCAATGTTACCCACCCCTGATTTAGGGGTTCATTGAACACAAATCATGAATGTATTTCTCTGGCTCAAGCAGCCAATTGAATTTTAAATTCCATTGGTACCACTATCTATGAAAATTAACATATCTCTTGGTGGTAAACTAGAAAGGATTCATTAGTAAGCTATAGGACTTGCTTAGAAGGCAAGTCCTATAAAAAAAAGCCTAGTGTTGTAATTGTAATAATAATAATAATAATAATAATAATAATAATAATAATATAGTTTATTTATACCTCCCGCCTCTCCCACAGATTGAGGCGAGTTTACAACCTTAAAAGACAGTACAATTTACAATCAATACAACAGTAAAATACTAACACTGAATTTACCAAGAATTCCTATTAGTTCTCTAAAAATTACAATTTGTCCATTAGCCAACAATCAGTCAAGGAAGAGCAGTTGTCATAACCTTTTTAAATGGAATTCAGTGGATAAGCCTGCCAGAAGAGATCCGTTTTGAGTGCCTTCTTAAAGGCCTCTAAGGTAGTAATGAGACGGATCTCTTCCAGTAGGTCATTCCATAATCTTGGGGCTGCGGCAGTGAATGCCTTATGTGAAGTTGTCATTAACCTGGTGCTATAATATTCTAGTAAGAACTTCCCAGATGTTCTGAGAGTGCGGGGTGGATTATGTAGGGAGAAGTGCTCCCGCAAGTAACTCGGGCCCGAGCCATGTAGGGCTTTAAAAGTAATAACCAACACTTTGTATTGCACCTGGAAGCTAATTGGCAGCCAATGAAGAGATTTCAGTGTTGGTGTTATATGGTCAAACCTAGATGTTCTGGTGACCAATCTGGCTGCTGCATTTTGAACCAATTGAAGCTTCCGAATTTGATACAAGGGTAGCCCCAAGTAGAGCGCATTGCAGAAGTCTAACCGAGAGATTACCAGTGCAAGTACTACTGCTTCAAGGTCCTTTTGGTTCAGGTAGGGACGCAGTTGGCATATCAACCGAAGCTGATACCAAGCACTCTTGGGCATCGCATCTATTTGGAATGTCAATTGTAAGGACGGATCCAGAGTACTCCCAAACTGCAAACCTCATCCTTTAGGGGAAATGTGACCCCATCCAGGACTGGGTGACAAAACTCCATCCCTGGACTTGGGGTACCTATCGTGAGTACCTCCATTTTTTCTGAATTCAGACTGAGTTTGTTTTCCCACACAAACATAGAAACACACACAAACATAGAAAGAGATATGCTGACAGTTTAAAAATATTTGGGGAATGATTGGAAAAGAGGAGTGAAAAATTCTTCAGTTTCTTGGCACAAAAAGAAATTATTTTAAAGGACAAGGCAATATAATTTTTTTTTTATGGACCACACAAGCCTTCCTGGGCCTTGATATCTTCAGGAGAGGGCCTTTCCTTTGTCACACTCCCAATCTTAAATACATATAATAAATACATGGTGGCTATTCTCAGGCTCTGGAACTCCTTTTCCTGGGAGGCCAAAATGGTTCCTTCCTGATATGCTTCCACTGACAGGCAAAGATTTTCCTTTAAAAAAAAATCTGACAAGGTTTTCAGAATTCATTATAGAAAAGGATTTCTACAGGGTACTATTCCTTTAATGATCCTGTTTTAAAACAGTTTTTGGTTTTAATGTATGTTTTAAGTATTTTATTAATATTGGGAGTGTAACTACAGTATACTAATAATATATTCTACAGTTTAAACTATATCTCTTTTAAATTTGTAAGAATTTAAATCCCAGTACTTCAGAAAAAAGGTGAAATATAAATGAAGTGAATATTAACAATCACAACAATAGCAGTAATAATTGCTGTTAACTACTAATATGATCTTCCTAGCAATCACAACACTTTGGTAATATAATAACCTGTCTAGAGAGAGACAGTGAAATCCTGGCTTTGATTTTTTTTTAATGACAAAAAGGATTTCATGATGTATTATATCCAGCATATATCCTGGCTTATGCTAGGGACTAGGGAGTTTATCGCATGTAATTTTCACACCAACCCAGGAATGGAATGGGATTGTGTGCTGGAACGGGATATAACTGATTTTACCACATGCAAAATGGCTGCTGTGTTGCTGCCCAACCATCACCCATCTTCTAGCAGTGCTCTGGCGGCCAACTTTGGTACTATGGAAAGCTTCCTTAGTATCAAAATTGGCTGCCAGAGCACTGCTGAAGGATGGGTGATGGTTGGGCGGCAACACAGCAGCAATTTCGTGTGCGGTAAAAATAAGTTTTAACCCATTCCAGCCCCATCCTGTCCCATACCCAGGTCGGCAGAAAAATTACATGTGATAAACCCCTAGGACAGTTCTTCTCAGTCCACTAAATACATTAAATTAGTTATGGGCTAAGGGGAGAACATTTGACTCAAAGCTACAGAAATTATTCTTTTATAAACCTGCTTATTCACAGCAAGGGTGGGCACTGTACGTTCCTGGGGCTGCATGCAACCTTACAATTCTGTCTTCTACCTTTCAAGATTCCTTTTAATGCCCTTTTCCTGCCCCCTTTGCATGGGAAACCTATGTTTTGCAAACCATATGTATCTATATCCTGCCTTGAGGCTTGTCACTGCAAGAGTTGTCATTTACACATCCAAAAGATGTCACCAATGAAAGAGTACAGGTTTCCATAAGCTAATGTATATACTATATATATATTCATGTATAAGTCGACCTCATGTATAACTTGAGAGCAGATTGTAAGAGCATGTGGACTTGACTCTGTCTTCTCCCAATCTGGAAAGGTTGTAAAGGATTTCCTTAGTTTGTTCTGAGCTCTCATACATTTTAAGATTCACTGGCAGTGGCAGTGACAGAGACAGGCTAGAATTCATATGAAGCCTTTGCCCTCTTTCATTTAGAAATCTACTTTAGTTTATGAGTGGACTTTTAAAAATGTTTTTATAAGGCTTGGATGTTTAGATGTATTGCTTGTAATAGGCATGCATGAACTCTGTGAATTTGTTGGTAAAAGCAAAGAATAGAATGCATGCCTTAGAGACAGACTGGTGACTAGGATTCTAGGCAAATTGCTATCTGAGAGAATGTAGCTGATAGGGGCCATAACCCTTCACAAAGTCATTGAGATGGTAGGGCAGTCTGGGTTGAATAAAATGTAGATCAGGGAATAGGGAGCAACCTGAGAATTACTTGAGAGAGGTAACCTCTGCTCGACATATTAGGAAAAGATGCAGCAGACATTTGAAAAGGGCAAATTCACTTCTTATGTCATTGCAAAAAACAGCAAAAAATAAATCCAGAAAAGACAGTCAAGCTATTATGAAAAGACATTTTCACAAGGTGAGGAGAGATCACAATATCAGGTTTTTCACAATTCTGAAGATATTTAAAAAATGTATTTTCGTCCTGAGGTATTGTTATGTCACACTCTTCAGCTATCCCAATTTGGTAGGGATGGCCCTGGTTAATCATCTGCTGTCCCACTTTCTTAGATAATTTTAAAATGTCTTGGTTTCTTCCTATTTCCATGGCTTATTTCCATTGTTGCAGACCAAGTTCAACTTGCAGAACTACCTTTGCACTCAATTAACTAAGCAGCAGGGAGAGGAAAAGAAAGGAGGGGGCATGATTTTACTCTTCTTAGGAGGTCTTTAAAAAGAGGCTGGATGGCCATCTGTCAGAGGTGCTTTGATTGTGAGTTTCTGCATGGCAGGTGGGTGGACTGGATGTCCCTTGTGGTCTCCTCCAACTCCATGATTAGCTACGACTCTGTTGTTGTTGTTGTCCTGTATGGTCTGCTACGTATCCCCCTTTCCCAAGGTGAATTTTGTTTCCTTGGGGAGGAGGGGAATGGTTACAGTTGGTAAAGGGTTTGGGGTTTATTCTGCTCATATGAATTCAAGAAGGCATTCTTACATAGCTGGGCACATCTGCTTTGACTTACATCATTTCATTGTTCCTTGAGAATGAATAATCACCATTTTGGGTACCACTTGACAAACCATGATCATCCACATGAACTATGTTAGAGCCTCTTGGCAAAACTGGCAGTTATATGAGTGATCTTAATGTCACCTACTCTGGTCAGGTCATCCACAAATCATTCAAATTTAGTCCTGAGTTACTTCTCAGATAAACTGACACGGATGATTCCTGCAATACTGGGGCTGTCTTAAAAACTGCTTAACTTAAACAAAAAGGGAAGGGAGGAAGTGTGGGAAAATAATAATTGTTTAATTTATTCGGTAGGTGGCACTTTAATTAGTTTTTATGTTTGGACTGAACTAGTTCTCTTTGATTCTAGGATTCCTCCCTCTTTCAAACAATAAAAACACTGTTAGTACTCTGATTAATGTTACCTGTGTTTTCAGGACAGAAGATCTGAATCTACAACTGGTTTAAAACCATCATGAGTTTTTTAAATTATATAATCTATAGTAATCATCTGAAGAAGAAGGCAGGCTTTAGGTAACTTTAATAGTAATGCAGAAGAGGACATTTCAGCAGGTGTCATGACACTGCACCTACTGAAATCCCTTTTCTCAAATGAATCTTAAAGTTTCATGGTCCCTGACTCTCTGGCCCAGTACAAATGGGCAGGAAGCACCATTATGGGGCCAAAACTAGGACTCAGGGGAGCTTAGCAACCGCCCACTTCCAAGCCCTAGTACATGCGGGCAGTGCCATTATTGAGTGGCACCGCCCACATGGGGGATATATCCATGATTTATGGGCATCTGAGCACCCAAACGTCAGTGCCAGGAATATCTGTGTCACAGCCCTTATGACGTCCTATGGAAGAAGCCATTCTAGGCAACTTCATCCTATTGGTATATCGTTGCCGAGCAGTTTGGTTGCTGTGGCAAAGATCAGCAGCAAAGAGGGGCAGCATTTCCCCGCCCATGTGTACTGGGCCACTGTTCTTTTATCTGATCCCTCCCACCCTCTCCATTTTTTTTGGGGTGGGGGGGATAATTTGGCCACACACTTTTGATCTCTTAATTTTTTTCCACCAATGATGGCCTAAAACATCAGTTAAGGCATCTTGGCTTGAGCTTTTATCAAAAATCAGTTTGTTTCACAGTACAAACAAGTGCTGTCCAGATAGCACCTCTTCACTTTCTCAGACCTATTCTCAAGGTTGAAAAAGTGGAATATTTTGAGATGTTCAATGAATTCTGGAAAAGTTCCCAAAAAGTGGTGTTTCTTTGTTTTGAATGGCAGCAAACTGCATAAAACTGAAGGACATTCCAGCCAAAGATTGTCCTGGGATTTCAAAGTCCTATGTCACAAGAAAGGCAGGTATAAACATAATGAAATAAAATGCTGGATTGTCTCAGATATATGATGGTGGAGCTGACTAAAATTGGGAAGGAAATACATTCAATATATGCTGAAAGGCTACTGCAGTAGAATATGTGCAGTGGATGCAACATTTTACTGATAAAACAGTGCAGCAATGGTGGAATTTCTGCCTTTTGTTGAGGATTTTAAACAAGAGACATTTGATCTAGCATTGTCAGTCCTTATTAAAACATGCATCCCTGTGTTTTGAGTGTCTGAATTCCTGCTTAGTCATGGAAACCCACTGGGTGTCCTTGAGAAAATCACATTCACCTAGCCTCAGAAGAAGGAAAAGGCAAACCCCCTCTGAACAAATCCTACCATGAAAAACTCATGATAGGGTCATTTTAGGGTCACCATATGTCAGTAATGTCTTGAAGGCACACAACAACAATAGTAGTTTCTTTAAACCGAAGCTGGGTGAATATTTCAGCTGCACTCAAACTATTCCAAAGGGTGACAATGACCAGATGATGAAGTTAACATTGGAATTAAACACTTTAGCCAAGTTGCTCTGTAAACATCTAAGAGATCTCTCGCTTAAGAAAGTTAGCTGAATGAAGAAAGTTGCTGGTCAATTTCTTAAGAATTTGGAAACCTTTCAAAAATAAAATAACATGCCAATAAAAACAATACTAAAGAAAATATTTGGATCAGCCCTCAGAGAAGAATCTTCAAAGTTTGTCCCTTTTAGAATGGTCACAATGGCTTGTATAAGAACACACTGAATTAATTAGTTTCAAGTTTGGTCCACAATGCAATGTATTTGGGGCTCTAATATGCTATTATGATGATTATGCTCTCTTCTTTTTGTACCTAACCTAATCCTCTGTGATTTGCAAGAAGGCCAATTCTACTTTCTTCTTTATTCTACAAAGAGAAAGACAGAAGACACAAAGTTATCAAAAGTCTTTAGAGCTGAAGGAAGAAGCTAAGGCTGTATTCTTGTTGGTGCACTATGCTAGTAGTTATTTATTTATTTAGTGTTCTTCCCTTCTCCTGACAGGGACTCAAGGTTATACATTTCCAGGGTTGTAAAGTGGTGGCAAGAGAAGAAAGAAAAATCTGCCACTTTCGAGCAATCTCTTTCTTCCATACTTTCCTCTCGACCACTATGCCCACAGCCTTTTCCCTCATGCTGCCAACACCAAACACTGGCAGAACTACACCACTGTAGTTTAGAAAGAAAAACAGGATGGTTTTCCAATGGCAAGGGGATCAGACAAGGCTGCATTTCATCAGCTTTTCTGTTTAATTTGTATGCAGACTATACCATTCAGAAAGCAGGATTAGACTCAGAGAAAACAGGCATGAAAATTGGGGGAAAGAACACCAACAGTTTAAGATATGCAGATGACACCATACTACTTGCATAAAATAGCAGAGACTTGGGATTATTGCTGAGAAAATCAAGGAAGAAAGTGACAATTAAGAAATATTTTAATTACAATTTTTTAGATTGTAAGCCTGAGGGCAGGGAACTGTCTAACTAAAAGTTTGTATGTACAGACCTGTGTAAATTTGCAGCGCTTTATAAATAAAGGTTAATAATAATATATTTTTGCATTCAGAACAAATTGATGCTGAAGTATAGCACTTATGGGTGGCTCAATGTACAGCTGGCTAGGCTGTTTTGCAAATGAGGACATATTACTTGCAGAAAATAGTTAAACCTTGGCATGACTACTGATGAATGTTAAGGGAGAAACAGAAAAATCAGGGGCATAGCTGAATAATAATAAAACAAAAACAATGACCACAGATTATTTATATAAACTTTGAAGTGAACACTGAAGACAGAATCATCCAGGCCATAATATTTCTCATTTCTATGTATGGGCATGAAAGTTAAATAATGATGGAAACTGACTGTGGCGGGGGGAATCAACACACTTGAAATGTGGTGATGAAGAAGAGTTTTATGGATGCCATGGATTGATAAATAGACAAGTGGGTCCTAGAGCAAATTAAACCTGAACTCTAACTAGAAGTGAACATGACTAAGCTGTAGTTGTCATACATTGGACAGATCATGAGAAAATGTGACTTACTAGAAAAAAAATTATGAAGCTTTGTAAAGTGACAGGCAACAATCAAGTAAGTCGTGCTTTTGAGTTTGTAGGACCTGTGTTGGGCCATTGATGACTGGGGCTCCTATGAAAAATTCATAGGGTCAACATAGGTAAAGTTCACTTAATAGCAAACATCAACAAAGTGCATCAAAAAATGTTGGCCTAAGGCTGTAAATGAATGCACACTTAACAGGGAGTAAATTCTATTAAACACAATGGGATTAATTTCTGAATGGATGTGCTACAAGAGAAGTTATATAGAATATCTAGACATACCACATAATAAAGATAATTTTTATCAACCAACTACAATATGTTTCTCATATAACCTAAATATTTGCCTATTTGTCTTTAAAAAAAACCTTGAAAGTCTGACAAATATTTAATTTCAAAATCTGAGATTTAGTGGCTTTGCTTTCAGAAGAAATTGATGGTGAAGTGCAGCAATTGTGAGTGGCTCAATGTACAGCTGGACTGTTTTATTTCAACTGGGCAAAATATTTCTTCTTTGGTTGTGAAGAAGGTGACTATAAGCTTCAATGGAAATTTAAACAAGAAAAAATATCTTTTTTTTAAATACATGCTGAATTTTGTCCAGGCTAACAGAAATTCAGTCAGCTGAATTTTTATAAGTTTAATCGAGGCCTGACAATAGTGTATCCTTAAAAACAAAACAAAACTGATATTCCATTGTTTTCCAGTCATGTTTATGATGTTGATTTGTTAATAATTAAAACACAATAATCCTTGTACTAAATGCTGGTGGGGGGGGGGCTGGGGGTTGGTGGATGGTGAAATAGAACATTTGAGTTCCATGATTTTCTCACTTGTATTGCCATTCAGCTTTAGGGATGGAAAGAAAATTTTAAAATATTTTTAAATTGTCAAAAAATTTTGTTTTGCTTTTTTTATTTTATTTTTTATTTTTTTGAACCCTGAGAAATACTGACAGGAATCTTCATAGTTGGGACTTATTCTGCAGAAATTCACACATGGGTGATTTGCACAAAAAATGTCTTTTTCTGAGCAGGAAACAACCTTTTCTGCACAGAAAATTATATTTCTGTGTACAAATATTATTTCCATTGCATTCTATTTTCTGTGCAAAACAACCATATGTGAATTTTGTGCAGAATAAGTCCTGAATTGCAATTAACCTTCAAAAATTGTGTAGTTTTCAAAGTTTCTCTCTCTCTCTCTCTCTCTCTCTTGACTTTCTTTCTCTCTCGTCTCTTGATTTGTTTTTTGTGGCAGTAAAAAGAAAATTGCTAAAATTACGTGTTGTTTTCTTTGAGAAGAAACTTTGGGGTTGTACAGACCGTCCTTATGGGATGGCCTGCAGCTGCAGCCCCCCCATCCACCCTTTCCAGGGCAAATAGGGGGGCCATAAAAAGTGGCTCCTCTATGATTCCACCTTAATATGGCAACATCATATGAAAAGCAGGATTGGAAACTTAGGGAGGGGCATTTAGAATTTTCAGCCAGAGCACCCCAGTGTCCCATCAAACTACAAATCCAGGATTCCACAGGATATAACTATGGCAGTTAAAGTGGAAATACATTCATGTTGTATGAAGGAGCATCAGGTAAGTAACTCCTGTACAGAGCAGTTACATCCAAGTCAGAAGGGCTAAGTACAGCCTAGTGCTTATTTTGTTTTAATGTTTTCTTCTTTCAGTCTTCCCCCTTGGCCTAACTCAAATGCTTTCAACTTGATTGGAAAGTAATGCAATGAGTCATTTGTGTAAAAACCATGGGATACTGGACAGTAAAACACTAAGGTGTTCACACTGTAAGCATATTTAAGATCGAGAGTATGCTGAACACAGTGTGAAGTAGTTCTTAATGGGTTTAGGATGATTAATTCTTTCTTGCCAATCCACTTGATTTGAGTTTTTAATTGTTATACAAGCTGCTTCTCAGGGAGATTGTAGCTCTGGAGAGTAGCCTGAATATAGCAGCATGCTAATGCAATAGCATCCCCCCTCTAACTAAACCTGTGATCATGTTTTGTACACTGCAGAGACATTAAAAAGAGTTTAAACTGTGAGAGGGGAAAAAATGAAACAGTACATAATAAACACTCCACCAAATCTCATACAAAGTCATTGGGGATGAGGTATTAAACAACCTGATTCTCCAATTTTATGCGGCAGATTTTTGGAGGGCACAGTGGACTCCAGGAGTAAAGGCAAGAGGTGAAGAAGAAAATACACCTTTCTTTTTCTGCTTTGTTCTAAATACATATCAGCAGAATAGTGAAAATAACTATCCTGCTCTGAATTGATAGACATCAGAAAAATTATGGAAGGCACAGATTTGGAGACATGCAGAGAACCCGAAAAAAATCCTACAAAATTCATGGGGTCACATCAAGGCACATGCACATAGGTTACAAAAAAGTTCAAGAAATATTAAAATAGGTTCTGCACTGATGAAAATGTGTTTTCACACCATTTTTAACATCTCTCCATTAATGGACCAGCAACATTGTTTCTCTATGGGAACCTGCCTACAGACATGATCAAAAATAAAATGAAGGGTCTCCCCCCCTCCTTCCAGTACTGGTCATATCTATTCCTTGCCTAAAATAATCCCATGAAATTCATAGGGTCACCGTACATCGATAGACAACTTCAAGGCACATATGTCTGGTCACAACTTGATAGAGTTTTGAGCTCAAGTAGTTCCATAAGGCTTTCAGGTTCATGTGAGTCAAAAAGTGAACTGAATAAATGAAATTATTATTAAGACTATCAGAGAAGGACAATTATCCAGTATTATGTTTTATTCATGCAATTTGCTGATGTCTTTGACCAGTCTGACATTACAAAGATTGAGGCAGATCTGGATTTACAGACAACAAGCAGAATCAATGTCAACTTGCCTCATTAAGAAGAAATGTTGGGTCTCCAAAACAGCATATTTAGTCATTTGTCTATCACTATGTCCTCAAATTCAGCAGCAGAAATTAATTGTCTGTTCCAGCCCTATTTCCATTTAAGAAGACTGGAATATTCAGGAAAAACAGAATGGGGCTACCAATATTACCAAACTGTCCTGTCCTGACACAAAGTTTCTCAACATATTAAGACACCCCACTGCGAAAGCAGTTAACTGCCACGAGATTTTTTGGATCCCAGGATTCCACCCTGCCCTTCAAAAAAATTTGCAAACAACAATAACAACAGCAACAACAATTTGTTTATTTTCCATGAAAGAGACTAGCCAGTATGCAAAAAAGCTTGAACTTTTAAAAATCTTAGGAAATATGCACAGAAAGACTAGTTGTCCTGTCCAAATTTAAAACCATTTCTAAATTTAAACTATTTCTTCTTGTGTGTGATAATTAAACTAGTATATAAGATTTACATGTCTGTTAAAGAGAACATTAATTATGTTAGACAGACTTCTTTCTTACTCTCCACATCCAAGTCCATTCCATGCTGATTCTATATAGATTTTCCCCCTTTTCACAACAACAAAAAAATCATACTTATTTCTGTATACATTTATCAAACAGACACATTTAACAGATGTATACTGTCATTGTCTAAAGCATGCTTGTATCCAGTTTAAATTTTTTTGAATGTGCACGTACATTTGAGGAATATATTTTTTTGGGGGAAATGGAATACATTTTGGACACAAAAATTGTTGAATGCATTTTTTTTTTCTGTTATGGAATGCAGAATGAGTCTGTTTCCATTTTCGTTCAGGTGATGTATAGCAGGGAAACTCATTAAAACTCCATCCTTGTTGGAGATTTTTCACACCTTGTTCTTCACAATTAACAAAGAGGATTCATTAAGTTGACTGCCATTGCAGCATAGGCCCACACATGAATCCAGTAATGCCTATTCTTTCCTTCACTACTCTGATGTTTCATTGAGTTTTCACAACAGCTTCCAGTGATTTCATAATTGCTTTTTGCCTTCCAGCTACAGACTCTTAAGCCCAGTTAGTGTATCCCCACATAAACATATAGGATGAATTCAAGTTTAGGCTGCAGGAACCATAAGTTGACAGGTGACACACACAAAAGTGAAGATTCCTTGCACAGTTTGCATATGCAAGTGTTTCTGTGCATTCATGCACGTGCATGTGTGTGTGTGCTGTTGTTGTGTGCCTTCATGTCATTTCCAGCTTTCAACCTCAAAGTGAACAGGAGTTTCTGGCACTGACAGTGTGTAACTCACTCAAGCTCAACCAATCAACGACACCAAGAGGGGAATTGAATCCTGATCTCCAGAGTCATGGTCTAACACTCAAAGTACTACACCACACTGGCTCTATGTGCGTGTTTATTTCTTAGAGTAATTAATAAAATGTAGTGATAAATCTTGACATTAATAATTCAAACATTTGTTCTGAAGACATAAAGACAGTTGGCAGGTAGTTACTGGGTTTTGTCCTACAAGAGTTCAGCAGGAGAGCCTTAAAGGCACTGTAAAGCAGGGGTAGGCAACCTTTTTGAGCCGGGGGCCGGGTTGCTGTCCCTCAGACAACTGGGGGGGCCGAAGCAAAAAATAAATAATTAAATAATTTTAAAAAACAATTAAATAAATAAATAAACCGGGACAAATGTAGGACAAAAATTCAAATGGAGGACACTTTTATAAAAATGGAGGACACGCAAAAAAAATTGCTGATTTAAATTTTTTTAAAAATATAAATGCATGTTTCGGAGGCTTCTATAGACAATTGCCTCCCTTGCCTGCCGCTTGCCCCCCCTTGCCTGCCTCCTCCTGATAGGCCAAAGGCCCCACGCCCTCACGCGAGAGGCCAAAGGCTCCGGTGGCAATCGGCGGCAGGACTGGGCTGGGGCCGGTCCCAAGGCCTTGCCGGGCCGCATCCAGCCCACGGGCTGCAGGTTGCCTACCCCTGCTGTAAAGTAAAGTTATGTTTTGCCCTATTCTAGCTTGCTTGTAGATCTTGAAAAATGACACAGGCTGTGTAGAATTGATACCCAACCATGAAATAATGAGACCAGACACGTAAATTGGATGAATAAAGGGCCATTTATTTGACCTATAATCTATTTAAAGCTAAGCACTTGAACTTGAACTTGAACTTCAAACTTTGAGCAAATTGATTAAAGTGAAAAGCCTGGTGCAGGTCAAGCTGAAGCCAGGTGTCAATCCTAGACTTCCTCTTCAGCCTTCCCTTTGGGCACAAACACCAAACACCAAGGTAAATCCTCAGTCCAGTCCTAGGAAGGTAAACATAAGGCACTCTCCCCCAAACCTCCATGAATTTGTAAGGTTGAGCAAAAGCCCCACGTCTACCCCAAGGCAGGTTCTCTCACAACTCCATGCCCCTTGACGTGTAAAGCTGATCAAGAGCCTAACCTTTCACCACAAAGGCGTACCAATGGTGTCTACCAAACAGTTCTTTAACCCCATATGGGCCAGTGAAACCTATTTAACAGCCACCCAAAGCCAGTCACCAGTCCCGGCACACAGTATGGGGTAGGCAAAAAACCCCGGGAAAAGGGGAGAAAATTCCTACCTGGCCCCGAAGCGACCAACAAACTTCATACTGCATTTAGGGTGGGAGGGTGGGCTGCTTCATGGAAAAGAGGCAGGATTGGGGGGGTGCACTGTCCTTATATACTGACTCCGCCTCCCATCACATGCCTCAGCTTAGTCCAATGGACCTTGCTGATATTGAAAATTCTGGTCTCTATCATGGAGGATATCAAAGCCCCACCCTCCCTCAAGGCTCTGCCAATCGTCCTGGTGTGAATGAGTTCAGTGAAAGTCCAGTTTGATTACAGTGTGTATGAAGAAGGGATATACTAACTGGTTTTCTTCACCTTAGTTCAAGTAAAGTTGTACTCCATGCCAATATACATATGACATCCAAAAAGCTAGGGTGGACTCTGTTCATCACTAACAGCCAGCATAACAATAGCTTGAAACAAATGAAATTGGGGCTCATTCCCACTATCAAAAGAATCGAATAGCTGAGCAAATTAAATGGCCCTTGTTCCCCTTTGAAACCGGTTCCTGTTGCAATGTGATCGAATCTGTCATGATGAAGTGAAGCAAAGGCAAAAGAACTGTTTTTTTCAGACATTAGCTTAAAAGAGGTTCTTTTGAAAAAATGCGATTCCAAAGAGTGTTCAGCAAGTGGGAACAACAGATTGGAATTGCAGCATTCTGCAGGGGAGGGACTAATGGCAGAGTGGTGTTTATCTGTCGTCATTTATTGGTGAGTCTTTCGGTTTCAGTTTTTAAAATAATAAAATTAATCGATTAAGCGACAGAATTACTGGCAAAGGTGCTAAACCACTCTATCACTTAATCACTTAATTGTATTTACAAAAAATAAAAAAGAAATAAATAAAAGAAAAGAAAAGATGCCCTGTCCTCCTTCCAACAAGCCTCACTGGATGCCGGGGCCCTTCCTTCCCAAGGCTCCCTGGGTCCTAGTGCCCTCCTTCCCCCAGGCTCCCTGGATGCCAGTGCCCTCCCTTCCCAAGGTTCCCTGGGTCCCTCCTCCTCCTCCACCACTTCTTCCTCAGTCAGGCCCCAGAGCCCCCACCTTTTCCTCCCCTCTGGTCAGAGCCTTCATCCTCCTCTTCCTTCTTCCCCGGGTCACTGACCTTTCCTCCTGACTCCTCCTCCTCTTGCCTCCTTCTTCCTCTTCCTCCTCCTTGCGCCACTCTGACCCTCTGATCCTTCAGCATCTGCATCTCTCTTGAGCATCTCACTCTCTCAGCCTCAGGTCACACTTTCTCAACCTCCAACCCCCCCCCCATTTCCAAGCCGGGCAGCTGCTTACGTCATGGATGATTGACAGGGGATGCTGAAGCAGCGCTGCCAGTGGGGATGACAATCGGGGCAAATTAAATCACTTGGATTGGGGTAAGGAAAAGATCTCCTTTGATAGTGGGGACTGGGGTTTTTTTTTGGGGGGGGGGTTAGAATCTCTTTCAAATCCAGGGCAGAAGCAAATCACAAAGCGATTCATCCTGCCAGTGGGAATGACCCCTTGGATAACCTGACAAATGTATAAAGCCACCAAAGTTCCTTAAGAGTTCATTAAGTGTGGCTGTGCTTCAACAATAACTTTTCCTCAGGTGATTTAAAAAATCCCCCCAAATATCAAGCAGTCTGGGCTAGTGATGCTTTACCTTCTGAAGATATTAAAATCTCTGCTTCTTTTGAACTCATCCTGTATCTCCTCCTCTTTTATTCAACAGTGATGGGCTTTGGGGGAGGGAGAATTGTTCCCCATCTTGCTTCCACACTAGCTTGTGTCCTTTCCCAGAAAATCTGCAAAATCTGTTACTTCCTTAAAATACTGAGGACAGCATCCTTGACTGTGTATTTCCTCCCCTGTTGAGTCTGTTCCTTGGAAAAAGTCAAATGAAGTGCCTCTGAGCAGTTGGAATTGCAGCCACCTGACTGGCACAGAAACAACCCCACTAAGCTGGATAGGTACATCAGAATAGAGCTCCACACATATAACAGGGGCATAGACAGAGCAAGCCAGAATGCTTCCATAATCCCCAGCTACTTCCAGTATGAAAGGGAACTGCTGAGTTTTTTGGCATGGAGGAGAGGGGAAAATGCAGAAAAAGAGTAAGAATATATGTAAAAGGATGGTTTGATCTTTTTGTTGTTGTTGTTCTGGGCCCACTCACATTTGGCTTTGCCCCATAATTGACAGATGAACAAATGGTCATAACATAATGTCCCCCAACCTGTTATATATTATTGCAACCTACAATTACAGTTCTACATTCAAAGAGATGTCCCACCCATCTTAATGGGTTTATTCTGAGAAGACATATACAGCATCTGGAAGTAACGCATTAGAAGCATACGCTGTGTAGAATGAGAGTACAGTCTCTTTTTAAATGGAATGGCAGGATTTGGGGGGAAAAACCCTCCATATTTCACCTTGCACTTTCATGAAAATAAGCTGCACTGAACACAGTGGAGCTAATTTCTGGGTAAACATGCAAAGGACTGTGCTACATGTTTCCTGAAGAATCAGATCTGTCCTTTTATTTCAGCAAAAATAACATGAGCTTGATTGGAGGAAATGTAGCATGAATTAACAGATATAACTGTAATTTATTCACATTTGGGACTTAGCAAGCATTCTGAAACACAAGAGTAGGGGGAGTGCTAGAAAAAAACATCATTAGCCTTAATGACCATGAGAAGTGACATTTCAGAATAGATATGGTACAGAACAAATTTGCACCCATACACATACGCAAGCACTCATTCTTAAAATAAATGTGCTAATATGTCCTCCTTGTCTGTAATAATCAATTAGACATTAGTGTGATTTCTAAGTATTTCAGTGGCTGGGAACCTCTACACATTACTTTACAACAAGTCTTAACCATCTGTTTTACCCTCTAATTACAAATGCAACAAGAATATAATTCACAATTGCATCATTAAAAAGACATAAGGGATTTAATGTATGTCTGTGTTTCCTTTTAATGTTGACAGCATCTGTTATGTTTTCAAGAGAAAAACACAGATAATTTTTCTCTCTTCTCCCAAAGGCTTTGGAAACTGGAGTTTTATAAGGCACTGCTATTAAAATCATGAGTGTGTGTTATTGAAAATACACATAGGGCCAGTTGACATGTTGTGCTTTATTTACTTTTAGACTAATGATTGTGTATGAACAGAAATGATACCTTTGAAATCCATATACAATGTTACTAAATAAATTAAGTTGTATTTTCCATTTCTAAGCACTGTTTACGCATAACAGATTAATTGTTACTAGACGCTAGGTAGGACCTTTTTATCCACATAAATTAGATTAGAGATGGCACTGAATTTTAGGACTGGCCCAATGGTTTGTAAATGAAATCTAATTGGAAAGTGCCAATTAGGTGGACTGCTGGTGGCATAATGGAGGCCTCTGAATATCCATATGGCTACTGGAGACATAAGGAAAAGCCTTCTTATATTTCCAGTCTATGTATGGATGAGAATGCCCTTGCCAATTTAAAGCCATACAATTTCTCTCCAAAGTTAACTTTGCAATCATCTTGCAAGCATAACGGGAAACAAGATAGTGACCAGAAAGGGTCTGATAATGATGGGTGTCTCAGTTTCAGTTTCATCCTCTTTCCATTGTTTCAAACATCCCCCTAAGGTCTCAAATTATTTTCACCCTATTAGAGGAGAAATGTGGAAGTTTTGATTAATCTTTGTAAAAATAATAATGAACAAACAGAATTCTCAGACGTGTGTACCCACCAACTTCAATATGGCTGGCTGAATTCTGTTCTCATTATAAAAGGATCAAAGGACCCCAGAACCCACCTTAACAGCCAGTCAGCCATCCCAAGCGATGAAGGTTTGTTTTACTGGCAAATAGAGTGCTGCAGGATGGCATGATGAACCGTTTTGCACCAGTGAACAATGATCTCAAACAGAGGGACCAAAAGAAGCAATTTCAAGTCACTTTGGAGGTGTGGCATTTAGATGAAGCGCACACCCAAAGCAGCTGAAAACTGTGCTGCGGCCCCCAAGCTGGACTAAAGAGAAGCTGAAAGAAACCACTCCTTCCAGAAAAGTGCACATCTTCAACACTTTATATAAATGCCCCAACACAAGACCAGTCCCAAAGGAGCACTCCATCCTAACCCTAACCCTAACCCTGAATCAGTTTATAAATTCACTGGTGCAGGCATCATGGTAGGAGGCAGTGTGTTCCTGTGAAGGTACACATGGATGGTGGGGGGAAAAGTAAAAACAAATAACAACAACCCAGCAGCATGGCTTCAGGTCCCACTGTGTGGTTGTGGTTTGTGCATGAAGGCTGCCCTGGGAGCAGTCAGCGGGTTCTTGGCCCACTCTTGGAAGAAGCAGCTTCAGACTGCTCTTTCCTGCCCATCTGCTTGACCCCAGTCTTTCAATTAAGAGTTGTTACAGTACGCTGCAGCCATCCCTGCTAGGATGCTTCTGCAGCTCACAGCACCACTTGCTGGTAGGAGGGATCAGGTCATATCATACTGCAGCACCCAATTTGCCATCAACACCAACCTCTGTTGCTTAGGATGGCTATCTGTCTTTCAAGGTGGATTTCAGGGGCTGGATGAGGAAAGAAAGCATATCCAAAACATTGTGGCTATGTGTTTCATGCAGGATCTTGCCCTCAGATTATTATTTGTCTTTACAGCCAGGGATGGCTCCATTTGTATTTTATACTGCAGGCATTAGATTATTTCCAGAAATCTTTGGTAGCTTCATGTTGAGAGGGATTTTGGCTGCTAACAGCAAACACTTTACTTGAATACAGCTAATCAACATACAGTGTGTTTATAAATGGCAGTGCAATATAACATAAGATACATGGCAGTTTTGAAGATCAGCCATCAGAGTCAATAACTGATTTCCCAGGGGCTGCTTACAAGCTAACTCATTAGGAAAACAGAAGCTTTTATGTCAATGAAATTGTGATTTGGGAGCAGAGTCATCAAAATAAATGTTTACTAGTTAGGAAAATGGTTTTTTTCCACCACTAGTAAGACTTAATTAATGAACTTATACACTAGAGTTTATTTTTCAACATGTGGGAATGTTAATGAAATATAGGATCACAACTGGATACATGTATTAATTTAATACACGAGGCATTTGTCATCATATAAGAGAGAAAGAGAAATAGAAAATGAAAGGGGCAGGTAATATAAGATGGTGTGTGTGCTTTTTTTTTAAAAAAAATAATATATGAACACTTATTCTTCATGGAAAGAAAAAAAATCTGTTTAAGGTTCTAACCATAGCCAGAATCCTGTTGGTGACCCTGTTTATGCTGTTTTATGGTTGATGTGGACAGAGGAATCCAGCACCTCTGCCTGCAACAACCTCTATCTGCATAATCTACTTCCAGGCTACTTTGGCGCTCCACGTGGCCATTTAATTTAGGGCAGGAGGTGGCTAGGCAATATGTTTTTGCATCTAGATTTATTAAGACATGGCTATGCTACTGGACTCTTGTGAATTTTCTGGAGGTCTGAGAGGATGAAGTAATAATTGTTTGTGCAGATACAAAAACACAGTCAGATGCTTCCTGACAACCCATGTTCTCCCCTAGTCACTAAATGGCCATGTAGGAACTCGTACGCTGCAAGGAAGCAGGTGATATGCACTGAGAGAGGATAGAACAGGAAATACCTGCTGGATGCTTCACCAGATCAAACCAGGATTCTGGCCATTATTCCTTAAGGGTTGGTCACATGGGCCAAATAGCCTGGCTTCCCCCTGGCTTTGCATCATCTAGATTATTATTATTATTATTATTATTATTGGTATTTATACCCCGCTCTTCAGCCCTAAAGGCTATCAGAGCGGCTTACAATTATTATGTCATGTAGGCCAAAACACACATGTTGACATGGATTCAGAGGATCTGGTCTGACCCCAGGGTAAAATAGCCCTGATTCTAAGAATCTCCCCATTCCCACCCCTGCACCAATCCAGGGACTAACCCAGGTGAGTACCAGGGACAGGATAGCATGGGCTCATCCTACTCAGATCCTGCATTATTTAAAAAGAGGAGGAAGTCTTTAGGACTGCTATGTTTATTTTATGATTCTGTGCTTTGTAACCCAAATGAAGTGTGTATTACAATCTACAATACCCATTTATTGAAAAGCAAGACTTTCTGAGTTGAACTGGATTTATTCTCAGTTCAACATGTTCATCAGCATGGCTACAGCCACTGTCTTGTACTTAAACATATTGGTTGGAACCCTCTTGGGAAGTTGACAGATACATAGCAAGCATAGGTATGCAGCTACAAACTGTCTCCTGGCCTAAATCTCCCCAATTCCCATCTACTGGGCAGCTGCTGCTGTAATAAATTATGCTCCATTCCCTTGTCACTTAGGAACAGTGGCATCCTTAGGGTTGGTGTCACCCAGTGCAATCACTCACCCAACTATTTTACTACTCACCCAACTATTTTCCTATTGTGGCAGCCCCTTGGGTTTTGTCATCCCACTGCTGCCACCAAATTGTCAAGAACACGTTTACTGTTTCTTGTGGCAGCTCAAAGGTGTTTTTATATTCCCTCGCTTAATATTATTATTATTATTATTATTATTATTATTATTATTATTATTAACCTTTATTTATAAAGCGCTGTAAATTTACACAGCGCTGTACATACAATCTTTTTAATTGGACGGTTCCCTGCCCTCAGGCTTACAATCTAAAAAGACATGACACAGAAGGAGAAGGGAGTGGTGGTGGGGAAGGGGCCTGTCTAGTAAGATAATACATATAAACTACATAGCAATACAGGAAATGATTCAATAAAACAGACAACAAAAGAACATCAAATAGCAAGTGACAATTATGCAATGCCTGGGAACGATTCTCTGAACAGGATGGTCTTCAGCTCCGTTTTGAAGCTGGTTAAGGAAGTGATGGCTCTTGCTCGCGGGGGAAGAAGGTTCCAGGAGTGAGGGACAGCAAGTGAAAAGGGGCAAATCCAAGATGGGGCAGAGGAAATCCTGGGCTGGGACAGCAGACCTTGACTACCAGAACGGAGGACCCTAGTGGGAAGGTGAGGGGAAATAAGGTCTGATAAGTAGGGAGGGGCCAGCCCATGGAGGGCTTTAAACGTTGACAGCAGGAGCTTATACTGAATGCGGAAAGGGAGTGGGAGCCAGTGAAGGGATGCCAACACAGGAGAGATGTGGTCAGAGCGGTGGGTGGATGTGATAATGCGTGCAGCTGAATGCTGGACAGAAATTAAAGGATGGAGGTGAGAGAGAGGAAGCCCAGCCAGGAAGATGTTGCAGTAATTGAGTCGTGAGACCACTAGGGCATGGACCAGGATCTTGGCAGTAGAGGCGGAGAGATATGGTCGGATTTTGGCAATATTGTATAAAAAGAATCTACAAGCCTTGGCTGTGGTCTGGATCTGAGGGATACATGACAGAGAAGAATCAAAGATAAAACCAAGACTGTAGGCTTGCTGGACTGGTTGAATAGAAATGTTGTCCACAGAGACAGAAAAGGAGTGTTGAAGGGTGGGCTTAGGAGGAAAGACAAGAAGCTCCATCTTGGACATGTTGAGCTTCAAACGCTGATGGCGCATCCACTGCGAGACAGCTGTGAGACATGATGAAACTTGCTGTTCAAGCCTTGGAGAAAGATCGGGGGTGGAAAGATACAACTGGGTGTCATCGGCATACAGATGGTAGGAAAAACCAAAAGAGCTAATGAGTTTTCCTAAGGACAGTGTGTAGAGAGAAAACAGAAGGGGACCCAGAACAGAGCCCTGGGGAACTCCAACAGATAAGGGAACAGGAGATGAAGTCTGACCTCCTGCAACCACTGCAAAAGATCTGCCGGACAAATAAGATCGAAACCATTCGAGGACAGAGTCTGAGAACCCAAGGTCAGAAAATATATCCACTAGAAGACAGTGATCAACGGTGTCAAAGGCTGCAGACAGATCAAGAAGGATGAGAACAGAGTAAAGGCCATTAGCCTTGGCCTGTAAAAGGTCATTGGAGATCTTAGTGAAAGCTGTCTCTGTGGAATGCCTTGGGCGGAAACCAGACTGAAAGGGATCGAGGATGGAGTTGGCTTCAAGAAACTCAATACAGCGAGAATAAACAACCCGTTCCAAAGCCTTAGAAAGAAAGGGGAGAAGAGAAATTGGACGATAGCTAGACAGAGAGGAGGGGTCAAGAGAAGGTTTTTTCAGAATTGGGGAAATGAGAGCATGTTTGAAGTCCGACGGGAAGGAGCCTGTAGAGAGAGAGAGATTGAAGATATGGAGAAGTGAGGGGAGAAAAGAAGGAGCTATAGAGATTAGAAGACGAGTAGGAATTGGGTCAAGAGAACAAGTTGCAGGTTTGGAAGAGTTCAGAAGTGTAGCGAGTTCATCCAAAGAAGCAGGAGGAAACACAGAAAATTTGTTAGGGGAGGGCGATAGAAAATTATGAGCAGAAGAAGAATCAGGAGGGACTATCTCAGAGCAAATAGTGGTAATCTTAGAGATGAAATAATTAGCAAAGTCATTAGGAGAGAATGATGAAGAGACAGGAGGAGTGGGAGGTTTAAGCAAAGAGTTGAAGGTGGAGAACAAACGCTGCGAGCGCCTCTCATTGGCAGAGATCAATGATTTGTAATAATTCTGTTTTGCTATAGACAGAGCACATGAGAAGGAAGAAAAACCAAACTTGAAATGGATAAAGTCAGCCCACTGTTTGGACTTTCTCCAAAGACGTTCGGCCACTCTAGAGCAGGACCGGAGAAATTTAATGATGGGAGTAAGCCAGGGCTGAGGCCTAGTCTTAGAGGAAGAAGTGCGTACAGAGAGAGGGGCAAAGCGGTCAAGAGTCGAGGAAAGAGTGGAGTTAAATAGGGACATTGCTGAGTCAGCAGAGTCCCCAACATTTAGGGAAGAGAGAGATGAATCCAGGGTCTGACCAAGAAGGTTAGAGTCAACAGATTGAAGATCACGAAAATGGCGTTGAATAGTGTGACGAGGAGGAGGAGTATAGGTAAGAGCAAAGGAGATTAAATGATGGTCAGAAAGTGGAAAGTCAAGTGCCAGGTAGTCAGAAATGGCGCAGCTTGCAGCAAGAACCAGGTCAAGACAGTGACCGAGAGAATGAGTTGAGGAGTTGGAATGTGGTTGGAGGCCAAAAGAAGCCAGGAGAGAGTTAAAGTGAGATGTTGTCGGGTTATTGGAATCATCAACGTGGATATTGAAGTCACCTAGGATCAAAGTGGGGACTGAATCTGAAAGAAAGAATGTCAGCCATGATTCGAAGTCAGAGAGGAACTGGGAGGGCGATAGATAACTGCAACACGGAGCTGTAGAGGAAAGAAGAGTCTAATAGGATGAAACTCAAAAGAAGAGAAATGATAGCTGCGGGGAAAAGATAGAACTTGAAACTGGCAGGAGTTAGAAAGCAAGATAATAATAATAATAATAATAATAATAATAATAATAATAATAATAATAATATGATTTATTTGTATACCGCTTTTCCTACGATCAAAGCGGTTTACAGCATACATATGCATATACAACAAAGCAAGTAACAAAGTTCAATACAACCATAACAGTAATGCAAAATAAAATATTACAATAATACAGATAAAACACAGTTAATAAAAATAAAAAACCCATAGTACTAGCTGATACATGCATACACATACCTCCAATATCCAAATCTCCCCCCCCCCTCAGCTCACAATACAGTAGCAGAGAAGGATACAAACAATCAATCACTACAACTGTACAGATAGCAAGAACCCAACCCATCTACCTCCAAGATGTTACACAACTGCGCAGTTGCGCAGACGCCGAGATGTTAATGTCTGTAGATACCAATCCCTCCTCCTCAACCCTCATGGCGGCTTGTGTGGGCGAAGGAGAGACCACCAAAAGAAAGGGCAGCCGAGGTAGCAGTATCATGGGCTGGGAGCATCATGAGAGCTGATGATTGAGGAAGCGCGCCTGGCTTCCAGACACACATGCTTCCTCTACCTTTTAAGGATGTTTGAGCCATGTTTGATCAGCGATGGAGACAGGTATGGAAATCTTCATGGTGTCACTCCCCTCACTGATCTCCTATTCCCATTTCACACCATATAGAATCCTTAGTTAAAAATAATTGCACCAATGTAACTCGTAAATCATAATTCCCATTTACCACTGAATATAATGCTAATAGTTGTGATATAAACAACTAGCAAAATTAAAAACTATACCTTCAGATGCATAACCTAAATGTATTTTATATATACACAGTGAAGATTTGGTTAAAATATAATGTTTTTAAAGAAAACTTTAAAAGAATATTAAATTTTGAGATTTCCATTTTTTCCTACTGAGGTTCACCTCATTCTCACCATCTCTTAAAGCATTTTAAAGAGATACAGGCAAATGCCACAATGTTTCTACCAAAATGCGGGTGTTTCAGCAGAAGTGGTATCAACCCCCCCCCCTTAGGGTGTCACTTGGTGCGGACTGCACCCCTCCTATACCCCCGCACCCACTAGTGATGCCACTGCTTGGGAAGCAGCAGACTGATGCCTGCACACCCTCCAGTGAGTGATGCCCATTGCAACAGGCAGAAACAGGATACCTATTGCAATTCCCCTTTGCACTAGAGATGGTGTGTACAAGGGGTGGTGAAAATGTCAGTCAGTCCCAAGTGACAGGCAAACAGACCTCCATTGATTGCAGTGACTTCTTCCCACTAAATGAGGGCTGGGGAAGTTTCACAGCCCTTTGCCCTATAGACAAGTCCATACATAGGGATTATGATTCTTTATTCTTGCCTTACAAGTAAGGCCCATAGTTGTACAAACTTGACTAATAGGTGTAGGCTGCAATTAACTAAGAAGTTTTGTCTGTACACTTCAGTTAAAATTCCTGCTTAGGAAAAAGACCACAAACGGCAACTGTCTAATTTTCTTTTCAGACTGTTATGCAGATAAACAAGCATCTACATTCCAATCTTTGAAGTCATTGGTCCAGAAATAAATTAGAAGCATATAAAAAGATTTAGGGTGCATAATTAGCATGTGGTGTACTGGTTGTAACATTGGACTACCACTCTGGAGACCACCATTTGAATCCCTGCTAGGTCTTAGGAACCCAATGGGTGACCATAGGCAAGTCACATTCTCTCAGACTCACAAGAAGGCAAAGGCAAACCCCCTCTGAAAAAACCCTGCCAAGAAAATTCTGTGCTAGGTTCACTTTAGGCTTAACATGAGCTGAAAACTACTTAAAGGGACACAACAACAACAATACTAATATATTTACTTGAGAGAACAAGTACTTATATGTGAAACTATGGTCCCCTGAAAAGTTTTTAAATGGATTGTATTTATTCCATAATTAATCTAAACTTCAGGAATGTCCACTTCATTGTTCAAAGTTGGGTACTTAATTAATGGGGATTTAGTCACATACTTTTGTTAAAACATTAATCAGAATGGAGGTTGCAGTCAATAAATTAGAAGAAGTCTAGGATTAGCAAGAGCAGCTATGAAAGAAATCTACAAGATCTTTAAGAGAAAAGATACAATTCAGAACACTAAAATGAGGATCATCCAAGCCATTGTATTCCCAGTTACCATATGTGGATCTGAGAGCTGGACAGTGAAGAAAGCTGACAGAAAATAAACTCTTTTGTGATGTGGTGCTAGAGAAGAGTTCTGAGAATATTGTGGATAGCCAAGAAGGCGAACAAATAGGTTCTTGAGCAGATCAAATCCAAGCTATTCCTAGAATTCAAGATGCCTAACTGAGGCTGTTGTATTTTGGCCTCATCATGAGAAGGCATGAACCCTTAGGGAAAAAGTAATGCTAGGTAAGGCAGAAGGAAGCAGAAAGAAAGGGAGACCATATGCCAGATGCATGGACTCAAATCTAAGAAACCATTGGCCTGAACATGCAGTACCTGAGCAGAGCAGTGTAGAACAGGGAGTCTTGGAAAAGTCTCATCCACATGGTCAACCAGGTTGAATTGAGAGCAGTTAACATCAAAGTCACAGTACACAAGCCAACATGAAGTGGATTCAGACATGTGTTAACATCTGCCAGAATTCTCCTGATTATTTCCATGCATTTCCACAATATGAGGAGGGAGGAAGAAATAGTAAAAATCCATATAGCATAGAGAGGCAAGTCAAAGTCATTTTATAATGTCACTTCAGAGACTTCACTACAATAACAGTGATAACTGGAAGGTGTATACCTGTGTTTCCAAGATATGTACCAGTTTTCAATGAGAGAGCCATGATAGTTGGGGTGGGGGCACAAAGCTGTAGAACATCTCTCCAAAACAAAACAAAACAACCCTATACAGACCAGGATGCCAAAGGTTGCATGTGAATCCACTGTCTGAAGACTATGACCCATTCTTATTAGGAACACAGCTTGGAAATCATTGAGTTAAAGTTATAGGAGCTTATCATACAGGGAAGCTTCCATACTCCTCCCATGATTAATTTGAATTTAAAGCATCCAAATAGTGTGATTGGGGTTCACACCCCATGCGCAGTTATAAATCCATGTCAAACATCATTGAAGCTTTTTTCTTTTTCTTGAATTTGGGAACCACAGTTGTGTAGCACTTTTAAAATCAAGAATCCATTTCAGCTTAGGCAAAATTGCATGATTTATCATGCACTATATGGTATTAAAACCATGCACATGTGAACTACAAACTGTGTATGTGGTATGCTGTATATACATCTACTCTATGCGCTTGAAATCCATACCAGTCTAATAGCAAGAATCTCTTTTTTGCTCCAATAATAAATAAATGGAGAATTCTTACAGCCACAGTTGGCAGAGTCACTATATACTTTTATATATACACATACATACATAGAAAGCTATCACTTTTTCATGTTGCAGTATAAAATGTTTAAGACTCAGTATTTTATAGCTGTTCTGTTATATGAAGCATATTTTATTATCCTATTATTGTGTTTTGGGGAACCATCAGAGAAATTGGCCTATGCATTATATTACCTAGGCAAATGATATGCTCCCTTAGAAACAGTGGAGAAAGCTTCACAGTGATAATAGCCATGTGTGGTGTATTGAGGGGGACATAATATTTCTTTCTTTAAAAAAAAATCTAACAAATGTCTACTGAGAATGTTGCTTCTCTTCATGGAGAAGTTGAAATTTTCTTTGGGCCTTTTAATGTAATAAAAATGCAACTGTAGAATAAGACTTCAGAATTGTATATATGGTGGAATGTAATAGAATTTTGCATTCTGTTCAAAGCAAGTACATGCCCACTAACCCCCAAATCCCTCTGATATTATGTGCTGAGCAGAAAATAAAAAGAATGCTCTTCACACAGTGTCGTGAAGAATTATGTTTATTGGAGACAACTGTCAAAATCCCCCAGTTGGGGGATTCTGGAAACTGGGATTTTGGAAACTGCAGTAGAGAAAAGTAACTTTTCCAAGCACTATCCTGATACTTTAGAGCAATGAATCAATATACATCCCCATTAACATTTAGCAGACAACAATTATCACAACAATTTTCAAAGCTGCAACATCACTGAAAACTATCATTCTAGTTCAGATAGCCTTAAGTTCAAAGCAGGCACATGGGCACAATGTAGAATTCATTTATACATCAGAAAACCTCTATATAATGGTTCTACTACATCATCCAAGGAATGGTTGAAATATGGTTAAACTATCCATGTGTTGAGCATTAGTTTTCCAGAGCTGGAAAATTTGACTCTGCATTCCAAAATTCACTGAAAATCAATAAACATATTAACATCTTTGGAGAGAATGACATATGTTTCTTACGTCATCTTACTTACCCTCTAAAACTTTAAATATTCCCTTGGTAAAATGTTATTTTTAATGTGATCTACAGTACATATATATCTGCATGTATTTTGAGGATCTTTTCAATAACCTAAGCTGGCAATCCTGTTTGAGGCACTGTGTGAGGAAATAATACTGAGAAAATAGAACAGAAAATGAAATGCCTTAAAATGAATAATGCACTGGAACAACAAAATATTGTGTGATATAGAATAGGGTTGCAGAGGGTCACACAGTTTGATTCAAATGGTTCCCTCCTTCAGGTTGATGGGGTCCTTCCCTCATAAAAAGGAGTGGATGCTTGGCTGTAACATATCAAATCCCTGTATTCTAAAATGCTAGATGAGGTGTCCACTCTCACTCATACTGATAGTAGAATCCATGCTGCTTTACTGAGATCAGTGTGAAGGATTTATTGTAAGAGGACATTGAAATATTTCATCTTAGTTCAGCAATTGCAAGCAACCTCAGGTAGAACAAGAGTGGTCAAACCTATACTGACATCTCTGGGTTATTTGTAGTTGATTCGAAAGGCTTTCTGATCTCCAGATAACTAAGAAAAAAGGGTGGGAGAACTGTTAGAACAGAACAGAAGTAAGAAAAAACGTGTTCATGTAAATCAGGAGTGGATTTAGTTGTGAAAAGACCTAAGAACTTTAGTTCTGGTAAATGTCTACTATAGTACGTTTTGTTCTTGGGTTAATTATTTGCTCAGCAGCATCCTCTTTGTGCCTGCCTGCCTGCCCGCCCGCCCTGCAGCCATTAATATATCATCTTACTAATTCCTGAGGCTCTGTTGGAGGACATACGGACCAAGCTCTTTTGGTACAGTCATGCCCCTTTTCCAGACTGGAGCCAATGGCAAAGGGCAGAGCAGACCTGTGGTTTATCAGAACCATCTATAGGACACCTCCTTAGAGATAAAAAACATTGTTGAATTCTATCATGCCAGTAGAATACTATACTACTCTGAGGGGATTCAAATGCCTCCTGCAGCAGCTAGGCTTGGCAGGATGGAAGGGGAGGATCTTCTCAGGCTGCTAATAATTCAGGAGAAAAATTTGACAAGTGTGGGCAGCGGGACAGACCTATAAACTCTCAGTTTGGGAACAGAGGTCTCACAATATACAGGGTCTCCTCCTCCATGTAGGCCTTAACTGTAATCACCATTTAGATGATAATCTCTTAGGGAGTTTTAGTAATTCAACTGTTTCCATCCCAAGAGTTCTTGGTGATGGGATTAGGTTCTATGACACAGATGAAAACTGGGGCATATGTGACTAAGCCACATCAGAGTGGTTATGACCACACAAAAAGAAAAAGCAAAAAGCAAAATTTATTGATGAAGAAAACTACTATTTTAAGCAGAGAACCATGGACTTTATGTACTGATATTATGATTTTAAAAAATCTTAAAAATCCTACTAAACACTTTCCCCCTCCTCTGCCACTTCTTGAATTGAGTGCAGGCTACATTTGCATTTTGAACTCTGTTTGCAGCAATGTAGTAATCTGAGAATGAAAGAGCAAAGTGGGAGGACAACAGAGAAAGCAGAATGCTTTAAAAGCAGCTGAAAAAGTGGGACGGCAGAGGATTAATCAGGACCATCCCTACCAAACTGTGGCAGTTAGAAGGCATATGTCTATTCCTCTATTTATTTTCATGCCAAGTTAGTCTTTTGTTTCAAATTTCCAAGAAAACACTAGTTCAGATGCCACAGTTGCATGAAAGCCTTGAGCACTGGAGGAACTAAGGGAGAGAAAAAAACAGTTGGCAAGATTGATGATAAATATACAACTGTTGTATACTCAGTCCTGTTTAATGATATTGCTCTGTACCAATGAGACCTTCCATTTCACACTAGCAGCAGTTAAACATTTATTATATTTCCAGAGATAAACATTTCTGTGATATATTGCATTGTTCTGCATATGATATGCTATCAAATAAAGACACTTCTTCTGATATAATCATCAAGCAGACAACAGTGATTGATTAATCAATAGATGGGCATGGCCTTATTACAGTGAACAAATTAGACATTTCAGAATATATTGCAATGCTGGCAAGTTTTCTTTATAGATATGTCTCTTAATTGATAGTTCTGACCTTTGGGCAACACTGAAAAAACATCTTCCAATTAAAAAGCTGGTCTTTCTTTTCATGCTTCACAAGTATAGATCAGAGCGAAGAGATATGTGTTTTCAGAGCAGGGATTTATCAGAAGAAGCAACATGCTGATTGATAGTTTGAGAAACCTTCTGTTTCTGTTCCTTTAATTTTGCTTAACATAAATAAATGAACGAATGATAAATTAGTGAAGAGTAAAAGAACAACTAGCTCTTTCAGTGGGATTTATGTCACAACATATAGTGGATTTGTTGTTATGCACAAGAAATAGGGCAGTATCTTCCATATTTACATGTATTTATGCTTGGTTTTGTTTTGTTTTTTACGTATAATTGGTATCTAGCCTATATAGATGTCTGGAATGTAAGTATGGTGGTGGAAATTTGGATCTAATCCTCATTTTCACATGTCATTCATTCACCAGATTTCCATTTGCATTTAGACATATACTTTCAAAGGAACCTCAGTTTGTTCTGTATATATAAAATGGATCAGGTCTATAGCTAGCATCCTCTTAGTGACATATACAGGTGTTAAGTCCACTTTACACCTGTGTATTTTTTAGTCCTTGGTGATGGTGGTATTTTGTTCCAACATCTGCAATGGCCAAAATCACCTACCCTCCTCAAGTCACTATTTAGGTATTGAAGTCCACTCAGCCATTCTGCGCCTAGTGAGATGTTTGATAAATGTCTGGCTATGTTTCTGTAGTCAGATGCAGAATTATTACACTACCCACTGAGACCTCTGGAAGATCTCAGAGAATGATATAATATCATTGAATTTCCATCCAGTGATGGTGAGCTGCAGTGGCTAAACACTAAGGACTTTACTGCACAAGAAAAGAAAGGTGACATGGATTGGGAGAATAACAACTTTCTCTGTGCCACTCCACATGCCCTTATAGCACCTCTATTCTCTTCCTGATGGGAGAAAGTCATGAAAATATGCCTTTTAGCCACATTTTGACAACTGTCTTCCCGTAGGAAGAGAACAGAAGTGCTACAAGGAATGTGGAGTGGCATGGAGAAACTTGCTACTCTCCTGATTGGTTTCGCCTTTCTTTTCTCATGCAGTAAAGCTGTAGGTCTTGAGGGTGTTGAGAGTATAGCTGTAGCACAGCTATACGTAAAGGCCTATACACTATTCTGTACCATATAGGATCTTGGCCCTAGCACCTTGGGCTCAGAGCCTGCAAAAATTAATTTGTTGAGTGATAACTTGCAGATTTTCCAGCAGCCATGGGCAGTAGTAGGATGAAATGAAAAGCAGGATGAAATGAAAATGGGATCAAAAAAGGGAGGAGCCAATGGCTGGTGGATTTGGGATAGAGAGGAATTAGATGGAAAAAAATAGTACTGGACGGTTACTTGTGTAAATAAAGATTAGGGCAGCTTGCCCTTTAGACTGGTGCTGTAGTATTTTCAAAACAAGTGGGAAAGTAATTCATCTCAATAAGTCCCCATGTATAAATTGTCTGTCTGTCTGTCTGTCTGTCTGTCTGTCTGTCATGCTGCATAAATAAACATATTACATAACAGAGTCATCACACATGGGAGGTGCCTAATGGGACCAAAATAAAGACTATTGAAAGATTTTGAACCTAATCCATCAGCTACTTCATCTGCCTTCTGAAGAAAAAAATCTTCAATTTTCTATGGCTTTTCCCCCTACTAAAAAGCAGATTTATGAATTGATTTTGACCAAACTTTGTATTTTGACTTAGCATGATATTCTGCATATTTTCATGCAAGTATTGGACCAATCAACATGTTAACAAGTTTTTATTCTTTCCACTCAATCATTTAGTAGAGCTAAATGGCTAAATAATTCCTTGTCTCTAGTTAAAAGTAGTTTTAGTACCACACATCTACCCACACAACCACAAACCTGAAATGGGACAGAATAGTAGGAGATTATGACATCATTCTTAAATAGTGTGATAGAAGCAGGATTGTCACTATATTCACTAGATCTCACCCCATGACCTTCTGGCTAGGCAGTCGGTATTCTGTGGTCAATCAGTGCTTCTGCCTCTGCTTTTAATTAACAGGAAAAAACTGTGAATAGCTGTAAATAACGCAGTTACCCCCTTATTGAAGTATGTGCCATAAGAAATGCAGGAATAATTCAGAGAGAAGGGGATTTAATAATGTTTCACTGCACCACCACTCCATTCCCAATTAAGGTAAGACTTCTTACTACTGAGGAGGCAATCATTTTGTCTTGGGCAGGAGAAATGGGATTTAAGCCAGTTTCTCTGTGTGCACATACCCATTCCCAATGAAAACATGACTACTTACTTCTGAGTAGGCAATCATTTTGTCATGGGCTGTAGAAAGGAGATTTAAACAAGTTTGTCTGCACACATCCCACTCCCAATGAAAGCAAGAATACTTTATTTACTTAATCTCAAATAGCTGATCCATAAATGGAACTGTAGTGATAAGATGCATTGGCAACCTGTTATCTATTCACAATTGCATGGTAATGTGAAAAAAAATATTGCTGTTTTGAGTGTTTAAAAAGCCACAACAGCATTGGCTGGGAAGCTTCATGCGATATTCTCCATAGTGGTAAGAAAATTGTAGGAAATTCTCAAAAACAGATATAGGAAAAATATACCTCTACATTGGATTGCTGAAAATAGATGAGAATTTTGATGCAATGACAGAAGCTTAAATCAGGACTCATGTTAGTTTTTATCTTGATCCCAGAAGATCAAGATCCAAGGATCTAAAAACCAGAACCTAACACCAGCTTTATTGTGTACATAATCCCATTGTCTGTCCATCCTTCTAAAAGTATCCACATAAAAGGGTGCATGTTCCTAATTTTGGGACTGTATACAAAATTGCTCACTATTCAGCCAAGTAGCCAAGCTTCCAGAATGTCTGGAAAGTATCATAGAAGTTTCCAAAATGTAGCAATGTGAGTTTCACAGAAGTTATAAAATGGAAATCACTGAAATGCAGCAATGGCTGCTTCACAAGAGTGAAGACCTTTCTCAGATATATAAACAGCCAATTAATACAAGCTAGAAGATGACTTTGGTATTGGAAAGTGAGTTCAATCTCAGAATAAGCGACTGGAAATGTGCATTGGTCATAAGAAGCCAAAGACAGACACCAGTAGAATTACAAGTGAACAGCTGAGTGCATGTATTTACTATTTCCTGCAATCATCTTACAGGACTGGGCTCATGGGTATGTAGTCAAGTGTGATATCCTACAAAGGAGATACCAGCTTTGTGCATGCTTAGATCAGGTTAAATGAAAGTTGCAGTAGCTTTGGTCTTAGACCAAACTATCCACAAAGTTCAGACTTCATTAATAAAGTTGCACACATTAATATATGGGGTTCAAAATCATGCTTCCAGTGGAAGTTGTGGTGCATAATTACCAATTGTTTGCAATGTTTTCATTAGATAAAATGCTCTCCCATCTGCAGCAAATCAGAAACAACTCTAGTTAATTGGACTGGTAACTAGCAAAAACCATAAGCAGAAGAGATGGAAATACTGTGTGTGTGTGTGTGTGTGTGTGTGTGTGTGTTGTTTTAAGTGTTAGAAAACCACACCAAAGAGAATTTGGGACTGATGAGAGTCTTTACACTTCAGGATTTATTCTACCAAATCATCATCATCACTTTTTCCTGATTTTTATGCAGAAAATGTTTTTTTTCCTACAGACTAAAATCCTGTGTAGGAAAATGTGGTGTAGAAAATTGCACAGGAAATGCAGCTTTAAAAATAAATAAATATCTCACAGAAATATTTGATAAAATAAAATGCTGTTCCCAACTACATGACTGAACTGATGGTTCAATGTACACAAAATTACTAAAAAATATATATTGTGTATAAAAATACCTGCAAGCTATGTATATAATGTATATTTGAAATATATATTAATTTCATGTTTAGACTTGGCTCCCATCTCCAAGATCTCTCATCATGTATTCAAATCCTCCAAAATCCAAAATACTTCTGGTCCCAAGCATTTTGGATAAAGGATACTCGATATGTAGCAATTTTTAGTTTATGGAGCACACTATGACAACCACTACTAGATTATGGTATTATTATTCTTCACCCACTGTGATTGTAGCTACTTAACTCTCAGATTTTCCTCTCATCTCCCCATGTATTCAAAAACATAAAAGTCTGAAGTAGGGCTGCATTCACTAAGGCACAGACAGTTATATACTATTTTCTATTATTGGAAGTTATGTGTTATCCATTTCCCGTTGATTACTGTCCTCTGTAGGACACCCTAGAGTTCAGCAACATCCTATATTCCAATTCTAAAGAAAGAATCAGACTTCTATAAACAATTTTAAGCCCATATGGGAGCCTGATTTTACCACATGAGAAATTTTGTAAAGAGATTAAAGACATGTTCAGTTGAAGTCTTGGTAGCTATTGATGATATATTTACAGATCTTTGACATTTTACCAGCTTAAAAAAAGGAATTTGATATAATAAAAACATAAAACTGCATGCAAATTTCAGAACACAATTAAAAGCAGAATGAAAATGCATTATGAAATCTATTCAATTTGAATTTGCAAATGTTTTGAAGTGGAGATCATTTAAAAGGTAAATGAAGAAAGTTGAATTAATGATTTTATGGGAAATGTCAGATAAACAAAACCAACAACCTCTCCATCTTGATTTTCAGAGCTACCTCACAATGCACATGTGTGAGAAATGTAATAGTTTGGGTTCATGGAGACACTGCATTCTAGGAACATTTAGACACTTAGCACATATCGTATGACAGCTAATGGAAAAATCTTACTCATAGGAGGTGTTCCATGTGGCAGCTATAGCATGCATAGCACCTCATAACATGATCATCAGACTTTTCACAATCTGATTTTCAAGGCAAGAGAGACTGGGGTGTATCACTATTGTTGATAGGTTTACTTCCTTTGGCACATTTTTTTTTGTAAAAAATGGAACATATCAAAGTTGGTCTTTCCAGATCTTGACTCACTGTGTCCTTTTCATTTATCAAAGATATTATGAATAAAAGAATCACTAAAAAAGATGTACAGTAGGACTTCCCAGACTTCTGGAAATATTTTAATAGCCACAAAATATATGTTCTTGTGACAGTGGGGAATCAACTTAGGTTTAGGGATGAATAAGAATGTCATTTCAGTTGCTTTTGATAAGAATTTGCAAAAGCTTGCATTTTTCTAATTTATTTATTGTTTATTATTGTATTTTATTGGTTTCATTTGAAAAATATAGCACTAGCAATAGCATGTACATTTTTATACCACTTATCAGTGAACTAAGCATTCTCTAAGCAGTTTACAATCTGTAAGCTAATTTCCCCAAGCTCATTTTACTGGAAGGCTGAGTGAACCTTGGAGCAAGTTCCAAGCATAAGCCATCCACCAAGAGGACCAAAGCTGGTTCTGTCCCATAATCCGGCCTGTAGTCAGATTGAAATTGTTATAAATAACCCATTTCCTCCAGAAACCCCTGGAGTTGGGATGCCACTATCCACTCCAGAACTTTGCCCAAGAATGGAATGTTAGAAACTTGTCAATAATTATTCAGAATAATGGGAATGGAAAAAGAAAGAGCTTAGGACTTTAATGAATGCAATGATGGAGAAATTAAAATTGACAGATTCAATCATCCAGGTTTTGGGTTTGAGTATTCAGTTCCTTAAAGTCTTAGTTTTAATCTCTTTGTATTTGGGGTATCCATATCTTCTTATTATTTTTTCTAAGAGATTCCTAATATTTGGCGCTTCACGCCTCTGTTTATGGAAAATAGTTAGCATATGAACTACTTCGTGTTGTAAGTAGTATGCAGACTAGATTTGATTAACTGGGGAAAATTTCATTCATTTGATTGATTTTACATATCCAAAGCCTTAAGTCTTTGGAGTCAGGACAGAATGAACCTGAGATCTGGGGAGGTGGGGGAATCAAATGTGAAACTTACAGGTTTTCCCAGACCTCTTCATATTGAATATAGCATGCAAAATATATCAGTCACCTCTTTTTTCTTTTTAAAAAACTTTGAAGCTCTTAACTGTAGCCTGGGTTTCCCAGAATCCCCAATGAAATCCCCAGGCTATCTGATAATTTCCTCTTCAAGCTAAAGGGGTGAATCTGTCTGAAAAACAAGGGATCTCAGTTATATGGTCTTTTCATAAAAGCTTTGTTTTTTACTGCATGAGGAACATTCAGTCAATTAGCATGGAACAATTAGTGGATAGAAAGTGAATTCACCTTAGTCAGGAATCCTTCATGGTCTAAGAGATATTTACACTAACAACTTGCTTGCAAAGAGTACTGTACACTACAACACAGGTACAGTACTGAATAGATCTTCCCCTTTCATCCCTTCCTCTGTAACATTTTTGTTGATGCATTTAACAGAATATGTCATTCTGCATCAGGAGTGTTATACTCAACCAAGTCCATATTTAAATATAGCTGTTCAAAGGATCCTAAATAGTCACTGTTTCACATATTTTATCTGTTGTATGTAACACTTCACACACACACACACACACACACACACCCATCCACCTGTCCTCTATGAATTGCTTTCAAACCTGGTAACAGACTTGGGATATACCAATGCCACTGAATTGTGTTTCCTTGCTAAGCTTCCTTACTTAAAACTATTGGGGAAAAAATTATTTTCTGAGATTCTGGCTGAATCTAATAATTCATAAAAATGATGTCAGATCTATAAAAACCCTTAAGAACAAGGTATTTCTTTGTCAGAGGATATTCTGTTTTTCTCCTCTTAGCTGCTCTTTGTAAGGTGACATTGAGCTTGGCTGGAATGACGTTTCCTTTAATAATCTAACACAGTGCTTGCTGTTTCCTTAAGTATCTATGTGGAATTAAACAACTTTCTGCTTAATGGTTATGGTCCTTAGGAGTCATTCATAATAACAGAAAATAAATCAGTATCAGTAGGAATTCTTAGCAGCAGTAAATGCATTTTTTATTTTTTTAAAAAAGTAAATGCAAGAGGGATTAGATTTCTTACTATAGTGCAAATAATGAAAGTGTATGAGGACATGGCAGATTATAGACTGCAAAGGGATACCCCATTCAATTAATGTACCTGCTTTCGCGGCGGAATAGCTGTCATTCATCTCCCCACCACGACAGGATTTTTTTTAAAAAGCCCTTTATTTTTATTTTATAATATACAAAGTGATCATAGGTATGGGCATTAAACACAGATAGGTGGCCTGTTTTTCTTTCTTACTTACTGCTCTTTATTATTATATTATTATTATTATTATTATTATTATTATATTATTATTATTATTATTTACTGGATGTTATCTAACCAAAACACCACATAAAGGAATGATTGACAGAATCTTCATCAAAAAAGAAGTGAAGAAGTGCAGCTAACCCAATGCAGTGATCCTTTGTAGATAAAAAGAAAGCCCTTCTGGAGCACATAAGGGTGGGGGGAGCCCTCTAGTTCATGGGGGGGGGGAACATATAGTATCAATATTATGCAGATGATAACTTTATTATAGCCGAAAAAAGCACCCAAAATAAAACATACATAATATGCAGAATATGAACATTTTTCCAAGCAGATCTCTTTATCAGAAAAAATGTATGCAAAGACACATACATGCAGTGTTTCCTCCTATTGAGTATGTACTGGCTTTGGCTGAACACAGAAGTATACATAATGCACTCTAGGGCCATGGAACCCTATGACATATATAATGCCCATGGAGCATAATGCTGTTTGAACATACTTTCAGGACTTCTATTCAATCTCCCCCTTACCCCTCAGAGGTTGGCATCCTGAACAGAAGTAATTCACATTGAAATATGCTTTCTACAAAGAGAACAGCTGACTTATATTATGGACTTCAGTTACACATTCTTGTTGGCCTCTCCTACCTTCACATGCTGGTGAGCTACAAATGCCAGATACAGCAAGAGCAAACAATCTTTTTGCTTAGGGTTTTTTTCTTTATGGCAGAAAACGTATAATATGCCAAAGATAAAACCATACTGGAAATCAAATGATAAGCTCTGTGAAGGCAGATAGAATGCCCAGCTCTTTGTCTATCCATAATGCAGCATTGTCTATGATAGTGAGTCTTCATTTTCTTCCATGGAAAATCAGAATAACCTTGGGTGTTGTTTCCTACATAAAAATTACATATAAATATTATCTGACCAATCTTTTTTATCTTCACACACATATGTAGTTTACATTCATGTGGATGGCCTTTCAAGTACAGGGAAACAATGATTTACCAAGTGTCACAGCATTACTCTGTGGGAATAAAGCTTATAAGCCTGGTTCAGCTACTCAAGTCATTCACTGCTTTCTTTTGTGGAGCATAAGGCCATCTGCATAACTCAAACCTTTCAGGGAGGAAAGGAATTATGATTTGGAAAATAATCTCTTCTCTTTTGCATCTTTACCTAGTGACAAAGTCTGTATGGAATAAAAGAAAGAAAGCCGGTTCAGCAATAAAAACTAACAACATTTTTTATGACAAGCCTTTCTGTGGAAAACTGTACCTCCTATATGGTGTGAACTTAAGTCAGTTTCAAAGAGCACATGGGCTGCACCCTCATTTGTTCCACAGTATCTTCGCAACAGTAAACATCACCCATGGCCTCAAGGCAGTGGTATGGTAATTGTGTTAGGAATAAAATAAAACAGCAATACAACAGCTGCAATCCTGTGAGTATAGCTGCCCTGTACATATATTGTAAGCTGCTCATCTATAAAAGCTGTGCCAGACTGATTTTAAAACTGGCTTTGTGGGTTTTTATAATACAGTTAACAAGGAGGGCAACAGATCTGGCTATATGTGTGGTGCCACCTGCAAATGTCATCTAGGCCGGCAATGCTGGCACAAGCTCTCTTCCAGAAATTTCTTTTGCCATCATATTAACAGACTAGGAAGATTGGAGAGGATTTTTTTTCTTAAGCACTCCTGGTAATCGCCATATGAAAGAGAATTCAGTTTGTCATGAACACCAAAATTTCTTACTCTCTCTTGCCCCCTCAAGTCTTCTCTAGCTTCGCACAATGACAAATCATATACAGTATGCACCCCTGCCCTTCCTTGATCTTTGTACTGTCCCTCCTTTATCATGAATAGAGTATTCATTCATTAGTGACAGAAAGAATATACAAAGATATTTGTAAAATGGTGGTGGTGGTGGTGGGGATATTAGGAAATCCTGATGAGGATAATTCTAGACAAGTAAAAAACTTCACGGTTCAGCACATGTTGTATGTGAAAGATATACATTGTTGTTGTAGGAAAAAGGCATTTTCTACACAGATATCATTTTCTACACAGACAACAGGTTTCCTGCACAGAAGACAGCATTTTGTTTTTAATTATACATTGCAAAAAAAATCTACTTGTTAATTTTTTTCCAGCATGAAAGTCATCCCCAGTACTGTTTAAACACTTGTTCTGGAGACAGACACCACTGAAAGGTTGGAGTATGATCATATTAAAAATGTACTCAGGGACATATATACTACAATCTCCTTCAAGTTATTTTGGTTACGTCCCTGGTTTTTTCTAGGGATCTAAAGATAGAATCATAGAACTGAAAGAGATCTCAAGTGCCATCAAGTACTAGCCCCTGACACGCAGAAACTCCCAATCAAAGCACCTCCAACAGATAGCCATCCAGCATCTCTTTAATGATCTCCAAACAAGGAGACTCCACTCCACTCCAAGGGAGTGTGTTTCACTGTTGAAAAGGTGTTATTGCCAAAGAATTCTTCATAATGTTGAGATAGAATCTCTTTTCCAGTAGTTTGAATCCATTGCTCTGAGTCCTATTCTCAGGAGCAGCAGAAAACAAGTTTGCCCCATCCCCAATGTGACACCCCTTCAAATATTTAAACAGTGCTATTATATTACCTCTTAACCTTCTCTTTTCCAGGCTAAACATAGCGAGCTCCTTATAAGTCTCTCCTCATAAGGCATGGTTTACAGACCCTTCATCATTTTGGTTGCTCTTCTCTGGACATGCTCCAGCTTGTCAACATCCTTCTGGTGCCCAGAATTGGACACAGCATTCCAGGTGAGGCCTTACCAATGCAGAATAGAGTGGCATTATTATTTCCCTTGATCTAGACACTATACTTCTTATTGATGCAGCTTAGAATCACATTGGCATAGAGATAATTTCAGCTTCTTTACACTGGGGTGAAACAGACCACCATAAAAAGCCAACTTTTAGCTGGCTTGAGGGCATTACATACAGATGACACATACCCCCAAGATGCCTGGAAGCCGGCTTCATGCCGCCTGACTGCCCACATGTGGGCCAGCTTCTGGGCGGTGTGCCATTTACATGCCACATGCCACCAGAGTGCCTGAAGGCTGGCTTCTGTCTACACCGGGGCAGAAAAGCTGGCTTATTGCTGGTTCAAAAAGAATGGCTATTTGTCTCTTCTTTTTGGGCCAACAAAAAGGTGGGTTGGGAATGCAGAGTGCAGTTGCTGTGGCCTCAATCCAGCTTTCTCAGGGGTGGCTTCAAGTCACCCCACTGGGGCAGTCTGTTTTGCCCCATTAATGTGCACTTTTGTTACAAATTGTTAAGGGTCAGAAGTGTTTTAAAAATAATTAAGTCTCAATCTCTAAAGAAGCTATGTGGCAATTGTTATTTTTCAAATGAGATTTCTCTTTCTGATGCATCTGCAATAACACTGATGCTTCCAGAACAAACTCCAAATGTTGATTCATTTACTATGGTTCCTAGATATACACACACTGTTTATTTGATCAAATCCAAGTATGCCTTCTGGCAAACCATTTTGCAGTTCTTTTAAGAACTTTTGTTTGTAGGCATCACTCATGTTTAGCACTATCTTCCCGGGGCCTTTTATTTGAACACAACACTTTAAAAAAAGAACAAATGTTTGCTTCAATCTCTTTAACTTGGAGCTCCACTGCACATTTGCTCCCTTTGTTTATCTCTTGCTGGAATGTTTTGTCAGAAGAATAATTATAGAGGTTTTGTGTGTGTGTGTGTGTGTGAAAGGGAAGAATAGGCAGATATAATGTTTAATAGCTGTATTTTGGGTTGAAAATTCATTTGAGGTCAGTTGCTATTTAATAATATGAATATAAATAAGTATTTTTTTTCTTTTTGGGAGAAACAAAAAAAGGCTGAGGACCTAACATAGTCCTTACATTTGATATGTGGCATGGAGCTTTGGCTGCTTAGATGGTCAGTGTTGTGTCGAGGCGAGGCGATTCGTGCAGCTAAGAATTCGTTCTATGCTGCACGTGTCGCGTCCGCGGAGTCGCGTCCGGCAGAGTTGTTCAGGGTAGTGAGGGAGCTAACTCAGCTCCCTCCTGCCCTGAACCAGATCCTTGAACCTTCTAAGGCCTGCTGTGACCAATTTAACAACTTCTTCGCGGATAAAATCTCTCAGATAAGCGAAGGTCTTGAGGCCAGCCTTAGAGCAGAACCTAAAGTAGAGGTATCCAGGGCATCCGTGAACTTGGTTAGTCTGGATCAGTTTGAGTCTGTCAGTACCGAGGATGTGGACAAGATCCTTGGAAGTGTTAGGAAGACAACATGCTCTCTCGATCCCTGTCCCTCATGGCTAGCGGCACAGGGGGGCCCGGCTGTAACCTTGTTGTTACAGCGGATTATTAACACCTCATTGAGGGATGGGCAATTTCCAACAAATTTGAAATTGGCCATAGTAAAACCTTTATTAAAAAAAACCCTCCCTCGACCCCCTGTTGCATAATAATTATCGGCCAATTTCGCTATTGCCATTTTTGGGGAAGGTGATCGAGCGGGCAGTTGCAATCCAACTTCAATCGATCTTGGATGAAACGGAATATCTAGACCCATTTCAAACCGGCTTTCGGGCGGGTTACGGGGTTGAGACTGCTATGGTCGCCTTGGTCGATGATCTCCGTCTGGGCATGGACAGGGGAAGCGTGTCCCTGTTAGTGCTCTTGGACATCTCAGCGGCTTTCGATACCATAGACCATGGTATCCTTCTGGGGCGCCTGGCGGAGGTGGGAATCGGGGGCACTGCGCTCCAGTGGTTCCGATCCTACCTCTCCGGGAGGTCCCAGATGGTGCAGCTGGGAGACGTGCGCTCCGATGAGAGGGCCCTTACATCTGGGGTCCCTCAAGGAGCCATTTTGTCTCCCATGCTTTTTAACATTTACATGAAACCGCTGGGAGAGATCATCCGGAGACATGGGGCGCGGTGTTATCAGTACGCTGATGACACCCAAATAGTCTTCTCTATGTCTCCGACTGATGCAGTGACCGGGATTGGCGTCTCTCCTCTCGTGGCCTGTCTGGAGTCGGTAATGGGCTGGATGAGGGACAACAGACTCAGCCTGAATCCAGAAAAGACGGAAGTACTGGTGATAGGTTCCCCTGGTCCGGGGCTGGCGGTGGTTCCACCTGTCCTGAACGGAATCACGCTTTCCGTGAAGGACTCTGTACGCAGCTTGGGGGTGCTCCTGGACTCGTCGCTCCACCTTACTTCTCAGGTGGATGCGACGGTCAGGAGCACCTGTTATCAGCTTCGGCTGATACGTCAGCTGCGTCCCTACCTCGACCGGGGAGACCTTGAAACTGTTGTACACGCCCTGGTAACCTCTCGTTTGGATTTCTGCAATGCGCTCTACATGGGGCAACCCTTGTACCATACCCGGAAGCTGCAATTTGTGCAGAATATGGCAGCCCGTCTGGTCACTGGCACTGCCAGGGCCAGTCATATAACTCCAGTCCTTAAAGACTTACATTGGCTGCCTATTCGCTTCCGGGCGCAATACAAGGTGTTGGTAATTACCTATAAAGCCCTAAATGGCTTGGGCCCAGGGTACCTGGAGGACCGCCTCTCTCCGTACAATCCGCCCCGCGCACTTCGATCTTCAGGGCAGCTATTGTTAAGAGTTCCAGAGGTGAAATATAATTCCACCTCTAGGAGGGCTTTCTCCATCTCAGCCCCCAACCTCTGGAACGCGCTGCCCTTTGAGCTCCGCTCAGCCACCTCCCTACCCCAATTCAGGAAGGGGTTAAAAACCCATTTATTTGAACTAGCTTACCCTGACCAGTAATTCTCCCCCCCCCCCCATGTCAGCATTGTTTTGCCGACATGTTATTTTATTATTTTTATTGAATTGTTTTTAATTGTATCTTGTTGGGCTTTGTATAATTTGTATTTTTATCCCTGTTGTTCACCGCCCTGATTTTATAGAAGGGCGGTATATAAATAAAATTTTATTATTATTATTATGAGCTGAAGAAATATGTTTCTTCTGTATTTCATGTGTATATACATAATTTGTGCATTCTGAATCAATATGTGAAATGATAGAGTTTACCTTCAGTATTTTCAGCTCTCTGAACATTGCAATTCAATATTGCAATTCAAATGTTGATGTGAAAAGTATTCACACAGTAAATCTCTAAGGACATCTCTGAGGACATCCTACCTACAATACCAGGCTCTGCAAAGAAACCTTCACAGACAGTACTTTGGGTTGAACCAGTGGTCAAAAGAGCCCATATTTTCTCTCTCTTGCTTTGAGAACTAAACAGAGAGCAGCCACCACTGCTTGTGTAGGGTCTCCATAAATTGCACAGGATGTCTACCTTAGGAGTGAAAAGAATATTCAAATATATTTGAATAATAGATGATAGTTGAGTTTTCAGAGTATCATGAGTATCTGATGAAGAGAATGTTGAGTGCATGAGACTCTTCACAGTTTAGAACTTATTCTACATCAATAACATACACATTTTTGTAAATAAAATTGCATTTTCTGTGCAGAGGAAAAGACAGAAAGCGAAGGGTTTCTGTGCAGAAAACAACATTACTGTTCCAAAATTCATGTTTCCTACACAGGACATACCATTTTCTGTGCAAATGGATACAGAAGCACACATGCATGTGTGTGTGTGTGTGTGTGTGTGTGTGTGTGTGTGCATTGTTTAAAGAATAAATCTTTAACTATGAATAGTCCTCAAATTGTGCAGTTTCCCACTACTTTCTTGCACCAGGAAGAAAAAAA
>NC_056524.1:229520383-229555197 GCF_019175285.1 Sceloporus undulatus | reverse complement strand
CTTTAATGTGTTTAATGTGAATCAAAGATAAAACCAAGACTGCGGGCTTACTTATCAGACCTCTTTCTCCTCACCTTCCAACTCAGGCTCTCCGTTCTGGTAGTCAAGGTCTGCGGTCTCAGCCCAGGATTCCTCTGCCCCACCCGGATCGCCCTTTCACTTGCTGCCCCTCACCCTGGAACCTTCTTCCCCCACAAGCAAGAGCCATCACTTCTTAACCAGCTTCAAAACGGAGTTGAAAACCATCCTGTTCAGAGAAGCTTTCCCAGGCATTGCATAATGGTCACTTACTATGGAGTTCTTTTGGTGCCTGTTTATCAAACCATTTCTGTATTGCTAGGTACGGTATATGTATTATCCTACTTGAGAGTATGTATTTCCCTGGAAGAAGATTAACCATCCATATGAAGCCAAGCTCTCCCTCCAGTCCATCTGTCTTGGTCCAGGCCTTGAGGGAGAGAAGAACTGCTGGACCTCTACCCTTTTTCCCCCACAACTCCCTTCTCCTTCTGTGTCATGTCTTTTTAGACTGTAAGCCCGAGGGCAGGGGAACCGTCTAACTTAAAAGATTGTATGTACAGTGCTGTGTAAATTTACAGCGCTTCATAAATAAAGTGTAATAATAATAATAATAATAATAATAATAATAATAATAATCTTGTTAAAATATGTGTTGATTTTAATTTAGAATTGTCTAAATTGTTGTCTGTTTGCCACCCTGAGATCACATGATAAAAGGGTAAGATGGTATTTTAATAAATAAGCACTAATATAAATAAATATTTGTGCTTTGCCTTTGAATATTAGCTAGCATGGTTATGTTCCAGCTGGACTGAACCATTTAAAGACCAACTAATAAACTACATGTAGTTAAGAATGTGTTTGAAATCTGTAGTATATTAGAAAGAAATGTATGTGATATATTGGTACAATTTAAATGAAAGAAACATATCCACTTTTTTCAACTGCTCTAACTCTCAATGTACAGTGATGGATTGCAGCCTCACTGTCTTAAATTAGGTGGAGGTCATCTTGATTATTATGTTTTATTTTTGACTGAATCTAAAAATCTCACTGATTTATTGGCATCCACACCATGCCCTCAGGATATATTCCATATGTCCCTCCCTCAAAGGAATGTTTTCTTGTTTCAGCAGAAATCTCAGCCTTCTACTGCAATTATTGGACAGCATTATACATTCCCACCTTGTGGAGAAAGCAAAGAGTGCATGTATTTGGAAGAAAGGTGGCCAGGAATATATTGCACCTTTCAGAGCCACATTTCATCTTTCCAGCATCCCTCTCTTTCATCTTTCTGCCAGTTGATGGGAAATTCGTGTAAGAGAATATTTATGCTTGTAATTTACAAAGCCTACTTGCTGATTTTTCGCAATCTTGAAAGTGCTGTTCATACATTCTCTGCTTCACTGTGAATGCAGACTACAGCATTTACTTAGATTTCAACTCCTACTTCAGAGCATCACAGACACTAAATAACTCACCTCACACTCTATTTATGGAATGAAGAAACTCCTAAAGTAGGGTGGTCAGTGCCAGTTTTTCATGGTGTCTCAGAATGTCATTTCTTGGCACGAATGTTTTGCAATTAAGTACTTTCCATGCAGCTAAATTGATTCCCCAGCCTGAGTTTATAAACTTAAGGATTTCTTTGTGAATGCATTGCTCATCTGCAAAACACAACTCCCACTTGTCAAATACTAATTTTCATACAAGCTTATGGGAGCGTTGAGTTATGAAAACAAAGATTACTGATATACAGTCAGAAGGTACAGGAGCTGTTCTGTTATTTTTGTTCTCATTACACTGGAGCCAAATACATGATTCACATTGATTAAAGACGTTATAGTAATATTACTAGTAGAATACATTCTGGTAGGGTGATGAAGCCTAGTAAGTTCTGCAGTTTATGCGTGTAATGCAGGGGTAGGCAACCTTTTGACCCGGGGGCCGGGTTGCTGTCCCTAAGACAACTGGGGGGGGGGGGAGCCAAAAAATAAATAATTAAATAATTTTTAAAAATTATATAATAAATAAACCAGGGCAAATGTGGACAAAATTTTCATATGGAGGACACTTTTTAAAAATGGAGGACACGCTGAAGAATTTGCTGATTTTTAATTTTTAATATAAATGCATGTTTCTGAGGCTTCTATAGGCAATTGCCCCCTTGCCCCCTTGCCCGCTGCCGCTTGCCCCCTTGCCCCCCTTGCCCGCCGCTTGCCCCGTTGCCCCTCTTGCCCGCCATTGCCCGCCTCCTCCTAAAAGGCCAAAGGCCCTGTGTGGCAATCGCAGACAGGACTGGGCTGGGGCCGGTCCCAAGGCCTTGCCGGGCTGGATCCGGCCCACGGGCCATAGGTTGCCTACCCCTGCTGTAATGGATTGTACACATTCCATTAAAATCTCTTTCTTTCTTAAAGTGGAACAGCTGCCAAGGCCTGTTCTTCACACAACTCCTGAGCATTAAAATCTATCAATACAAAGGGTAGACACCTGTGGCCCTTCAGATGTTGGTAGACTGCAACTTCCATGATCCATCAGCCCTTACTAGGCTGGCTAGGCCTTAGGAAGTGCAATCCAACCAGATCTGGAAGCCACAGTTGCATGCTTTGGGCTATGGGAATCAATTGCTTCTCCTATTTTATGTGACAGAACTGACAATCCCTAAAGACAATGATGACATGGGAAGTGACTGTAGAGCTTCTTTTAGACACGATGTTTATCACCTATGCTCTTAAAGAGGTACTATCAGTGTGACTCCTCTAGCAGCTCCTGTTGCATGCTGGGATTGGCAGTTTTAAGGAGCTGAACTTCCTGCCTGAGAATTCTAAATACCTCCTTAAACGGCCAATCCCAGCATGCAACAGGAGGCAGCTAGAGGAGTCACACGGGAATAGTACCTCTTTAAGAGCTCGTCTGATAAACATACATTCCCAGCATTTACCATGTCCAATGTCTCTTCCTCTTGTAGACCCTTCCACAGGTTACAGTTCAGTCAAGGTTCATAGACACATTTCGTCCAAGTGTTTTAAGGGCCTGAGCATTAACTTCCTATATCTGGCAGCTCAGCTATCATGGTAGTACCATCTAAGAATTTAAGATACACAAGTCAAAGAAATATTGACAGTTTCCCGCGCTCACACGGTATAATATACAATCCAATTTTTCCAAGCAAAGCATTCTCTGAATATGCCAGCCACGATGCGGGTGAAACGTCAGAAAGAAACTCTGCTAGAATTGTGGTGGAAATTCCTTGTTGAAAAAAAGCCATAGAAACATGGAGTCGCTTTGGTTAAAGAAAATAGGCCTGTTACAGACAGGCCAAAATAAACTGCTCTTCGAGTCACTTTGGAGGTATGGATTTTCAATGATGCATGCACCTAAGAGTCCAAACACCGCACAAAAGCCACGCTCTGGTCCTAAGGATGGAGTGCAGCTTTGGTGTGGCTTTGGACTCTTAGGATGCATGCATCATTGAAATACCATACCTCCAAAGTGACTCGAAGCAGCTTTATTTTGGCTGTCTGTAACAGGCCATAGGTTTAAAATAGAGGCTTGGAGTTTAGAAAAAAATTAGAGCAAAGGAGTAAAAAGAGCATCATGACCCGTAAGAAGCTGGCACCAACAAAATTAGACATAATAACACAATAAGATAAGGATACATTGTTGATGTTCAAAAGCAAGGTTAGAAGGAAAGCTACTAAATTGCTAAAGGAGGGGTAAGGAGTGATGATGCAGTTTTAATGATGCATGTATTTGTTCTGAGTATAAGAATTCTGTATGTTTAAACTGTAATTAGCCAATCAGGTGTATTGAAGAAGCTTCTTGTCTTCAATAATATAAAAGAGCCATTTTGTCTTGTTCGGGATTCAGCTTGGAACTTGAATTCACTGAGTTCAAGTGTTTTTTGTCGACAATTGGAAACAAACTTATGGATTTCAATCTACTAGGTCTTCTTGTCAATCATGTATGCCAGGCCTAGATCTTTAAGATTCCTGAAATTTCTGTTACAGAACATGGCCACATAGCCCGAAAAACCCACAAAAAACTATGGATGCTGGCCATGAAAGCCTTCGACTTTACAAATATTGACAGCTCCACAAATGCATACAACTCTATCAAGGTTGTGAGTCTTTCAGGATCTGGCCTGCATTTGTGGAACAGTCTTCCTTTGCACCTCCAGCTGGAGAGGATTTTTACCCATTTTGTAAAGATTGAAAGACCTTCCTCTTTGATTCATCAGATTAAGCTGCTGGGTTGTGTAAGGTGGCCAAGATGAGTTACAACTGATGGGCATTTTGTTTTTAGTACATTAATATATTGTATTAGTATTTTAGTATATTATAGTGTTGTGTTTTATTGTTTTGTTGTTGATTATAGGTGCCGTGATGTTCTGCCCTAGTGAGGTCCAAATCTTTGCATTCAAACTTGCATGTGTCCTCATTAATTACAATGAAGCACCAGCAAACAATGAAGAATGTTGTTCTTTTGGCAAAAAATGAATGAAATTTCCAGGAACATGATGTTTTTTGAAATAGTTGAACTCAGTCAAATTTCAAACAAATAGGTCCAGAGATTTGTGAAGCATGCACACGCATACATGTGATAAACAAGAAACCAATAGTGGCTGGTGTCCTGTTCAGTATTAATGAAGTTGTCAGTTAGACTTATGACATCATACATTTGGCTATATTATTTATAATGTGGCACTCACCTTAAAAGCCAGGCAGCTACACCAGACCAAAGAGTTGGGGACCCTTCAGCTGCTGTGACTGCTGGACTTTTTAAGGTGGGTTTTAAGGGATGGAATGGGGAATGGATTGTAGCTAGGTCATTGTTGCTATGCTCCCATGCAAGACCTCAGCCAGTTTTCCACATTCCTAATCTATAGTAGAACATAAGTTGCAAACATTACATTGTTTCAGCTGCTCAGGTAAAATTGTCAGGGAAGAGGCAGCTGAGTGAGGATGGCCATCATGCCTCATGTTCTGGCAATCCTTCTTAGCTGCCCTTTTCTGTCACTGTTCTGACAGAGCCATGTAGTGGCAGGGAGAGGATTGGAACTACTGTCCTGGCATATCTGGCAAAGGCAATCCTCCGGAATTGTCCCTCTGACATTCCATGTAATGGCTGAGGAAGGGCAGGACACAACCAAGCAAATATCCCTCTCACTGGCTATGTTCTGATTGCTTGTGAACAATGGTGCAGGTATCCTCTGGGACCTCCACGTGTTGTGCACGAGATACCAAAACATAGCTAGAAAATGCATGGCTGCCCCCACCCTCCTCTGCCTATGATACGGATGGAAAGGGACAAAGTGAATCTAGCCTGGGGGCTGTGAGTTGTCCGTGTCTATCAAAGAGGAGTGGGAATAAGAAAGGACCTTCCAAAGGTTCCTTTGTTGAGGTTTTGTTGTTTCTCCTCTATTCCCCGCCTATCTGATTTAAACAGGTTAAAACCATTCAAAAGACTAAAAGAGGTTTGTTTTTTGGAAAAACTGATGTACATGCCTAAAAGTAAATGAGACCCTATCTTAACTGGATGATTAAATGAAACCAATGATGGACCAATGATGGCATCAGTTGGGCCTCCAATGGGAGGTCATTGTGATAATAACTGTCACAATAGCCCTGTAGGGCGGGATAGTATTGGCATCTTTATATCTGCAGATGTGAAATCATACATGTTTGCCATCCTTGAAACTGGTTGATGCTAAAAAGTTGCAGAAGATACTTTGCTAGCTCATGACATTATGACCTTCATCACATTACTACACTGGTTATTGCCATTTGCAGTAACAATACCTTGGAAGAAATGAGTATATTTCTGGGCATAAAGAAAGGGGGGAGCAATTTAGGCTTCTCTGCAGCCTTCCTGCTCACTTGGGAGTCTTTTGGATTGCTGACTTGTTTGTTTGTCCACCCTCCCCCCACTTCTCAGCTAATGATTTGACCTGTGACCTTTTGCAAGCCAATTTTAGTGCTCCTCATTTGCCTCTTTCTTTGATGGATATTAGAATAACCCTGACAGAAGTTTTATGAGATGTTGCTTAATTAGCTGGCATGCCAAAGCAGCTTCATCTCTCAAATCAAACATCTGAGTTTGCTGCTGACAATGTCCCAAAGCTTCCAGTGTGAATGACAGGAGAGGGAAAAAAAACAATGTTTATTGTCTCATGGGAATAATAAAAGGAATATATGTGAGCACTATTATTGTAGTGGTTCCTTGCAATTTTTGAGAGCTGGTTGTGCATGTGAGGGGAGGGAGGGAAAACAGTCAGTTTGTTCTACCTGTGATTATGTAAACTTATGCCAAACATCAGATCCATATAACTACAACATAATTTGAGAGCTCATTGTTAACAGCAACAGCACACCATTTCAAAGAAAAAAAAGAGTGAAGAGAAGGAAGAGTTGGTGCAAAGTTTTTATCTTCCTTTTTACCTTTCTTATTTATGTATTCATCTCTGTTTATCCCACCCCTCTAACAAGGGCTCAGAGCAAAAATAAACCTTTCCAACTTATGATATTTCAGTCACGGCTTGATTTATATGTCATTTGTAAATGGAATATCACATCTGAAAAACAAATATTTCTCCGTGTTTCTGAGTACAAAGTTCATTCTTTGAAATTAAAAATTTTAGGCAGGCTTCTTGTTATAAAGTGTTGAGCTTCAATTCACTGGCAGCTGGTAGTTCTGATATTAGTAGATAGAGAATCTACTCTGAGGTATAGGCTAGACTTTAACTGAGCTCTCCAAAATGTTGAACCAAATTCCTTTAAAGTTCAGAGTGAATGTATTGCTCCAATAATCACTGTTTTATCATTTTAAAGCAATCAGGTTTTAGGTCAAGCCAATGTTACTATAGTCGAGATGGCTCCTCCAGATAAAGAAAAAAAAGATAAAACAATCAGTAACAGTGGTGCTGAAGCAGAGTGCTCTTGTCTAAGGTGCAGTACAGACCACGCAAATGCACTGTGCTGGTGCCGATTTTAGGGTTAGGGACTGCACGGCAACCACACGGTCCCTAACCCTAGCATGGTGCGGCGACACTATAATGGCAGCATCCCGTCCATACAGGCACCACCATTGTGAAGTAAGTGACATGTGGTGTTCACACATCACTGCGCATCGCTTATGTAACGAGTGCACCATTGGCGCACTCGTTACATCTGCCCAGCAGCACAAAAATAACCCATTTTCCAGATTCTTTTTCTTCCAGATGGACGCCTCACAGTCTGGCAGCTGTGGCGTCCCTCCAGAGGAAAAAAGGCCACTGGCAGGCCATCCTTTTGGGGTGGTTTGTCCCGTGAATTCAATTGGTTTGACCATCACAAAGCACCTCTAATTCACCAAAGAGAATAATTATAATAATAACTTTATTACGGCCATTTGGCCAGCACAGACCAAAGAGAAAGAAATAATCTTTGACTAGATTTATTTTTGATCAGTGGGTCACTGACATATTTTTTTATACTTGTTGAGAAACGAAGAAATTCACTATCTCCCTTGTAGAGGAACTTCCACCCCTTTCTCCTGTAGCCCCTCCTATGCAGACATGTAGTGGCTGAGATAGGCTGAGGTTGGAACCTGACTCCATTGCACATAGCTCAGGATGAGCAAATGCAGAGGGACAGGGCCATTTCTTCTCACTGATGTGCCATATCATTATGTTTTGGCACACAAAAAGCAACATTTCATCAATTTTGGCCAAATTTTGAGTGGGTTCCAGAAGAATAATCACCTAAAAATCAGTGTGATTTTTTGGGTCTGAAGTTTTTGGCTGGCTTCAGCACACTTTGGAGGCTACATTTTATGCAACTTTGCTACTGCTGGACACACAATGATTATAATATCATCCTCCAGGAGCTCCACAGGACCCCTGGGAAGTTCTGGAGGAAGTTGCTATTTGTCTGATTTTAAGGGTTTAGCCAGACATTTCTTGACTTCCCCCTCTGCTTCTGGACACTACATGGCTAGGTCAGAATATGGTGAACCCTTCAGGAGTGAAGATGCATAACAGGACACTAGCAAATGTGCTCAGTATGCATTGGTGCCTGATACACATTTGAACTAATGTGATGTGTATTGGTTCTGTTGCACATTGGTCCCTTTGCTGGCTCTGCTACAGAGTTACATAACAGTAGCCTTCTACTGGATATGTACATTGTGCACCTTCCCACTTCTAATGCGCATACATTTAAACCCATTTACGAAGCTGCAACTCCCATACAGGATTCCAGCCAATAACAATAATTTCAAAAAATTAAAAATATATTACATAGTTTGTCAGTAAAAACACAAACTACATATTAAAAAGTTAAAACAATTTAAAATGATACCAACTGTGGAGAAACTAAATTAGGCACAATGGCTTTAATAATAATAATAATAAACCTATTTGACGCTAATTGGGCCTCCAAAGGGAGGATATTCCACAACTGAGGTGTCATTACAGAGAAGGCCCTCTTTACCTTACTTTAATTTAAGTCATGCTTTTATTCTTGAAAATATAAGTTGCAATATACATATTTCCAACCACACCTGGGACATATTCTTGGCAATATAAATGACAAGGACAGGGGAGGGATGCAGCTAAAGATGACAATGAGGGGTTCTACCATCATGTTTTCATCACAATAAGGATTGTGTCCCCTCTGCATTTATTCTAAAATAAGAAAAAAAAGTGTAAGTGCTGGTTACTTCGTTTTAAACAATGCATAGTTTCGTCATAACTTGGTGTACTTCACATGAGCAGTGGTTTCATGTCATGTAACAAGGATGAATATAACTAGCCTCATTATATGGTTTATTTGAAGAATTTACTTTCATTCATTGGCTTTAAATTTCATTCAGCTACCACTTAACCTGTGCAATACCTTTGCAGAAAGTATCTGGTAAAGGAAATATAAAAATCTGTAAAACAATATCTTCAGACCTTCTTTTAGTTCTTTGGTCAGGCTCAAAACAAATAAATGATTGCACATTGTGTGACACTATCTTCAGCTTGGGTAACTAAGGCAGAAACTAGGAAAGTTTCCTAGTAAAAGCTTCTAGAGAGTGGCTATAGTTCTGTGGTTGAGTACAAAATATGTAGAATAGCTCAGGTTAAATTCCTACAATCTCCAAATAAGGCTGAAAAAAAGCAGTTGCCTGACTCGGTGGGCTGACCACTTTGCCGCTAGACGCAGTGAACGACTACAAGCCCCAGAGTGCTCTGGGGCTTGCCCCAGCTCCCTATTGGTGCGCGGGGCGGAAGGGAGGCCCTTCAGCCCCGCGACGCTCTGGGAGCTGGGCTCGGTGACTGGGAGTTCTGGTCCTCCAGGGCAGATGATTGGTTCAGCTGCCCTGGAGGAGGAGTCTCCTGGTCAGGTGGTACTGAGGGTGGGGCTTAGGTCTATATAGGCCATGCTGCCAGCCCCAGCCCTCAGTCGGCACTTGGCTCCGGATGGTTAGGAGCCAAGCAGGAAGGGAGGAGGAGCGGAGCCTTCTCCCACCCACCCACCCACCGCTTGGGTTTGGGTTTTTTGTCACAACTTTGGGGCGGCAGCATAGGCCAGGATCTGCACAGTGTGGTACCAGGGCTACGGAGCTCTGGTTTGGGAGTCAGTCGGGACCCGGGGCGAATAGGGCAGGCGTATGGCCATTGCAGGGGCCATAACGCGAGAGCGCCTCCCAGTGACTAGGGTCTTAGCGAATATGTGAACGCATGGCAGAGATGCGGTCATACGGTGTTCCTTAGCCCCTAGGTCATCCCAATGCCTGGTGGGTGCCAGGTTGTGGTTAATCATACAAATGTGGGGTTTTTTTTGATTTCGCAGATCCTGACCTCACGCTTTGTGCCAACCCTACCAATGGTTTGCTTAATAAAGTTGTGGCCTTTCCTCCAGCACGGTCTCCTGTGGTTATTCGGCAGCAGCATCTGAGGCAATGTTTCTTCCCTCCTCCTATATTGTTGTTTATACTCAATGGCCCTCTGGCATGTTGTTAGATTGTGTCTCCCATAATCCCTCATCATTGGCTCTGTTGGCTAGGGTTATTACAGTATCATTCTATCACACTTGGAGGCCCATAGTTCCCTACGCCGGAGCCTTTTTAGATGGAATAAATAGCTCAATGTGGTATAAGACAGCTTCCAATAAATTTGAGCATGTATAACACTAAATTTATTAAAAGCTACTTCCTTAAATTCTCCATGAAATCACACTCTAAAAAGGAGCTATGTTACTTTCCCACTAATGTTAAAAACTCACTATGAAGAAGAATGGATGGATAAATTGGAAGAAGCAATGGAAATGGACATACTAACAGCATTGATGATAGATTCAAAGATGGAAGAGAGAGAGAAAGAATGGGAATGTTTGAAAAGATATAAAGAAAATAATTAAGATGAGGAATTGTAGCAAACTACTTAGCAATAACTTCTTTTGAGAAACAAAAATTCTCTGACCTTAAGTATATAAAATATGCTAGACTATATAGAAATGCATCAACTTTGTGGAAGCCATATTAATAGGTAATTGTCATGAATTCAACAAGATGGTTTTTTGTAAATTTATGTATTGTATTGTCTGTGTGTGTGTATGTAGGTAGGAGTGTTGGGGGGATCTAGTTAATTAGTTGTACAATGTCTTATATGTAATGTTTCTTTTGTTATGTGTCATTATTGTCTTTTATTAATTAAAAAAACTCAATATGATATATCCTAGTAAAGAGAATTACCATGTGGACATGCGCTTAGTACTCTAAAAGCACAACATTAACAGCAATAAAAGAAACTTCTAAAGGTCCTGCAATCCCATCGTCAATAAAAATGCTGTGACGATGATAGGTTTCCTAGTTTGCATGGCCACATACAGTATATTTTGGGAATGTCTGTCAGACAAGACAGTGACAGGAGTGAAGGTTGTATAATAAGAAGCTTCACAATGACCAAACACAATGGGTTACATCATTTACATATACAGTCAATGACTGCATGACTGCTAGCTTCCTTTGTGAAGTTACATTGTTAGCCATACTTAACTAAAATTAAACTGTCATGAGCTTTAGCACAAGATGTCATTGGAAATGGAAAGAAATATGCTGTTTCACAGTGGGCTCTGAAGAGAAAGACCCAGACATAGCTTGACGTCCACTGCAAAATAAACATACACAAAGGAAGTAATTGTCTCCACTTTTTTAATAGCCTCCTTTACTGTCTGGCAGTATCTTCTGGGCCACATTCTGTTTTGCTTTCTTCTTTGGATTCAGACTAACCAATGAATGTTTGATAAAAATGTCAGTTTATGATCCATGAATTAAATTATGGCAATATTGTTGATTTAATTAAAGATCATAAACTGTTTTACCAAGCATTCAGTAGTTACTTTGAATCCCAATAAAGCTCTCCTCTTACAATGTGCCCCATGACAGTAATCTTGCTGAAAGACTTAAATATCCTAAAGTCACGAGATCTCATCTTATCTTGGAAGTTAAGAAGGATCAGCCATGGTTAATACTTGGAGAGGAGACTGCCAATGAATGCAGAGGAAGGAACTGACAAAACCATCTCTGAGTATTGTTTGTCTAAGAAACCCTATGAAATTCATAGGGTCACCACAAGTCAACAGGTGACTTGAAGGAACAAACACAAAACCTTGCTGGCCCTCATCTCTCTCTTGTCTTGTTCAGCTAAGTGAACCTGGAGTTATTAGCCAACATGATTATCTTGGGATTTTCTTTCGGGGGGGGGGGGGGGGTTTCAGGCAACAACAAGTGCCACAAGCAAAAAAGGACATTAATGCCACTTTTAAAGGGCCCTTGATGGCAGACCTTTACTCGCTTACAGACAGCCCCCAAACCTCAAACAGGTATTCACCTACAGGACAACAGATGACACAGATGGCAACACAGGTACTAAGCCTTGCCACAAACCAAGATGCCAACTCTGCATCCAGGAAATGTCATCACAAGACCTGATGGTATCAGCCACAATATTTGGGGGGGGCCTTCATGTGCTCATCCTCCAATGTGATCTATACTGTGTCAGCAATGCCCTTCAGCACTCTACATCGGGCAAACAGGCCAGTCCCTGCACCAGAGGATAAATGGACATAAATAATTTTTTAGATGGGAAATGAGAATACACAAAAACCAGTGGCAGAACATTTCAATCTCCCTGGGCATTCCATCTTAGCCCTCAGAATAGCGGTCATTGAACAAAAGAACTACAAAGGTAGATTGGAAGAGAAACAGCAGAACTTGAATTCATCCATAAACTACACTCCCTCAGCAATGGATTGAACAAAGACAATGGTTTCTTGACACACTACACACAATCCAAGACTATCTGACCCTATCCTCATGGAAGTACCCTACATTCATCACCACAGGCTAGTCCTATTGCAAAACTGGATCTGCCAGTTCATCTCCATGCACAAAGACCAGCTTCCTATGTCTTTGTGCACTAATGATCACCGTTAAAATTGGACCTGCAACTTCATTTCCATACACAAATGATTTGTAATTTGAATTGGCATCCTCACATAGTCTCTGTTCATCTCTTACTCTTTTTCTACTGCCTTCCACTTTACCAAGTATTAATGCATTTTCTAGTAGACATGTCATTTCCTGATCTGTCCAAAGTACAAGTGATGGAATTAATGTCCACAATACATGCAGTTGGAAGGAAACAGGCCACAAGTTTATTGAACACAGCTGACAGATGGGGTTGGCCTGAAACACATAAGGTCTGGATCTAGCATCAACCAACCCTCTTGTTGATCGATGAACCAAGTTGCTTGTCATTGCCAAGCTTCGAGATGACAAAGAAGTAACTAGCTGATCGCTTTTTCACATCCCAGTAAGTTGGTTGAGCGCATATTGACATCTCTACCCCTTGTCACCAGGGGATACTGCTCTGGCATTGCTCCTGTAATGGCAACATCACCAGGCTCTCAGTACCCCCGGGTCCCTAGAGGATTCCCAATCCAGTGCTCCACAGCACAGGAAACCTTGCCCACTAGATCCAAAACCTATGCTACCACTCCTGAAAAAGTTGTGACAGCACATCACCATCCCTGGAAACTGGGAGGAAGGGTGGCAACACATGGCCTTAGTAATAATAATAATAATAATAATAATAATAATAATAATAATAATCCGCTTAATCACTTGGAATCCAAGCGAATTATTTATATTCCGCTTAATCACTTGGAATCCAAGCGGATTACAACAATAAAAGAGGATACACTTAAAATTCTAAAACCCCAATCACTCCCCTCAATATAAAAACATAGGTGGGTTACAGACTGCCTGTTTGGGGCGGCCTGCACCCTCCCCTTTCCCCGCTGTATCGGGGCCTCAGCTGCGAGACCAGCAGCCTCCGAGGCCCCGATCCGCCGGTTTCCAGGCTGCAGGGAAGTGGCAAAAGGCCACTTCCCCGCGGCCTGGAAAGTGGTGTCCTTGAGGCTTCAAGCCCCAAGGACACCCAGCGACAGCAGGGAGGAGGAGAAAGGGGCCGCTTGGCCCCTTTCTCCTCTACATCACTGGGTGCAGCCATGTAAAGGCTGTGCCCAGCGATGCAAACCCCAGGAGGAGCTCCGTTTCGGAGCTCATTCTTGCACTGTGGAAAGGGTGCTCTAGGTGCCCTCACGCAGCGCAAAGATGTCAGGTCCGCGCCGCCTCGTTTGGAGGCAGCGCGGTCGTGATGTCATAATGGCGGTGGATGTGTGGAATGGCCACCACCATTTTGTGCACGCTCTGCGCATGCTAGGGTTGGGGGCATCCGGAAAGGACACCCCTTTCTAACCCTAGTACGTGCGGAGCGCGTACTTTTAGGCCCGTCTGTAACGGGCCAGTGTAATACTAATAAGAGATTAAACCAGACAGATATTAAAACAGTAGTATAAAATCACAGTTAAAATCAATGGAAGATTTGTAAAAAAGAAATGTATAGTGGGGACCAGATAGGATGGAAAAAGGGATGGAGAAAAGGGGAGAGAAGTGGAGACGGGGAGGCAGGAAAATAGAGGTGGACCTAGTCTGGAAAGGCCTGCTGGAAGAGATCCGTCTTAATAGCCTTCTTAAAGGTTTCCAAGGTGGTAATCTGACGGATCTCATCCAGAAGGTAGTTCCAGAGTCTAGGAGCAACTGCTGAAAAGGAGTGCTGGGTCACTGCTGAAAGTCTAGTCCTCTTTGGTTGAAGCAGATTCTTCCCAGCAGAACGAAGAGTGTGGGGAGGATGATATGGGAGAAGGCCTTCCTGCAAGAAGTCAGGACCCAATCCATGTAGGGATTTAAAGGTTAAAACCAACATGTTGTATCTTTCCCGGAAACTAACAGGCAGCCAGTGAAGGGATTTTAAAACTGGTGTAATGTGGGCAAATCTAGATGTGCCAGTAACCAGCCTGGCTGCCATTTTCTGTATCAGTTGAAGTTTCTGAACTTGACACAGAGGTAGCACCATGTAGAGTGCATTACAAAAGTCGAGCCGAGAGGTTGCCAGTGCATGTACTACTGTTTCAAGGTCTTCCCGCTCCAGGAAGGGGCGCAGTTGGCATATCAGCCGAAGCTGAAAGCAAGTGCTCCTGACCGTCGCATCCATCTGAGCCGTCAGATGGAGAATCTAGGAGCACCCGCAAACTGAGGACAGAGTCCCTCAGGGGAACTGTGACCCCATCCAGAAATAGGCCCCTCAGTCAATGGCTGGCCTGGAGGTCTGGAAGTTGCATCCCTTCTGGCCTCCCCAACCAATCCCAGCACCTCCCAACCCCAACACCATCAAACAGGAGCACTTCTGCTCCCAGTGTATTCTGGGAGCTGTAATCCAGGCTCGTGACTGGAGGTGCCGCCCTCTTTTCCCCCCGGCAGCCAATCAGGACCTCAGATGGCCGGCTTGTGCCTGCTGTGGGGAACGCTGGGGCAGAGACCATCCTGACACGATGCCTTGCCCCTCCACGACAACCTAGCAGCCCGGTGAGTCAGGTGACCCCTTTAGCCTCAGTATGGTCATTTTGGCTTCTAGAGAAAGTTGAGGATTGATTTTCTTTATGATTTGCTCTATATGATAAAACATACATAATATTACATAAGAACCATAGTTTACAGCCAAGCCTTCTGATACAATCACATCTGCTCAGACCAATAAGATGGGGGGGGGGGACACATAGCATTACAACAAACATTCCTCAAGCTATAGTACCCATGATATTAATTTAAAAATAATAATAATAATAATATTTATTTGTATACCGCCCTATGGGAAACCAAGATGGAAAATGCCCTCCGAGTTGCATTATAGCGTGCATCTGGAATTCTTAGGAGATGTTTCCCGCCCGACCTAAGAGTGCGGGGCGGATTGTATGAGGAGAGGCGGTCCTCCAAGTACCCTGGGCCCAAGCCATTTAGGGCTTTATAGGTTATAACCAACACCTTGTATTGCGTTCGGAAGCGAATGGGCAGCCAATGGAGATCTTTCAAAATAGGTGTTATATGACTGGCCCTGGGACATCCAGTGACCAGTCTGGCTGCCATATTCTGCACTAATTGAAGCTTCCGGGTTTGGTACAAGGGTTGCCCCATGTAGAGCGCACTACAGAAATCCAACAAAGAGGTTACCAGAGCGTGTACCACCTTTTCAAGGTCCCCCCGGCCCAGGAAGGGTCGCAGCTGGCGTATCAGCCGAAGCTGATAGCAGATGCTCCTGACCGTCGCATCCACTTGAGATGTAAAGTGGAGCGACGAATCCAGAAGCACCCCCAGACTGCGAACTGAGTCCTTCATGGGGAGCGTGACCCCATTCAGGACAGGTGGGAAAATTTCCTTCCCCGGGCCAGGAGAGCCTATCACCAGTACTTCCGTTTTCTCTGGATTCAAATTGAGTCTGTTTTCTCTCATCCAGCCCATTACTGACTCCAAGCAGGCATTAAGAGGAGAGATGCCATCCCTAGTCACTGCATCAGTCGGAGACACAGAGAAGACTATTTGGGTGTCATCAGCGTACTGATAACACCGTGCCCTGTGTCTCCGGATGATCTCTCCCAGCGGCTTCATGTAAATGTTGAATAGCATGGGAGACATAAGAAACTATGAAACAGGTACTGTCTGGGACACAGATTTCTAATCTTGAAATTTTATTATTATGGTCTATGACCAGCATAAAACAATATAAAAGAGTACAATATTATACAATGCCCAATAGAAAAAAAAAATGCAAAAGGTACGGGACCTAAAGATAGTGATATTTTTGATTTGTTTAATGTCTGTAGCCCTTCACAGACACATATTTCCTATTATTCCAACACTTTAACTGAAGAAGAAACACATCTCTAAGCATATGTGGCTTTCCACAGAACTATGGACCATTCCTGATAATAGCAGTGCGATGTGAATAATAAAATGCAAAATATAGGCTAAAATAAAACCCATCCCTTCCTCTGGCATTCCTCTGGTCACTGGAAGCTTTCCCAAATGTAAGGGTGGGATATGCCTTGTAATTGTTTGGGACCAAATAAATATTATGAAATTTCTTTTGTATAACAGAAGTCAATGTATGTTGTTCCAAAAATGTGGAAATCATTTTACTGGTTTCATACTTTTTGTGCAGAGAGCTTTGAGAATTATTGATGTCCCTTTCTGAAGTTCCCATAAAATAACCAAGACTAATGCAACCACAGTCCATAATATCATTTTGTTTGTATGTTTAGAGGACACATTATGTGCAGCTTTAGCTTTTCTTTTGCCTTGTGTTTTTATTCCCACCCTCCAAGTTCAGTAGAAGTTAAACTTTCATTTCTTCCTTTGAACTTCCAGAGAATCCCCCCCCCCCCAAAAAAATCTTGTCTAGGCCTCCTTCTTTTATAAATCAAAATTTGTTTATTGAATGTTTAGAATAATATAACAAAATAACAGAGAGATGGAAACATCAGAGGGGAACCACAAACACAGAATAATTAGGAGATCAATAAACTATTCAAGAATACATAAATGACTTTACAATGACCTTCTCCAATAAAAGAAAGGAGGAGTATAGAAGTCATACAAACCTTAAATGCTAGTTTGTGTACCAAGTGAATTCAAGTAGGCTGGTGATGTTGACTTAGCTGTTCTAATTGGGCAGAACTTGGCAGATCACAGAATGAAAGAATAGTGGACAGAACAAAAGGCACAGGCACAACAAAGAAAAATGCTTAAACAACAAATACATTAAAAAAACAGTTGGTAGAAACAATAAATAGAATCAGGATGTTAAAGCTGAATAGTTAATAATATAGCAGCATGTAACAACACACTATAACCCACAGTGGAAGTATATCACATAGACAGTACATAAAATGTGTCTCCTCTCTGCTATAACTGAATAAAATGGCTGGAATCCTCTTAGTGACATATGTTGATGCAATCTAAGGTTAATTCTAGTTCATGATATTCTGGGGACATGGCAGAAGGAGGTATTCAATACCCCTTTCTGCAAATCACCACCCTCTAGAAGGCAGCGTCCAAGCACTAGAACACACCCTTAGTGGCTTTTTAGGGGCTGGAAAAAGGGTTAGGGGAGTGTTTGACTGCTATTCTAAAGCTGGGAGAAAAGAAGTCTTATTGCCCTCCCAGACCATCAACAGGTATGCTAGTGTACTCACTCATAATCCAAGAGGGCAACATGTGTTCTATTCTTTGTAGGACCAGTCTCATAGGACCTAAGAGATCCTTCAAGACCTGCTATGCAATCAGTCCCCCTGACACTAGAGGTCCTTGCAAATATGAGTTTCTCTTCTTCTTTAAGAGCAGAAAATACATCAGTGGTAGAGCAGGTGCTCAAAGATAAATTATATCTAATATAATTGTTAAGAAAATAAAGTTAACTGTTTGGGGGATTGCCTGGCACTGGGGCAATATGTGTGACTCTCAGAAGGTTCCCATGGCAGAAAACATGGTCCACAGTTGTCCACACGTTATAGACTTGCAAAGAAAATGAAGTAATTTTGAGTTTTTTGCTCAAGTTATCATACCCAGTTGACAGTTATGATCAGGATTGAAAGCTTTTTTAAAATCTTTTTTAAAACATCATGTCACCTGTACATTGGAATGCTGTCTCATGATGGTATGGAAGATAGTTTACGTTATGTACATTAAATGTCTCCTGAAAATTTACTTGTTTACTCAGGCTTTTCTTTTTTTCCATATTTTGGGATACAATGGATTTTTCATTGGACACAGATGAAAATGATATATTCTGAAAACAGACTGATTGAGATACCTCATATTTTCATTGCCAGGAGATGGCTAGAGTTTGGCTTCATGTTTTAAATTATACTAATGTTGCTATTACAGTATTCACTGCTGCATATGCATCATTAAGATTTCATACAATAAAGGTAGTTTTTGCTAGCTATTGCCAGAAAAGACAAATTATAATCATAGCTCTTCGCTGCATTTCATTTTGGGTAACTAAAAGAACATTCCAGCATGTGTTTAGCAATAAATTTTAAAAAAGATCTGTTGAGAACCACAGTTCTAAACCAAACAGAAATATGATGGTTACAATTTTAATTAAAAATGTACAGTAATATTATATAAATACTAATGCCATAGAAACTTTTTTTTCCATAAAAAAATCAGATTAGAGGAATGTCATTTTGTTTACTGAGGTGCATTACAGATGGCCCAGAAGGGGCCGTCTCGCACCACCGCCGGTTGCAGCGTCTGGGAACCGCAGCAGCCAAACGGCGTGGTTCCCGGATGCTGCCAAGATGGAGCGTGAAAATCGCGCTCCTTCTTGCTCCCTGGAAGAGACGCCGCGAGGCGCTAGTCATGCATTCACAGCATCATTTCCGGGGCGCGACGTTTGGATGCAGAGTGTCCGTTATGTCAAGATGGCAGCGGCCATGTGGAACGGCCACCACCATTTGTTACGGACAGAGTCCGTAACAGGAGTAGGGGCGTCTAGAAGAGACGCCCCTTTTTAAAACTGGGACATCCTGAGGACGTCCCAAATGGCGGTATGTAACCCGCCTGAGTTTCCAAAAACTGTAAGCTTTTTTTAAGTGCCTACAAAGGATGGACAAATCTATCTACTTTCCTACATGTATTTTGTTCCTGTCCATGCTAGTTTCTTCCTTCATTTTTCCTTCCTGCATCAATTTGCTTATTTATTTACTTTTTTAAAAAAACCTGACCAAATAAAAATGTGTATTTTTGACAACAATTATTAGTTCCACAAATGTTTTCAAGCAATTTTCCTTAATATACACATTCTTGGATGGTTATTGTCTGTAATGTCCACATTCCTGGATGCAGTTTTCTATACTGGCTACATTTATAGGAATTTTTAAAAAAATGGGGGAAAGGGATAACAAAGTTATGAGAAATACAAAGATGAAAAAGGCAAATTTCTAGTTCAGGTATTAAACTGGTAAATGTGAATATGTTGGTTTGCTATGAATGCAAACTGAAGGATATTCTCCTCCATTTCTGATATAGACATGCACGTATGCACCAATAACATAACATACTTTCATATAATGAAGCAAGAGCTCATGGTACTGACACTTTTATAGTGCCATATTTAAAAAAGTATAGTTTTCCTGAACAAAGAAATCAGAAAAGGAACATATTTTTGCTATCTTGTATTTGCATTAACTAGAGTAGCCCTTTTTACTAGCAATGAGATCAGTGAATAGAAACCCAGAGGGTGTTTGCTCCATATTTGTTGTACTGTATGGTGCTGTGTGATGTTCTTTTTCCACAGGAAGTGCATACATTTCGTATACTGGGCCAGAGGTTACAAGACCCTTGCTGTGGTCCCTGTAGAGTATCACATACACCACGGTGCATTATCAAACAAAGCTGTTTTGTTTTTGTAATGAGCTCATTGAGCTAGGATGACTACCATGTGCAGACACAAAAATGGGAACAGTGTTTGCAGTTTTCCTAATGATTGCTCTTCTGATTTGCTCTAGCTATGCAAGGTAGCTATTCACATATCTATATTTATTTCTGTGTGACTCTTGATAATTATTGCTATCCTAGTCCAAGGAGTGGCAGGGATGTGTAGTTATTTTCTAGCTTGCAATATTTTATGTAGAAAAGGTCAAACATATGTTTGATTATATTTATTTTTCTATTTCTATTAGCAGATGCTATCCACTATTGCAGTTGCAAAGAACTATGTTAATGGCATTGATGACAGATTCCTGGATCTTTGTTTGTGCAGTACTAATATACAATGTAAAAGCTATGGGTGTTTAATAATTGCATGTTTACAGGTGGATACTGTCATGCAGAGGTGTCTGGGGAGAGCCTCTGGCATATCTTTTATCTGGGAGCTTACTTGATACCTTATTAGAATAGTAGCAATTCTGGTGAATCTTGTACACGAGGAATGGGAATTGTACAGTAGTCAAGCTTACATCTTAAATTGGTAAAAAGTTATGTATAAATTACACACAATTTGGGGTTCTGGGGGTGTTGAACTGCATCTCTCAGCATTACTTGTGCCGGTTAGGACTGGTGATAGTAGACATTTGAAGGATCCATGAATCCCACCTCTAGATTGTTTGTATAGCTTCAATATATAAATATCATAACAATTCAATATATAAATAGCATAAAAATTCAGCTTAATAAAATTCCTGAAACCAAACACCAGTGGATAAAGGCTCACTGTATGTGCAGTCAAGTATGTCATGGCTCTCTCCATGTCAAGACTAGGTATATCTGTTGAGCTGGACTAGTGCAAGTGGAGAGAAATTTGTTTCATTTCATTGATGGATTGATTGATTGAAGAATACTGTGGACTGTAAGAAAAGATATGCCAAGTGAATCTGTAGATACTTGCTAGTCAAAGTACAGATGATCTCTGCAGGTTTTCCTGTTGCCAAAATTTTAGTCATGGTTGCAGTCACTGTTTCTGCTCATTAGGCCACTGGGAATTATATAGATCATTTTCATTCTCTGCTAGGAAATGGTGCCAAGTGTTTACTATTACTTATGCAAAATAATTTTCCAGAATCGCATTACAAATGGGAAATGCTCAGTTGACTCACAAAGACTGAAACAAATGAATAAGGAATAAATAAGCAGTCCCAATTGCATGGGTTATCAGTTTTATGCACAGGATGAATAAGCTGTGCACATTTCCACTAATCTGGAATTACAATAACTCATTATTCTCCAGAGGAAAAGTAGTGGCTGAAGTACAGAATTAAGATGTGTGTTGTTTGCCTTTCAGAACAACAGAGAAAGGACTTGACTGAAATGACTTTTATTGGGTATAGAAACAATGGTAGACATTAGTCTATAGGGCATTTTAATAGCTCTCTTATTTGTCTTATTTCTTAAAAGATGACAGTAAACCTTTTCCCTCAAGGGAACAGAGGGAAAAAAGTATGTCTTATATGTAAATGCTGGTTTAAAGGGCATCCATCTTAGAATTTTTTTTAAAAAAAATGTAACCACAAATATCATAGGTTGGATCCAGACTGTGTTAGTCCTGTTTTTGTTCCATTTAAATCAATGAAACTGTTACTCATAACTAATTGAAATCCCGAAATGTCATTGTGACTAAGGCATCACTGATGGGGTCAACTGCATTTACATTAGAAGTTGAACAACTTAAGTATTAAACTTGTGTTAGATTGCCTTTGAAATTTAAGTTAAAAGCTATAGTGAAGCTGAAAAATGCTTTCCATGTTTTTGATTCCATTCCATCCTCCACTTATTCCTATGGTGCACCCTTGAGAGCAGTAAATACTACATTACAAGATTTTTGTTTTGAAGAAGCACATTTATTTCTTCATCTACCCCTCAAAAAAATGTTTCCTTTGTTTTCTCCCCCCCCCCCCTCCCCTTATAATCTCATCTCCTTACTCCTGGCCTTTTGTTAGCTGTTTCCCACATTATTACCAGCAACATTTCACAGAGTTAAGAACTTCAGCATCAGCTTCTCAAGAGATGAGACAACACCTTGCCTGTCTAGTATGGAACACAGCAGAGGTATCCTCTCATGAATGCCACCCTTACTAGTAATTGATTTAAAATCTTTTAACCTTGGAACCAGTGAATTCTAAACATGAACCAAAAGAAGTATTTTATTGTGACCTGAACATTTTCAGTAAGTCACCCTGAGATATTAACAAAAGAAAGAAGTACTTCTGCAATAATGCAAGAGAACTAGGCATGAGTAAAGAACAAGCTGAGGAATAATAACTATATTGGCTCTTAAGCATTATTTCTCATTTGATTAATTACCTATTTATTTATTATGTCACATTTCCCCTAAATTGGACCCAAGGAAGCTTACAAAAATATATTTTAAAAGTACAGTTTTAAAAACGCAATTAAAAATATCACATTACTATAACAACTTAAATATATAATATTATTAAAAATATACTAAGCTAAAAAACATTAAACAATTAAAATATACAAAAGGAAATGCTCCAATGAGAAGCCTCCCTGGGTGCAATTACATATGAAAACCAAAAAAATGTTTGCCTCCAGTGAAAGAGGGGGCTAGCCTAACCTTTCATGGAAGGGAGTTACAGAGCAGCCACTGAGAAGGCTCTCTCATGTCCAGGTGAACTTGTGATGATGGCAGAACCAAGATAAAACCTTCCCCTGAAGAACTTAGAGTTCTGGAAGGTTCATATTAATTAATAAGTGATTTCATATCAGTTAATAACTTATTTCAGGAAATGTGTTAATATTGAAGTTCCAACTTAGGTCTATCAGTTCAATATAAGATATAATTAAGTTGGACATGCCATTTTTTTGCCAAACATGTGGTCATATTCATGTGGACTGTAATTCATAGTGGCTACTGCAACATAACTGATACGATTATGTAAAATGATACAAGGAAATCTTTCATTATGAAAGTCACTTACAATGATGGATTTAGACAGCTTTTACAAAGAAAGTTACGTTAGATTTTTAAAAAAGAAATACAGAAAGGAACACCAGCACTTAACTTCAACCCACTGAGAACTACCAGGAGTTAGTGGTAGCAATGTTAATGAATTTGCTCTGCATTTTAGGCCTTGTCTGGACAGGGGAAAGGCCTGTTTTCCCCCTGTCCCCCATCCCCCCTGTTTGGACAATGCATGGTCCAAAGCCCAGTTCTGTTTTGAACAGTCTGGATGACATCCAGCACATTAGGCACAAAACTAGAGTATAGCAATCTTACAACAGATTTTAAAAATATGCTACTTGCTCCATATCTTCCAGGAAGATCTAGAGCCCTCTGTTTCCTCACTGGGGTGATGTCTGCCTGAGGATCCCACTGCACCACCTGGCACATCTACTGCTATCACTGGTTTCTCACTCTGAAGTCTGAATGAGATGCCCACCCATGTGATTGACACTGGGTGGCATGTTCTGACCTCAGAAGCAAACAACCCACTTGCAGACAAAAGCTCCCACATGGAAACAGATGACCAGGCAATGTGGGGGGAAGGTTGGGTCAGTCCCAAGACCAGGATACTCCAGGCTGCCCCTGGAAAAACCTGGCCTGTGCAGTCAAGGCCCTTGTTAGAATTTGAAAGGAGCTATTGAAAGCAAGCATCTAAAGAGGTATGGATATAACCTTGGAGAGCTCCTTTACAGTTTGAAGTAAAACCCAGGGAAGATTCAGTGCCACATTAACACTGGAGACAGCAGCTACTGATACCTCTCTAACATTATCTCACACTGTACTCACCAGTAACCCTACATATATGGTTTAGTTGTGACTCTGAAACATTTAATTTAGGTACACATGTAGACAAGTAAGAACAGAGAAGTGTACAATCACATTCATAAATATATTTGAGAAGACAGTGAAATAGCTGATTTTAATCAAAAGCTCTATGTGAAAGGATTAAATAGCTATATTACTGAGCTGGGTTTATGCACAGCCAATAGTTCTTTCTCACCGAGCTTTCATTTTTTTAAAAAAAACCTTTACATTCAGCTTACTTTAGAATTCAGTTAAAGCAAAATATAGTGTGTTGTTCTGCAAGTGGGTGTGCAATCCTCTGTGAAAAAGTCAATGAATGAATGAATGAATGAATATTGTTCTATTCATTTTCACTGATAAAATTTCCATGATTTATTCACATGCTTTTTATTCATTTTCATAATTGATTCAAATTGGCTTTCATTATACATGTTAACTTTGTTTCCCATTTTCCATCTAAATAGCATGAAGAATATAGCATTGAAATCTCAGTGGCACGTTCCAGGCAGCAAGCAAAGGTGAAACCTAGGTATTTTGGAGAAAGGGTTTCCATTTTAAAAGAATTTTTAAAGGATATTTGTCCTATTAACATCTCATGGTGATCAAGATACTTGTTTTGTACTACTGATTTGTGTTTTCCATTCAATGTCATATAATTTCAAAGCATTCTACATCTCTTCAGGAGCATATCAATTTTTTTTACAAATTTCAGGAATAAAAGATATTGATATGCATCTCATCTTGCTGAACTTTCTGGGAAATTTTCAGACTCCCCCCCCCCCCATTCTTCACCCCCAACAGAAACATTTTAAGAAACTTTTTTTAAAAAATACTATTCATTTGTTAGAATTCACAGTTTTTACTCTTGGTTTTTACTCATTTTAGTGCTATCACTCATTCGCAAGAACTAGTGCAGAGGTGGGCTAATACCCAGGTTCAGAGGCCACATATAGCCTTCATTGGATCTTGCAGGTCTATTGCAGCCTGTATTTGTTCGGTGTTTTTTTTAAATACTCATTTGCCACCTGCATCCTCTAGCATACCTCTAGTGTTTGTCTGAAGCAAGGAAGGGCCTTTTTTGAAACAGCAAGTCAACTGGATTGTTGTTGTTATGTGCCTCCAAGTTGTTTCTGACTAAGGCAAACCTATCAGAAGGTTTTCTTGGCAACTTTTTCAGAGGAGGTTTGCCATTGCCATCCTCTAAGGCTGAGAGAGCGTGACTTGCCCAACTTCACCTGGAATTGTACCTTTTTCTCCAGTGAAATTTCAGTCTGGTGTGAACCATTGCCCATTCTATCATGTTTGTGATGCTGAATTAGTATTCCAACATATTCTTTCTGTCGGGGTCCAAGACCATGTATAATTGTTCGTGGAGCAGACATCTACACCAGTTGTACAACCACAGTTTGAAGGCACTGAGTTATGATCCAACAGCCATTCTAGTTGAAATTGCCAGAGGTCATTGCACAAGGAGGTGTCTTCCTAACTAAGTGAAGAAGGACAGTGTTGTTTGTTGACTGCTCTGATGTCACTTCTGACTTGTGGAAACTCTACAATTTATCATGGAATTTTATTGACAAGAATTGTTCAAAGGGGATTTTCCTTTGCTTTTCTTTTAGGCTGAGGTACTATGGCATGCACCATTGTAACTGGAGGTTAGGACAAGTGTAATTTGAACGTTACAGCATGTTAGGAAGGATCGAATTAGGGGAATTTTAATTAGCTCAAATATAGACGAGAGGCGTGTCCTAACAACGCATGCATGGGATCGTGTCTCTATGTGTATACCAGAGGTCGGCTAGTCCATCCCCAAGAGAAAGAGACTCGGATACCAATGAGGTGTAATTAAACTATGAACATTTATTAAAGTCACACAACAAAAGGGATCACACATGCACACACACATTCAATGCTATAGCTGGGAGGGGTGAGTTCGGGAGATAAAGGATGGAAGAAAGAGGCACCGCTGGGAATATTACCTTAGACATCTTCTCCAGGAAGTTGGATGATGCTTGGATGGATAGTGGATCATGGCCATGGGAACAGGAAAGGAAGAGCGGCCGCGGTGGCTTAAGAGCTGAGTTCTGGCGGGCAAAAGCTAACTAGCAGCCCGGTGACAGTGAGCTTGGCTTCGCTCAGTGATTTCAGCTGAGCAAACAAGATGCTCAGGAATCTCAGGCTCAAACAACTTAATGCTCAAAAGCCCAAAGAAGGGCTGAAAACTCAGGGTATATATAGGGTTGAACATATCCCCAGGCTATAGGACTTGCTAAACAAAGGCGTTAATTGCTTGGGCTTTGTTAAGCCAAAAGCTACACAATAGTTGCACAATGCATGAGGTCTGACATCTTTCAGGAGAGCAGCTACCTTGATGTTTGAGCCATTAAGTTAATCACTGGCTCGTTAAGAAGGAAGCCACAGCTATTGTCTTCCTGGTGTTGGTCCCTGTGGATCTGGTTTTGCAACTCCCCAAACAAAATTTTAAACCTATCTTTTCCTGAGACCATGCCTTGACAGGGCAGCTGTCTACATGGTCTCCTTGCTTTTAGGTTAATGGCGGTTCGCTGTGGGGTCGGTCAGGGGTCATAGCTTCAGACCACATGGCACCCAAAATTTTATATAAATCCATACTTGGTAACAAACAGAACTAATATTGTTCTGTTCAGGGTCCTTATTTTTACAATTATCTGCCAAATGGACAATATAGTTCTCTCAATGGAAGAAATAGTTCTCCCTGTTAAATTAGAACAGTGTAAATCTTTAACAATTTCATTTGGTTTTATTTTTGGTAAGAATTTTCCAACTGTCACATATTTCTTCATAAATCTGACAAAGAACTTGTGATTTAATATATTTAAATGTGTTCAAAAATGAAACTAATAGATTGGCTGATCTTAATTCTTTTTTCTGAAACTGAAGAGTTCAGCCCAAGAGACTGAAAACTCATTGCTATGTGTAATTCATGTGACTGGAGTCTCGGATAACCTGGTACATTTTTATAGATTCTGGGCTTAATCCAACTCAGTTCATCTACTGAATCAATTACTGAACTGATGGTCAAGATTTAAGGGAATCCCATTGATTCGGTGGGCTCAGTCTAATCGGGACAACCAATAGAAATTTAGTTTTTTTCTCCAACTTTCCCCATCAGACATTGTTCACACACATGATGCATAATATGAAAAAAATCCTTATATATACTGATGCATCCCAATGATAGAAAAATATATTTTGGAACTTTGTTGGAACAATGTTAACATGATGTTAACATGAATTTAGAGTAGAAATACTCAATGAATCTCAGTCCTGACTCCAATGTAATTACTAGCAAAATGGTGAAAATGGATAAGCAGCTGCAGGTTTCCAGAAATACTTTTTCTGATTCACTGCTATAACATACATACTTTGATCGTCTCCCTAAAGTTTTGTGTCCCAAGTTGTTTTGGGGAGGCTTGTAAAGTTCACCAGTTCAAGCTTTTTTTTTTTTTTTTTTTAGGAGAGATGGGATGGCAGCAGCATTTTGAACTTTGGATCTGAAGACCAATCCTATTGCATCACTGCTGATCAATGATAATTTGCCCATATTCTACAAGTATCTGATTTTACTAATGCCACAATTTGTCAGTGCCAAAGCAATTTGTTAGCTTTTTTCTTTATGATTTGTTATCATTAGGAGAGAATTGCCATTTTTATAGCTTTTATGACAGTTTGCCAGAATCTCTTGCTACTTAGCCAGTATTGACTTTTCAGTCTTAGTATTAAGCAATCAGAGATTTTATGTTGACATACTATTCAATACAAGAACATATGAAAATAAAGACTAATATGATTCCTGGGGCTGAAGGTCCCTTGTTTACAGTTGTTAGAAAGGAGAAACATAGCTCTTTTCAAATGGTAGATGTCTTTATCACCTTTTAAGAGAAAGGCATTGTAAAAAGCAAGGGTCTGCGCAACATACCTAAAATCTCATTTAAAAAAACAAAAACAAATTAATATAATACAATTTAAAGTTTTCTCCATTTTTTATCATTCACATTGCATTTAGAGCATTTAGTAATTATTAATAATACAACAAGATACCTATGGTCAGGCCAGGGCAAAAATATTGATTAAGGCTAGAAAAAAATCTCTTTCTCACAGGTTTATCCACAAGAGAGTTTTCTGTCTGACAGAACATGCGTGTGTCACTTTTGATGGGTGCCATTACAACTCAAATGCTTCAAGCTTCCCGAGAGGTCACCACTAGAGGAACTGAATGCATCACTCAAGAGAAATAGTATCTTCCTGAAAGATTTCAAAGCACAAAACCTTTATAGCTGTCACATTGTTTTGGTGTTTCCTTCCAGTAAGCATATCTTTACTGACAACACGTGCCCATCAATCTGGGTACTGTGGACATGTTTTCATCAGTCTGTAACTTTCAAATTCAAAGATGTTCAACTTACAAGATGGATCTTTTGTTATGTTCAGCAGATACTTTCCCTCTACTGAAGTAGGTGTATCTGCTGAGAGATATGGGAGAATGTGCTTTTGATCATTAAATGAGTGGTCTGGTTTTTCAATGTAATGATCTGCCTAGAAAAACAAGTTATTAAAGTGATTTAAATATTCAGTTGGGGAAGTCTTTAAAAATGAATTCATAGGTGTGAATTTAAATGCAAAGTGTAAGCAGTATTTTCCAATTCTAGAAATGTTTATGTTGGATCTATGATTTTCAGTATTTGTCAGTTTCCCCACCCATTTTCAAATTTGTCACAACTCTATTTTACTTCTGGAGGAGGAACAAATATACAGTAGGGTTCCTGGTACAGTTTCCCCTCTGATTTTTTAAAAATTTTCTTTTAATGATTTGCTGTGTTATTGGTGAATGAATCCCAAAGACCACAAACCAAAACAACTTCTTTGTACTGACATACAAATGTTGAAGGTAATTGTTGTCATCTGTATCTTAGGGCTAGGCTACACAATTAAAATGCTCCTCATTCTACTCAAATGGGCCTGTTACAAATGGGCACCCTAGTACGCGACGAGCGCATACTAGGGTTAGAAAGGGGCGTCACTTCTTGACACCCCTAACCCTAGTCCGTAACCACAGTCCATACAAAATGGCGGCACCCTCTGTAGATGGGTGCCGCCATGACTACGTCACCACCGCGCTGCCTCCAAACGAGGCAGTGTGGTTGTGACGTCGTCGCTCTGTGCGAGGGCACCTAGAACACCCATTCCATGGCGTGAGAAGGAGCTCTGAAACAGAGCTCCTTCTGCTGTTTGCATCTCTGGGGCAGCCTTTAGACGGCTGCGCCAGCGACGCAGGGGAGAAAGGGGCTGAGACGCCCCTTCTCCCCGCCGCCATCGGGTGTCCTTGGGGCATGCAGCCCCAAGGACACCCCTTTCCAGGCTGTGGGGAAGCGGCCTTTTGCCGCTTCCCTGCAGCCTGGAAAGCGGCGGATCGGGGCCTCAGAGGCTGCCGTTGTGGTAGCTGAGGCCCCGATACAGTGGGGAAAGGGCCGGTTACAGGCCGCCCCAAAGGGGCGGTCTGTAACACGCCGTGGAATGCAATCTGGTCACATGCAATTTGCAGAAATTTGGGCTTTTTGCAGGGGATGGGAACAAAAAAACCCCTTAAACTGTGTGGGTAAAGGCTTTATGGTTTTTACTTGAGTATCCATGAAAATCTGAAGAATTGTGCATTATTACACATGTGGCCACATGTTTAATACAGATTTAGATAATTGTGAATTTTTAGCAGAGGGAGAGTGAGTAGATGAAAATATGTGCAAGAAAGTGAAGTCAATTAATTGTCAATGTGTGAAAATCCAGAGCAATGTTCATAATACGTGTAGACTAGTCCGTAGTAAGTTGTTATCTTCTGTAATAAGTAAAGGACGTTATATGTGGTGCTAAATGCATTGTTGTCTATCATGGTGGGGCTTTTGTTTACTGAATAATCTGTCCTTCTGCCTGATTTACTTCAGGATCATAGTGTTTTGGAAGGTAGTAGAAATCAGTCCCCAGGAAAGGTCTTTCCAGTTCTGCCAGTCTGTGTTGGTGATATTGGCTGCCAGCTTGGTACTTATGTGAAACACAAGGTTAGGTTGCATGATACTTTGCGTGTCATAGATGCCATAACTAAGAAATCTGATAATTTGCTTGAAGGTAATGATGGGATACTATATCATATCTATTATTATTATTATTATTATTATTATTATTATTATTATTATTATTATTATTAATCTTTATTTCTAAAGCGTTGTAAATTTACGCAGCGCTGTACATACAATCTTTTAATTCGACGGTTCCCTGCCCTCAGGCTTACAATCTAACAAGACACGACACAAAAGGAGAAGGGAGTGGTGGTGGTGGGGAAGGGACCTCTCTAGTTGCATAATACATATAAAGTACATGGCAATACAGGAAATGATTCAATAAAACAGGCAACAAAAGAACATCAAATAGCAAGTGACAGTTATGCAATGCCTGGGAATGCTTCCCTGAACAGGATGGTCTTCAACTCCGTTTTGAAGCTGGTTAAAGAAGTGATGACTCTTGCTCGTGGGGGAAGAAGGTTCCAGGCATGAGGGGCAGTGAGTGACAAGGGGCGAATCCGAGATGGGGCAGAGGAAATCCTGGGCTGTGTCATGCCCAGCCTGGAGGACGGCTTGGAGGATTCAGAGGATGAGCTAGAGCCCCTGGGACCTGAACCTGTAATGGAGGGCCAGAGCCCCTGGGGCTTGAACCTGTAATGGAGGAGCCAGAGGCTGGCCCTAGTTCTGCTGGAGCAGAGTTTGTGGCCCCTCCAGAGGTTCAGCAGTCAAGTTTGCCTGGTGCCGAGGCTGTGGACATGGAGGAGGATCTGGGCAGCGTGCCTACCTTCAAGGAGCGTCGAGCAGAAAGAGAAGGCCTTCGAAGATCTCGGAGGCTTTATCAGAAACGTGTTCGTAATCAGACACAGCTGAAGGCCGGCTCCTTGCCTTCTTAAGCACCTGGAGCATGTGTGGTTCTTTGCCAGTGGATATCTGACTCTTTTAGAGGAAAGACTCTGTCTCTGGCTCCTTTGGCTTCTTGTCTTGACTACCCAGAAACCTTGACCTTGGACTGCTTTATTGACCTGCCTCTCTGATACCCTGAACCTCGGACCGTCTGACAATTCTCTTTGTAATCTCTTTTGGTAGAGCTACTGTGAATCTTCAGGACCTTGTAGCTTACACTGACTTTGCTGTTCTAGGGGGGGTTTGTTTGTTTGAGAACTAGCTGTCTTATCAGCCCTTTGGCTGCTTTCCCGGACAGGCTGTGACAGCAGACCTTGACTACCAGAGCGGAGGGCCCTAATGGGAAGGTGAGGAGAAAGAAGGTCTGATATGTAAGGAGGGGCCAGCCCATGGAGGGCTTTAAACGTGGAGAGCAGGAGCTTATACTGAACGCAGAAAGGGAGGGGGAGCCAGTGAAGGGATGCCAACACAGGAGAGATGTGGTCAGAGCGGTGGGGGGATGTGATAATGCGTGCAGCTGAATGCTGAACAGAAATTAAAGGATGGAGGTGAGAAAGAGGAAGCCCAGCCAGGAGGACGTTACAGTAATCAAGTCGTGAGACCATGACCCCTTAGAAATTGACACATGCATTTTAAGAGGTCAGAAGCTGTGCCAAAGCTGCGCTCCAGTCCTTAGGACTGGAACACATGCAGCATATAAACAGCATACCTCCAAACTGACCTAAAGCAGCTTTATTTTGGTCTGTCTGTTCAGGCCCATTGTCTACAGACTGGCTGTAGCCTCTTCTAGCATCTTCCTCAAATCCTTGTCTCGTTCTCCATCAGACTTTTTTTCATCCTTGACCAAGGACCTTGTCATTAGTTTGTCCTTATCTGGATTATCTTGTCTGTGGTTAGGCTCTGTCATCAAGGAACTTGGAATGCTTTTTTGACCCTCACTTTGGATTGCACACACCTGAATTGCTTACACTCTGCTTGGATTTGGGTATCTTAGGCGCGTTACAGACCGCCTGAAAGTGGTGGTCTGCCGCCGCCTCCATTTCCGCCGCCAGGAAGCTGCAGCCTCCAAACAGGGAGGCTTCTTGGTGGCGGAAAAAGAAGCCACAAAAAGCAGCTTCTTTTCGCACCGTGTTTACGACACACGAGTGCACAAATGGCGCACTCGTGATGTCACAAGGCAAGGGGGATGTGCGGACGCTAAGCATCCGGCACGTAAAAATGGCCGCACCCGTGTGTATAGGGCGCTGCCATTTTTACACCCCTGTCATGTGCTAGAGGTGAGACTGGTATGGACACTAGGTTCTCGGCCAACCTCTAGCACTTGACGGGGGCAGCGCAAAGACCCGTGTGGAACGGTCCTTAGACATTGGACTGTCTGGACCTTGTCCTTGGAAGCCACTTTGCCTATAACAAGATAGCATTGTTGATTAGTTCTAGATTCTTCACATTCTGCCATAGAACTACACAGCATTCAGGACAGTCATTCTACAGGCGAAATTGGACAGCCTGCTGCATACTACACAGTGTGCAAATGGGTTGCTGAAAAGCAGGAGGCTGAATTTAGTATGGGGAGAAAGTATCAGCTGAATACTTTGAAGTTGAATGCTTTGAAGCTGAAAACTTCATGGTTGCAAACAGGGGAGAGAAATATCTGAATTATTTTCAGAAGGTGAGTGAAATCTATTTTGTCTCTCTCTGTGTGTGTACGCATATGTGTGTGTGTGTGCAGAAGTCCTTAATGAAGGGGTTTCCAGTTGTGAAAAGCAATGAAACCTTTGCCATCAATTCAAGCAGCAAACAGCAGTGTGACAACATAATTCTGCACAATGACTCAATTGAAATTAGGTTGGGCTATTCTATGAATATGGTTGTGGGTTCAGGAGGATGGTTGTCTCTCTATTTTTTCTTTCTTTCTTTCTTTCTTTCTTTCTTTCCTTTTTTTATTTTTTTTATTTTTTTTGAGCCAGGGCAACAGGATCACTATAGATTTCACCTGGCTTTGCCATATATGGATATAAAATTTCTCCCTTTCCCAAGGAAGAATTTTTCTGCCCAATGTTGCTGCAAATTGAGCAGAAATTCTCACTGAGCTAGCTAAATCCTGCCCCCGCTTTCTTGGATAGTTCTAATCCTATCTGTACATGTGTGGAACTGAGATATTTTGCTCCAGTGTGCATCACTTTACACTTAATTACCCCCATTCACTGAGTTTTCACTGGGCCCTTTGGAGCTCCTCATTGCCAGTGTGAAGTTTTTATTTTTCTGAATAATACAATGTCAGCTACAAACTTGAGTATTTCCATGCTGATTCTTTCTGTGAATTCAGTGCCACTGTGAGGCAATTTTATTACCTGAGCTCCAAACACCTTCTTCCATTCTACCTGCAAAAGACAACTAGATTGTCAGTTCAATGTTACCTCAGGGTTCAGGATGGGACAGTATCTTCCACTGGAAAAAAAATGGCCAGCAAATTGGTTTGGAACTATAGGATAAATTACCTGTAAAATTCAGTTCTATCCTTCAACAAAGGGGGAATGGCCAATGACTGTTGCTTCCTTTCCCAGTACATAACATCTGCCACCTGAAGCACCTAATTCACTCTACCTAATGGTAGAGAAAGTTCTGTCAAGGTCAATCATGTATATATCAGATAAGTAGCATCAGTCCCAATACAGATACTTGAGGAACCCAAATCCTAATGTTCTTGTAGTGAGTCAGTTGTTCACTTATTCCTGTTGTCTTATGTGAAAGAACAGAATTTCTGTCTAGTGTCACAGATTGAAAATGACAGAGTATAATCCAATACTATATCAACTCTTATTTTGACAGCTTCTCTAGCATCTCTTCTTATGTTTTTTATTTTTATAAATGGTGGCAGGGATTGAGTTTTATGCAGAAATATTAACTGAGACACTGGAGACTTTTTAGTATATTGTGACTGACATTAGATATGGTTATGAGCAGGACAGAGAAAATTATTTTTCCCCAACTATTCCTGGATAAAGAAAATTTCCTGTACCTCAAAGATTGCTTAAAAATGTTACAGTGATAAAAAGCAAACAGTCAAAATGGAAAGTATGGACTTTGCAAAATGAAGTTGGTTTGGTAGATTCATGCTGAGCTAAAGTAGATTTGCATTTCTAATTTATTATTTCTATTGCAGTTTTGGAAAAGTACATGTTTATTTTGAGCTTGACATCTTTGCTCTGTAGGCCCCTCAATTTTCGGAATACTGCATATTTTCTGCAGAATGGTAACTGGTCTTTCGACAGATTGCTCTAAATTAATTTGACTTTGTTCAGCATTATCTTACAATTGCAGTGACCCTAAAGTGAACTTCCCTGTGTTAATTCACATACCCACAGTGAGACTCAATGTTTCTAACACCAGAAAAGATTATGCTAAACTCATGCTAATTATACTTTTCTAATATATTCTGAAAGCCATGCTGTTACCATGTAACAAAGGTCATTTCCAATAAACGATACCCTCCATATCACTGATATATTAAATTCTTCTCCTTCTCTTTCTCTTTTTCCTTCTCCTTCTTTTCTTCCTTTGGTCTAATTGACTCTTCAAATATAGAACTGGGGTCTTGATATGTAGAAGTGATCTTTGATAATCATAACCACTATACTGTATCAAATCAATATCAGCTTCATCATCATCAACAACAACATCATAGTCACTATCTTAATGGATCAAAATAGGAACAACCGAAGGGCAGTGGTGCTAAGAACAACTTATGGGTTTGCATCCCACTCACCAACACTACAGAATACTTTTAAGGTGGTTTTCGTAGGCATTTAAGATCATGACAATAGTACCATGTTCACAAATGGGAATAAGAAACCGTTGCACATTTTTAAGTCTAAATTATTATATTATAAATTATAAACAAGATTCCAGCTCTTATTTTTAAAACTATAATAGATAAATCCCCTGAAATAAAAGCAGCTGAATGTGACCAAGCTCAATAGCTACAGAGGACATGGTAGGCTCCACCTACCTTGTAGCTCAAACCCTGGGCCACAATTACCATAATGTTATAGAATCATAGAATAAGAGAGTTGGAAGAGACCAACGGCCATCCAATCCCACCCCCT
>NC_056524.1:229513914-229517383 GCF_019175285.1 Sceloporus undulatus | reverse complement strand
TGCATCAAATCTCATAAGCCAGTCTAAAGATGCATGTTTGTCTATATTCTTCATTTTCTCACCATGGAAGTTAAGAATGTGATACTATACATGTCTTCTCAAATGTAAGTGCTATTGAGCACCATGGAGCTTGATTTCAGGTAAGTGGGCATAGGGTGCAGCTGGAATGTTTGGTGGTGGGTTGTTTTGTTTGTTTTTGTTGCATTGTATTTTAAAGAGTTTTGTTCATATGTAGGCCAGATTGTTCAAACTCTCTTTTAATGGTAGATACACAGACACATTGTCATTTGTAGCTGTAATCGTTTAGTGCTGTGAATCTTGTGTGGCCATACTTTGATTTATAATATCTTTTGCTGCACGATGAAGGGCAGCACAAGATAGGTCTTGTTCCTTTTTGTGATTATTCTTTGTGTGTTTGTTGGCAAGGATGAGTACGTAGGTGAAAAAGGTTGTAGATGATGAATGGATTTTGTTTTCTGGGTGACAGCGATTATTAGTTAATACATCACTTTGTACACTAGGGGCTAGCACCTGAACAAGGATTATTGGCACCATGCTGAGGGGCTATAGCTCAAATTCCAAACAGGAGAGATATCTACTGAGGCTATTGAAAATGTTCTTATATTACATGTGCAATCTGGAGATTTGAGATGATAATGTGAAAGGAATGGCACATTATACATTCTTAAATAATGGAGCTGTTTTTGATTTCACATGCTTTCTTTTTTATTTTAAAGCAAACTGTGAGCTTGAAGGAAACATTGGAAACTGAGAAATCTGAAAAAGCAATGTAGATAATTTGCAAATTATAAAATTATAAATGTGCCTGCCAACAAAATGTTGTCATGTATCCCCCACCCCACCCCACCTGAACTAGTATGCTCCTGTTCCTTGTTGGTGTCAGCCATTTTATATGAGCCAGATATTCTATTCTCTCTTTCTGATTTTCTTTTCCCATTGATACTTAGGCATGTGAAAACCACCCCATCTCAATTTTGTTGCATTTCTCCGAATACCACCTGCATTTATTTCCTAACATTTTTTTTTATTGTGGACTGTGAGACATCATAGTTCACATAGTTCCATCCTGGCCTCTGAAGGAGAGAGGAGGTAGGCCTAATGCCATCTGGCCTCCCTAAAGGAACTGAGCCCTTCCCAGAAGGCATCTGACTCCATCCTGGCTTCTGAGGGGAAGAGAAGGTAGGCCCAACACTTTCCTTAATTGGGCCTAATCAGACTAAGAAGAAGGGCCCTCCCTCCAGTCCATCTGCCCTGGTCCAGGCCTCAGAGGGAGAGAAGTTCCTGTGGATTTTTCCCCTTCCCCACCCCATTCCCTTCTCCTTTTGTGTCTTGTCTCTTAAGATTGTAAGCCTGATGGCAGGGAAATGTCCAATTAACAATTTGTAAGCCGCTCTGATAACCTTTTGGCAGAAGAGTGGGGTATAAGTAAATAAATTTTATTACTATTAGTGATACCTACACATATTCTTATGAATTTCCCCTTCTTTGAAGTGTGTTTCTGCATATATATTTTTTTACTCTATCCATTTTTAACCACTCATATTTTAAAATGAATAGGTTAAGTGGTTAAGTGGCTTAGTGGTTAAGATGCCAGTTTGACCATCAGAATATTGGAAGGTTGGTACTTTGAGGCTCCAAGTGCTGCATGATGGCGTGAGCACCTGGCACTAGTCCCAGCTTCTGCTAACCTAGCAGTTCAAAAGCATGCAAATGCAGATGCAGATGCAAGTAGATAGACAGATACCACTTTGGTGGAAAGATAAACAGCATTTGGTGCAGTTATGCTGGCCACGTGACCACCAGAGCAGTCCTCGGACAACGCTGGCTCTTCAGCTTAGTAACAGAGATGAGCATCACCCCCTACTGTCAGTTATGTCTAGATATTCATGTCAAGGGACTGCTTTACCATTTATATTTTTTATTTTAAAATGAGTTCATTGCTTTGTGCATACTTTGTTGCTCCAAAATATACCATAAACCTTGTGAATGTACAAATTCTTGAGGCAAGGCACATTTCTTCTTACAGTGGAAATTGTGGGAAGGAAAAAGGCCTGAGAGGTGTCAAAAGCTTACTTTGACCATATTGTCAAATTCATTGAGTTCTTTTCCATTCTTGATGCATTACTGTATCAGTGGTGGAAATTGTGCCATCTGTGCATGCAGCTCATGAGGCACTCCACCTCCAAGTTTAACAAGTGATTACTAAGCAATGTTGGGAAATAATTTTTAGGAGGGCAGAGCTGAAATAGTCTATTTTGCAAACTTGGGAGTTTTTCAGATGGTGAAAATAATCCCAGTAGAATGTGGGTTGAATCCTTGTTGTTAACATACATTTTGAATACACCTGAATAAGTTTGGGGGGGGGGGGGGGGATGCTACAAAAAAACTCCACTTAACCAGGGTAACCTATGTGTAGATTAGGGGAAAATGCCTAAGAACTTTCCCCACATTTTCCTAAAAGATTTGCATTGTCTGCTGTGTGAATAGCTGATGTGAATAGACCTAGGATAAACTGGGATAAAACTCTGAATGCCTCGAACGTGTTTTGCATACATCTGCATATTGACTTCATTTTTATTCATAGTGCTGACATGTGTGAACAACAGAACGTGCAGAGATGTGCATAGATGCGGTTCTGATTAAAAATAGTATAAACAACAAAACCAGAATGCGTGAGTCACATAGTCACGGTAAAAACAACAACATCTGATTAGTCCATTGAAATTATTGTCATGCCCATCTCTAGATTTTAAACAGAGGCTGGATGGGCATCTGTCAGTAGTGCTTTGATTGTGTATTCGTGTACAATAGGGGGTGGGATTGGATGGCCGTTGGTCTCTTCCAACTCTCTTATTCAGAACAGACAGTTACTTGTAACTGTTCAAATTTACACTATCCAACAACTCCCCAATTAAAGTTACCATTATTTAATTAATAAACTTCCCATTTCCAAAGTACGAACAAATGTTTCAGTTCCTTTGGTTAAAAAAGTCGAATTTTCATGCTTGATCTGTGGTACAAAAGCTACTTCCCATGACTTCATGTTATTTCAGCAGAGCACAAGTTAACAGATACAGCAACATTGAACCATGTTAATATTGCCTCTTTTTGCCATATCCCATAAACTACAGAATAATAAATAAAATAAAGTTTTTATTTGTACCCCCCTCCTTCCCAAGATCAGGCGGCTACAGCAAAAGTTAAAAACAGAGTAAATACAATACAAATCGAACATAAATTACAATAAAAAAAACAGGCTAAAATCCCCATTAGCCCAACCTCTTGGCCACGAAGAGGAGGGAGGCCCACGGATTTAAGTCGGGGAATTAGAAGTTACAATTACACTGAATAGTATGAAGTTAACACTTGTTAAGTTACAAACACAATGGATGCAACTAACTCCTGTTGCTAGAGATATAAATAATTTCTGAACGGGAACACAGAAGTG
>NC_056524.1:229479955-229511511 GCF_019175285.1 Sceloporus undulatus | reverse complement strand
TATTTCCAACTTTGAACATTATGATTGATACAAACCCTCTCACTGTTTACCACTTGTTGTCTGATGTTATTTTTCCATGAAACAAGAAATATTTGTGACCCCACATTTGTATGGGGTTGGTGAGACTGGTAAGGACGGCCGCCGCACTGCCCCGGCGAGCTGTGTTGCTGCCGGGAGGCCGTGCCAGTCTTCTGGGCTCTGCTGGGTCTGGTGTGCCCCAGCGTGCCTTGCTGGGGCATCTGGAACCTGTGATTGGCTGAAGGAGGGGCCGGAGGAAGGAATTCTGGAGAGAGACCTCTCTAGGAATTGGGAGGACCTCTCTGTGATTGCTCCTTCCGGTCCTCCAAGGCAGCTGATTGGTGCTCTGCCTGGAGGGGGAGGAGGAAACTTCTCCCGGCCCCTCCTCTTGCCTGGCCTACATAAGGCCACGTGGCCCAGCGTTCAGGGCCATTTTAGCTTGGCTCCCCACCCTCCCTCCCTGGGATTGGCGTTTTGCTAGTCACAAATAAGGGGCAGCAGCATAGGTCATGGATCTGGTGGGAGTGGTTTCCAGGGCTGTGGAGCACTAGAGCGGGAGTCCTTTGGGACCCGGGTGCGCTGAGGGAATACGTTGTAGCCATTGCGGGGACCATAACGTTATTGTGTAGCCCGGTGACTAGGGGCTCAGGGGGAAACATGCAATCAGATGGTTGCATGGTTGCGAGATGGCGTTCTCTAGCCCCTATGTCATCCCGAGGTATGGCTGTGGACAGGCCTTTTCAGTCATCGATCAACCAGGGAGTTGTTCGATAATCCAGATCCTGACCTTATGCTTTGGGCCAGCCCTACTCTGTTTGCTGTTTGATTAAATAAAGTTGTGGCCTTTCCTCCAATACTGTCTATGTGGTTATTGTGGCGGCGTCCCTCCTAGGCAATTGGCACTATTACTAAAATAGCCAGCAATTCATGATACAAACAATAAAGGAGATAGGTAAAATGAGATCTGGGAAACATTTAAGTCTCTTTGACAAGAGCAGTTTTACCAGTGCTTCCATAAATGAAAGAGAGAGCATATTAGAAACACACAGAGAGCAAGACAGAGTGAGTTCTTTAACACATAAAGAAGGATTTTCAATAAGTTTATTCCACGATCTTTTTGAACTGGATTATCCTTTGATAGGTAAACATCACAAACATTCACTAGTCCCTAACTTAAGACTTTCCATTCAAACACTGCTCTGTGCAGTTTTTGAAGCGCATCTGCAGCACTTCTAAAACACAATGAAAAAACAGAATGAGACAGATCAACAAGATTGGAGAAGATTCAAAAGCACTGTTTCCCAAATCCCTGAAAGGTTCAAACAGCTTAACTAAAGCATATCCACGTTTTAATGGTATAGATTTTAATGAGCCTGAATGAAAAACATACTCATTGTTTTTAATAGGTATATATCACACCCAATCTCCTCAAAAAGGGTATTCCCATTATAAAATCATTTTTCACGTGAATCATATATTTATTTTAAAAGCTCAAGAACCTGCTGATCAACATTTATAAGTTCCATTTCAGCCACATGCTATTCAGTAAAATTGGCTTTCATCTGAATCAGGGTTGGTCCAATATTTTATGCTGCCTGAGATGAAACAGCAAATATAACTCACCCATTTCAAAGGCATATTACAAAAGCCCAAGTCATTTTGGCACATGAGGCAGAAAAGCTTACTACCTTCCCCCCCCCCTCTCATTTTGTAGGCATGCAAACATCACAATCAATAGCTAATCATTTTCTGCCTTTTTATAACATTCTGCATATGCTGCCTGAGGCAAAACCCTCACTGCCTAATGGTAGGACTGACAATGAATACTATTGGTAGTCCTAACTAAAGTAAACCCATTGAATCCCTTTCTGAATGATGTGTCAACAGTTATGGAATTCCCATTGATTTAATGAGTCTCCTCCAGTTAGAACTAACAATATAATTCAGGCCAAAAACTTTTGTACATGTTTTCACAATAAATGTCTCAAAATGTAAAAAAGAATTACCTCCAAATGTGTTTTAAAAATCACATAGGTCCAAAACACACTGCAGAAATAATCCATTTTGAGACCCTGGCTCAATGCTAGGGAATCCTGGAAATTGCACTTTATTGTGGCACCAGAGCTCTCTAACATGGAAGGCTAAATCACTCACAAAACTAGTTTCCAGGTTTCTGTAGCATTGAACCAGGGCAGTTAAAGCAGTCTCAAACTGGATTATTTCTGAAGGGTGTTTTGGACCATAATTTGCACAGCAAGAAGAACAATTTTAAAATTCTTTGCTATTGTATATGAAAATAAAACATGCAAAGATTTACAGTGCAGTGAGAATTGTATGGCTCTCCAGATATTGCGGCACATCAAGTGGCCAACATAGACAATGGTGAGGAACACTGGGAGTTGTTGTCCAAAAACAGTTGGTGGGATATACCTTTACTATTCAAGCCCTACCCCCTGCCCCCATAATCTTTGAAATGCAAGTTTTGGGAAACAGCACTGAATGCAAAAGATCCCTACTATATCAGAGCTACAAATCTTGCATGTAACTTGTGTACTCATAAACACTTTGGTTAATGATTCACCTTCTCACATTAGTTTGGATGAGATATGAGATTCATATGCTGCTGCAAGAGCATGTTTTACTTCAACATCTTTCCCCGGATTAGATATATATTATTGACATAAATGGAGTATCCAGTCCACATATTAAGATATTGGAAACATTTTTTTAATTTTTTTTTAATTTTTATTAAATCACATATACACACATAACAAAACATACATAAAAACACTAAAATTGAGAAAAGATTTTCTTTGGAGTACAGATAATTTCCATAATCAATCCTTATATAAAAGTATTAGTTTACCATACTTCTTTCATTGTCAACTTTCTTAAATGTGTTCAAATATCTATTTAAAAAAAAAGAAAGAAAGAAAGAAAGAAAAGAAAAAGAAAGAAAAAAAGTAAAGTACAGACAACACATTTTCATAATCTAAAATAATGTCTATTTACTCCTATATTACTCTATTGTTATATTTCTAAACACAAATCTAAAACACAACTATAACAATAATAAACTAAGACTACACAATTCTTCCTACTCTGTGCATGAGAGTTTTACTCAATATTTCCTTTGTTTCCTTATTGTTAACCACATAATATAGAAAAAACAGAGAATGTTAGCTACTTATCAATTGTTGTATTTCTAAAAAAAACCCAATTGTACTATATTTTGGGCAGTTATTTTAAAGTTCTATTCTACATTTAATTGTTGTATACTTATAGAGGCTGTTATAAAAGGAGCCATAAAGTATATCTTATTACAAATTGAACAAAAATTATAATTTACATATTTAGATAATTAGTTTTTTAAACCTTCTACAAACACATCATTTCTTCCTTGCTGCAAATAACTTAAAACATCCTTCCAGTCTCTATAAAATTCATCCAGATTTTCATTTTTCAGTAAACGTGATAATTTGTCGATCTCTGCCAGTTCGTATAGCTTTATAATCCATTCGTTCATCTCTGGTATATTCTCCTCTTTCCACCTGCGAGCCAACGTCAATCTTGCCGCCGTAATCAAAAGGAAAATAATTCTGCCATGTTTCTTTTCTAGATCAAAATCTAATATATTTAATAGATAGGTTTCCGGTCTAAATTTCACTTTGGATCCAAATAGTTCACATATTATCTTATGAATTTCCTGCCAGAATTTTTTTACTCTTGAGCATGTCCACCAGCTATGGTAAAAAGTTCCTATCTCTTTTTGACACTTCCAACATTGTTTTTTAGTTCCATATATCTTTGCCAATTTATCAGGGGTCATATACCACCTGTAAAACATCTTATAATAATTTTCTTTTATATTTTGGCATCTTGTGTATTTTAGCCTCTTATTCCATGTATACTCCCATTGTTGTAGTTCAATATTATAACCAATATTCTGGGCCCAAATTATCATATTAGCCTTAATAGTTTCAGTTTCTAGTTCAATTTTTAAAAGATATTTATAAAGTTTTGATAATAGTCCTTTGTTACCTGATTTTAAAAGTTTCTCTAATTGAGTTTCCTCTATAACAATGGATTTTTCTTTTTGGTCCAATTTAAATCTCTCTTAATTGCTATCTTAAGTACCAGTGTATTTTGTAATTTTGTTTGTTAAATTCTTCCTCAGTTTTAAACCTTAATTCGTTCTTATCCTTAGTTAATAAATCTTTGTATCTTAACCAATTTTTAACAGATCCTTTTTCTCGCCAGAGGAAAGCTTCTTGAGGAGAAGTTTCCATCGTGATTTTTCCCCCAATTTTTTTCCTAGTTCTTTTCCAGATCTAAAGAAGGGGCCTTCTTATACAATGATTATTAAATTCTCTGTCCACTAATTCTTTGTTATAATATAGGTAGGCATGCCAGCCAAATGCTATGTTCCCACCTTCCAACTTTAAGAGTTTTTTATCATTTAGTTCCCACCATTCTTTAATCCAAACTAAACAAGTAGCCTGATAATAAAGTTTTAAGTCTGGGACACCCAATCCACTTCTTTCTTTCGCATCCTGTAGTGTTTTCATCCGTACTCTAGGTTTTTTGCCCATCCAGATAAATTTTGTGAAATCTTTCTGCCAATTTTGAATTAATTTGTCTTTTATTATTATTGGAATTGTTTGGTATAAAAATAATATTTTTGGTAAGATATTCATTTTTATACAGGCAATTCTTCCTAAAAGAGATAATTTTAGGGATTTCCAATTTTCTATATCTTTTTTTAATTTGTGTCCATAATTTATTGTAATTGTTTTTGAATAAATCCGCATTGTTTGTAGTAATTTCTATTCCTAAATATCTTACTTTTTTTACTATTTTATAGCCTGTCACTTTCGTTATTTCTCTCTCCTCATCTTTGTATAAGTTTTTAGTTAAAATATTCGTTTTATTTACATTTATTTTTAACCCAGATATTTTTCCAAATTCTTCTAATTCGTTATGTAATTCATTTATACTTATTAGTGGATTTTCTAAGAGAAACGCTAAGTCATCTGCAAAGGCCAATGTTTTAATGTTCAGGCCCTTATTAAAAATTCCTTGTATCAATTTGTTTTGATTTACTTTTCTAATTAATAATTCGATTACCATAATAAATAGTAATGGGGATAATGGGCAGCCTTGTCTAATACCTTGCATAATACTTACCGGTTTTGTTTTTTCTCCATTGATTATAAGACAAGCCTCTTGATTTTTATATATGGCTTTTATCCAATTTATGAACTTGGTTTTGAATCCTGCCTTTTCTAGAACTTCAAATATTATATTCCAGTGCACTTTGTCAAAGATATTGGAAACATTTTGATGTGCAAGAACTGTTTTAATTTTGGCTGTAAATCTTGACTGCAAGAGTCTTATGGGTGAAAAAATCAGCTGATGCTGTTTTGTGAAAATACATATTGATTCTGCTCTCCTTCCAAACTAATTGCTAATGAGATAAAACACTTCAGCCATTAGAGCTTCCCTCTGTGTGACTAAAGAGTATGAAATCTGTGTGCAGCACCTAATGCAACATCCAGCTTCCAGGTACTGGCATGTTGTTTGCCTTGTTATTTGTACATATGTCGGCAGGCCTCAACATAAGTACGGCAGCTGTTTTTAAGGGTTTCTAATCATGTGCAGCTGTGACACAATACACACCAATACTGGAAAAAGTTCAGTTTGGAGGCTGCACATGACCCCCTGAACTCGTTTTGGTCACTCTCACAAACAATTTATGAGACTCTTATGCCCCAAGATCTGGCTGCTTCAAAAACTTTCAGCCAATTTCCAGTTCTAAATTTATCCAAACGGCACAAATATAACTTGTGGCAGTTTCTCTCCCCACACTCTCACAATCCTCAACTTCCCTAAACCAAAAATCAGCCCAAGCCAAAACTGGAAGTGACAAATTTAAAGGTGAATAAGGGGGAAAACATGTCCTTCATTCTTGTTCATTTGTACATCCTAACTACAGCCAGCCCTTCTTATACACGGATTTTTTATACATGAACTCAAGCATCCATGGTTTGAAAATGTTCCAAAAAAGTATAAATTTCAAATATCAAACCTTGATTTTCCATTTTTTATAAGGGATGCCATTTTGCTATGTCATTATATTTAATGGTTCTTGAGCATACATGGATTTTGTTATATACAGAGGATCTTGGAACCAAACCCCAGTGTATAACAAGGGTCTACTGTATTACCTAAACCCTGGGATCTTGGGAGAATACCCACAATCAATATTCAATAGGGGAATTGTAGTAGCTCAATTAAATCAGCCAAGAGGGCTCAGACAAATTAATCCAGGGTATACTGGGTATACTGATTCAGAGAAACAAGCTTCTAGAGTGCAAGTTCCAAAATAATTTTATTTATGAGTCAAATGTAATCGCCATTCATACAAAGTCATTCACTCACATATACAAATGAATGGTGGTAGGAGACAGTGACTTAAATGGCTGCAGAGGGGGATACTGCACTGATTCCTTATGTGGAGCTCCAGTCAGGGGGTATAGGGAAGAGAAGTGGTTCAGCAAGCTGTCTTAGGACCATGACATGAGGAGTCAAGCAAGATACAGACACTGTATCTGTCTGACCTCAAGCGACACTGAATTGTGTGTGCCTGTGCATGCATATTTATAGGGCAAAACATGTCATGAGAAAAGAATAGAAAGGGAAGTTGTGACTGGCTGGGCAATCATGCAAAGGAGTATCACTCCCAGAGGGAAGTGTACTTGGATTTCTGTTCACTTGCAAGCAAAAGGTCAATCACCCACCATCACTCTTATTGGTGAAGGGGTTATGTAGATTTTGATCTTGATTGATCAATCTTTGGCAGAGGGGTGCAGGGATCCTAGACCTTGGCTTAACATATCATACATTCAGTGACAGATTTATGTACAAGTGATGCATGCTAAAATTTAGGCCCAAATATTATTAGGTTCCTCTAAATAAAAATGAAATATTAAGAATAATCCATAGCTCTTGGATAGTATGAGGAACCATTTTAATTCTTGCATTGTTTAGGGTTTCAGCATGTTGTACATGACATTCACTATTATGACTCGATCTGGTTTATAGCCATTGATTTCAAAAAGGCCATTACAGTTTTTCACTGTATATTATCATTATTATTATTATTAACCTTTATTTATAAAGCGCTGTAAATTTACACAGCGCTTTACTTACAATCTTTTAATTAGGTGGTTCCCTGCCCTCAGGCTTACAATCTAAAAAGACACAACACAAAAGGAGAAGGGAGTGGTGGAGGGGAAGGGGATGAGGTCCAGCAGTTCTTCTCTACCTCTGAGGCCTAGACCAAGGCAGATGGACTGGAGGGAGGGCTTGGCTTCTTAATGGATGGGTAAACTTCTTCCAGGGAGGTCTGTTGGAGTTAGCCTGCCTCTCTAGTAGGATAATACATATAAAATACATAGCAATATAGGAAATGATTCAATAAAACAGGCAACAAAAGAACATCAAATAGCAAGTGACAGTTATGCAATGCCTGGGAATGCTTCTCTGAACAGGATGGTCTTCAACTCCATTTTGAAGCTGGTTAAGGAAGTGATGGCTCTTGCTCGTGGGGGAAGAAGGTTCCAGGAGTGAGGGGCAGCGAGTGAAAAGGGGCGAATCTGAAATGGGGCAGAGGAAATCCTGGGCTGGGACAGCAGACCTTGACTACCAGAACGGAGGGCCCTAGTGGGAAGGTGAGGAGAAATAAGGTCTGATAAGCAAGGAGGGGCCAGCCCATGGAGGGCTTTAAATGTCGACAGCAGGAGCTTGTACTGAATGTGGAAAGGGAGTGGGAGCCAATGAAGGGATGCCAACACAGGAGAGATATGGTCACAGCGGTGGGTGGATGTGATAATGTGTGCAGCTGAATGCTGGACAGAGATTAAAGGACGGAGGTGAGAAAGAGGAAGCCCAGCCAGGAGGACGTTACAGTAATCAAGTCGTGAGATCACTAGGGCATGGACCAGGATCTTGGCAGTAGAGGCGGAGAGATATGGTCGGATTTTGGCAATATTGTATAAGAAGAATCTACAAGCCTTGGCTGTGGTCTGGATCTGAGGGATACACGACAGAGAAGAATCAAAGATAAAACCAAGACTGCGGGCTTGCTGGACTGGTTGCATAGAAATGTTGTCCACAGAGACAGAAAAGAAGTGTTGAAGGGTGGACTTAGGAGGAAAGACAAGAAGCTCCATCTTGGACATGTTGAGCTTCAAATGCCAATGGTGCATCCACTGCGAGACAGCTGTGAGACAAGACGAAACTTGCTGTTCAAGGCTTGGAGAAAGGTCAGGGGTGGAAAGATACAGCTGGGTGTCATTGGCGTACAGATGGTAGGAAAAACCAAAAGAGCTAATGAGTTTGCCTAAGGACAGTGTGTAGAGAGAAAACAGAAGGGGACCCAGAACAGAGCCCTGGGGAACTCCAACAGATAAGGGAACAAAGGGTGAAGTCTGACCACCTGTGACCACTGCAAATGATCTGCCGGACAAATAAGATCGAAACCAGTTGAGAACAGAGTCTGAGAACCCAAGGTCAGAAAGTATATCAACTAGAAGGCAGTGATCAACGGTGTCAAAGGCTGCAGACAAATTGAGAAGGATGAGAACAGAGCAAAGGCCATTAGCCTTGGCCTGTAAAAGGTCATTCGAGATCTTAGTGAGAGCTGTCTCTGTAGAATGCTGTGGGCGGAAACCAGACTGAAAGGGATCAAGAATGGAGTTGGCTTCAAGAAACTCAAGACAGCGAGAATAAACAACCCATTCCAAAACCTTAGAAAGAAAGGGAAGAATAGAAATCGGACGATAGCTAGACAGAGAGGAGGGGTCAAGAGAAGTTTTTTTCAGAATTGGGGAAATGAGAGCATGTTTGAAGTCCGATATGCACAGAAGTGTCCTTTCATTTGAAGAGAACATAATATACAATTATGTACAAATATTTATGAGATTTTATATGACATTCTAAATATTAATTCAAACTGCAGTTTCTTTCTTCATACAAGAGGAATCCCAGGTTATTACTTCTCAGTCACCTTCTTCTCCCCAATAAAATTGGGGGAAATGGTTTGCTGAGATTTGGGAGGGGGGATATATGCATCTTAAATTTCTTTACTGCAAACAGACAGAATAACATAAAGGATGAAAACAACCTTCTTCATTTAAAGCATAATTTCTCATTTTTGCCTGAACTATCTGTTACATATTCTGTTGTAAGTATTTCAGTTAACCCCCAAAACAATTTTATTGGTTATTTGCTTTTTACTCCAAGACAAAAAAAAAACTATTATCCCCCCAAAATCTCAAGTCGACACCCCCTATTTTACAATTTGTAAAACTGTAAAAGTTGAGAACATGGGTGAGCCCTAAACCCCAGATTTTCACCATTCATTACAAAACAAAACAAAAACCTCTTGGTACTACTATCCACATATGAGCAGAATCTCACTTTTACAGCACCAGAATTGCATTTCTACAAGAAACAGAACTTGATTCATAACATACATATCTATGATGCACTGAGGAAGGTTGTGTAACTGAGGTCTAAAACACACTGCAGAAATAATCCAGTCTCAGACTGCTTTAACTGCCCTGGCTCTATGCTAGGGAATTCTGGGAACGGTAATTTTGTGAGACATTTCGCCTTCCCTGTCAAAAAGCTCTGGTGCCACAATAAACTACAATTCCCAGGATTCCCTAGCACTGAGCCAGGGCAGTTAATTTTTTTTATTGTATATGGATCATCTTTACATACATGAGAAAATGGAGTTTAAGTCACAAGAAGAATTACAAAAGTCAGGTATTAATTGTCACTGGTATTTGTTTAGGCAATTGAAAGAAAGATGGAAATTAGATATGGTAGAACCAGGTTTAGCAACAGGGAAAACTGAATGGGAAGAGATAATGGTAAAAGGAAAGAAAAAGGCTATAGTGAAATTTTATAAAATGATTCTTGGTTGGAAAACGGAGGAGGAGATCATAAGACATAGCATGATAAAGTAGGCCCAAAATATGGGAGACAACATTCCATATGCAAGATGGGAATATATTTGGAATAAAGGATTAAAGAGTACAATTAGTCAAGATCTCAAGGAAAATGTTTATAAGATGATCTATAGATGGCACCTCCCCCCCCCCAGAGAATTGCACTAATATATAAAGGTAGTAACCCGGAATGTTGAAAATGTCAAAAAACAAAAGGAACCTACTATCATATGTGGTGGTCTTGTGATATAGCCAAGAATTTTTGGTTAAATGTGTATGAAATAGTAACCAAAGAACTAAATATTCAAATTCCATTGACCCCTGAAATATGTTTGTTGGGTATGTTTGAGGGTAATACGGGGAGAAAATATGGAAAAATCTTGTTCTATTTATTTATGTGTGCCAGAATAGTATATGCAAGATTTTGAAAATGCAACCAAGCACCCTCCATAGAAAAATGGCTGATGAAAGTTCTGGAAATGGCGGAAATGGATAGGATGACCTGCTGGATTAAAGAAAAAGGTGAAAAATGTATAAAAGAAGAATGGCAACCGTTCTACAGATATATAAAAAAGAGATGGAAAGATGTTGTATTAACATGATATATAAACTTTTTCTCTCTTAATTGGAAAAAATTCAGTTAATTTTGCAACACTTATATTTTACATTGTTAAAGTATAAATGAGAAGAGAAGGGTAGATAAGATAGAAAATTATGTTTAGTAAAAAGTAAAGTCACTTGTAAATGAAAAGAAAATTGTTTAAGAATTTATTGAAATGCAAAGTCTGAGATCTCGCGAGAAGGGCTAAGAAGACAATCGAATACAAGTATACTTAGATGATTAGAAAACTAAAGTAAAATTTATTTTTCCTGAAGTAATGGGAGTGAAGAAAACACTTACTTTTTATCTCGAGACAAAGTCTAAGGGAAAAATTATTTGATATGTGATGAAGGGCCACTAAAGATAAAAATTTAAATTTAAGATAGAACAAGGAATAATAACTACAAGAAATGTAGAGGATTCAAGCAATAGGAAGTGTTTGTATGTTATATGTCTTATATTAATAATGGTCTAAGGTGAGGTGTTTGGTCAAGTTAAGTCTTTTATTTTATGTTTTGTCTGTAACAGAAATTTCAGGAAACTTAAAAATCTAGGATTGGCAGAGCAAGAAATTGGGAAGAGGACCTAGTAATTGAAAATCCATAAGTTTATTTCCAATTGTCGACAAAGGAAAACAATGAACTCAGTGGAATTCAAGTTCCAAAAAGCTGAGGCCCCGAACAAGACAAAATGGCTCTTTTTATATTATTCAAGACAAAGAAGCTTCTTCAATACACCTGATTGGCTAATTACAATTTAAACATACAGAATTCTTACAATCAGAACAGAAATACATGCATACATTATAACTGCATCATCACGCCTTACCCCCTCCTGTAGGAATTTAGTAGCTTTCCTCTTAACCTTGCTTCTGAATGTCAACTATGTATCCTTATTTCAGTAGTTTATGCTATGTCTTTTTACTGGTGCCAGCTTCCATCCAGGTCAAGATGCACTCATTATTCCTTTGCTCTAGTTTTTCTAAACTCCAAGGCTTTATTTCAAAAACCATCCTTTCTATAGCTTTTTATTTCAACAAGGAATTTCCACCACATTCAATGTGTTGTTAATGTATCATGCAACTTGTCTATGTATGCATGCATATTTGTTTGTTTGTAAGAAAAGCAAAAATAAAATAATAAAAAAAATATGGATCATCTTTGATGGATAAAGGTAAAAATTATATGTTCCAAATCAAAGCATAGCCAGAGTCATTGTCATTGTCTTGAAGATTTCAGGATTGAATCCTCTAGGGCCATATTCCAGTGCTTCAGTATAAATATGTTGACATGTATTTCCTTTATGCATCTTGTACTTGAACAGCTCTGGCATCCTTAAACTCACTAGAAACGTGCAACAGAAGACAAAGTCAAGATGTAATTGGTCTATTAGGCAGGGAAATATATGCATTGACATATTCATGAAATTGGATCGATTCAATTTGCATGTTTCTTGAGAAGGACTTATCCTAGTTTGAGTAAACAGGATAAGGTTAATTTTGATCTGTAGCTTTTTACTCTAAGCAATTTATACAGTTCAGTGAGAATGCACTAAGCAAGAAGCATTTTTGTATGCTAAGAAACTGTCAGTTATAAGAAATTCACCTTACTTTGAGCACAAGCTTATAGCACACCAAGCTTGCATACCTATTGCCCACATCTTCAGCAGCATCTCTTTATCTGATTTGCAACTATAACATGGACTACTGACTAACGGTATTACCATTTTAATAAGGTCATGTCGTACTTGTTAACAGAATCACTAAAGGAAGAATCACTGTAGCTAACTAAGAAATGAGCAAAGTGACATTTAATTTTATAATACAATGTTTAACCTCAAGCAAATATTACAAGAAATGATTATCCATATCCACCAGGAGCAATTTCTTTGGTAGCTAAGAAACAATGCTAAAAATACACAGAGAAGCAAACCGTTATTCAGCATTTCTGAAAATGTGATTATGTGACTATGCAAAGTGAATATATGATATGACAGAACTTTTTTTAAAAATCACAATATCATCTGCATACTATTTTGATCAATGGAAGTTGTCTAAATCCTAGTTCAATACCCAGATATGCATATATTGTTGGGGTGTGAGTATAATAGCAAAAAATGACAGCAGAGGTTTGAGGAAATTAACAAAACTTTACTTAACAGAAGTCTTAAAAACTGAAGCAAAAACAATATGAATGGCATAATACAAAATCCTGATAGCAGCATGCATACATTACCATGAGGGCAGCATGGAGAGCAGGATTCAATGAATGCTCTCAAGACCCAGTAGGTCCACCAGGCAATTATACCTTTCTAATTACTTAACACAATCACCTGGTTTACTTGGCTCATTACCATGGTCTACACCTGTCTGCTCACTAGATTCTCATCCAGTCACAACTTAGTACCTGGACATATATTTAGCAGAAGCACATACAAGCTGTAAAAGCCATGTTTGTTAAGCAACATATGGACTAAATTATGTACAGCCACTATTTTGCATTTGTATACAGAAGACAATGAAAAGAAAAAAAAATGAAAAACTGAGAACTGGGGTAATATGGCCAGGGAAAGTTTTATTTCATTTACAGTATCTTTGATTTGGAAGGGTTCCTAAGGGACATCAGGTCAAACCCCCACATCTCCAGTTAGAGTATCCTGAGCAAAACACTGGCTTCCTGCATAGAAATGTTTTCTTTGCATTTTTCTGTCCCTCGGAAGTTCAATTGTTGTGGAGAATAAATCTTGTCCTATGAACATTATTGCCAAGTTTGAGTCCCCTCCTCAGGATTTCTCAAAACTGAAGAAATCCATTTTTCAAATATAGCTAAATATTCTTCCCATTCCTATGTTTTGTTGCTCATGGTGTCACTGTGTTACTTTTCTAAGTGCTTCACTATTCTCTGTTTTGACAAGTAACTCATTTTTGTTGTTTAACAAAAATGGGGGGAGTTTAGACATTTCGGATCTTTTTTTTTCCTACAGTCACCACCTAATAGCTTCTTACAATATTAATACATTTCATACAGAAAAGGTATCAGGCCTTTGGACCAGCAAACTAGACAAAAAAATAAGGAGTTTTTAAGCCTCCCCCCCCCCCCCCCCTTGGTAAAGAGAAACGGTTCTTTCTTGTATCCATATTCCATAGCCTCTAGCCTAAGCTTATCTTGCTCAATCCCACAACCTGCCAGGGCCAGCCTATTCCAACTCCAGCCTTTCTCTTTCTACTGCTTGTGATCTTTAGGCCCCAACTCAAAGGAAATTGATCAGTCGGCTTGATACATGAGAAACCCACCTCCAGACCTAGTCTGACCTTGCAGGCAAGAACATTCAAGTCATAATCCAGTAAATAAAGGGGGAAAGGAAACAAGGGTGCATCTAAAGGAAGTGCTTGATCTCATTAGAATGCAAGCAGCGATTTTGCTTCTTACAAGTACTGTTGAGTAACCTATGACTGTCCTTGCAAGAAAAAGCTCTGCTGGAAGTAGGTGTATCCAAAGGCACTGTAGGATTAAAGTTCTTTATACTTGTACATTATTGCTTGATGTTTTAATTTTGTTTTTCTATTCCTACAAACCTTCCTGGCTAAGAAAATTGATTAATACTTTTCCATCTTTATGATTACTTGATGAGCATCGTCTGCCTAAGGGGAGGTTTATAAAATTTACATGTGAAAACAAAATTATAGCTTAATTGTATGTCAAAGCTCACTATTATTTACAGTGATATGAAGGCAGGGAGTCAGAGAGTAATGACAGTTAAGAAAAAGGCATGGACCCAATGAATTATTTAGCATTACATTGCTGCACAATGTTAAGGCTACCAAGGATTGTAAGATTGCTAAAATATTGCATTTTCTTCCCTTTCCAATGTTCTTGTTTTCAAATAACATAAAGTGATATATGAGATCTGTACTTAACAGAACGGATGGGTTTCTTTTTCATTTGTCACTGTTGTGTTTTTTTAAAGTTTTCTCTAATCACAGTATGACAGAAAGGCTGGTATCTTAGACAAACTGCTATGAGGCATGATCTGCAAATGGATGGTTAAGTGACATGCTTACTGTGCTCACAGGCAGGAAACACAGTGAATTTGCAAATGTATAAAAGGTACAGTAGAAAGAAACCCAGCAGGATTTTACAGAATCCCATAAACATCCCCGCAGGACTCTGGCAATATTTTGCAAAGGGCACTCAGCCAAAAAAACAAAAAGGCCTTTCAGAACATAACAGTGAGGAAATGATCAGATCTTAAATTGATGGTTTTGGTGTATCTTATTGCCTTCTAAACTTAGTCCCAAACAGTTTGAAATCATACAGAAATGTCAAAATATGCTCTTTTTTTACATGACTTTCCATTAGAGCTATTGTGAAGGAATGACAATATGCTTTTAAGCATTAGTGTGTGCTTTAAAAATACTAATACTATTGAATGTAGAGTACTAAATGTATTATTCAGTGTTCAGACACATTATCATGTTGGAACTTTAATGAAAATATTATCTAGTCTTTCTCCACTGAAGTGCTCATTGATGATTCTTTGAGTATTTCACTAGTCTTTTTATATACAGCCTAAGGACTCTGACAGGCTCACTCTCCCCCTTCAAATCCTTGTTAACTATGTGATGAATAAATCTGTCACTTTCAATTCTGAACTTGCTTTCTGTTTTGATTACTGCAGGATCCCATATCTATGGCAACTTTTCACCACTCTAAATCAATTTTAAAAAGTGATTGGCTTAGCTTATCAGAGGATGATTGATTCATTGAAACTGAAAGATAGATATAGGAGTGCTTTTGCCTCCTTTTTTTAAAGTGAAAAACAGATAATGAATTCTTAAAGAAACTATCATAGTTGAACTACTCGTACTATTTTCACTCTCCACAAATGTAGGCTAATTAAATGCCCCTGAACTCAATAGCTGAACTTCTGATTAATATGTGGGGGCTTCCTTTAAGGAAATTACTTCATTTCACAATCTTTTTTTAAAAAGCAGATTCAACAAATATGTTATCTCTAAAACTGAAAGCAATAGCTGGCATCCTGCATTGCATTGATGGCTTCCTAGCCTAGAGTTGGGGATCCATAATTGATCCATATTCAGCTATGTTCAGCTTCATATCTATGACTGTAGAACAATTACCATGATTAAAAATGACACTGAAACTATGTACTCTGAAACTATGATGTGATTGAGGTTCTATTCACTTGTGATTCACACTTCCATTGCTCTGAGAGGCTCCATGGAGTTTAAGGTAAACTCTGAGGATCAATTCCTTAGGTCATCCATAGTAAATTCATGCATAATCACCAACCATTTTTAAATTTGCTTCTTAACTGTCTTCAGAACTATAGCAGAGTGAGCTAAAGAGTTTCTTTGGCGGGATATAAACCGCCATATAGTACGTATTGTATACGTACTAGGGTTAGGAAGGGGCGGTGCTTCCGCACCCCCTAACCCTAGTACGTATACAATACGTACAAGATGGCGGCGCCCCTTCCACATGGGCGCCGCCATCTTTACGTACTGGACGCATAGCGTCCAGACGTGTCGCGGCGCCTATGATGTCACGAATGTGCCAGTGGCGCTTCGCGATGTCATCAGTGCGCTGCAAGAAGAAGCTCCGAAATGGAGCTTCTTTTTTGCTCCGTGCGGAGCAAATGGCGCCGGACGGGAAGCGCCGCAAAGCGGCGGTTTGTATCCCACCATAGTTTTTTTGTTGGTGTTTGGGGCTATGTGGTCAGGTTCTAGAAGAGTTTGGCCACATAGCCCCCCCCCAAAAAAAAACCCATAAAAAACTATGGATGCTGGCCATGAAAGCCTTCGACTTCACATTGAAAAGTTTCAGTTTACTTTCCAGAATTACTGTGTTTTTCAGGCAGCTATCAGACCTTGAATTCTTTGGTAGTTTCACTGGATTCAATAATGCTTTCCTGGAAAGCATAGTCATAACTCTAATAGTCTTGAAAACTAAGCATTACATCCAAAGAGCATTCCGTGCCACTGTATTCAAGTTAAATATGACCCCCCAAAATGTTAAGATTTAAGCCATTAGTAGGTAGGAAGGTGGAAACCTGACAGTTTTGCTTCCTCCCACATTCAGTTTTTTAAGCCTCACATTCTTTGTGTCCCTGACATGAATTTTTTTCAAAATTTTCCTGAATTCTTTAAAAAAAGAAATTCAAATTGAATAATCCCCCATTTGCACTTACAAAGTTCAATAGGTATAACTATTCCCAATGTTAAGAGGATCACATTGTATCTGTCTGCCCTAAGTGTTGAAGAAAAGAAAAAGATTATTGTTGTTGAAAACTAAAGTTTTGGAGAGCAGTTAAATGTTGGCTCAGCCTGTGAGTCTGGGTTTACTCCACATCCATGATAGTAAAATCTCATTTTTTTTCCTATGCTGAGTATGAAGGAATAGACCAAATTTGGAAAATTCTTATCAAAAATAGCCCAAAACAAAATTCTTACTTGTCTCTAATGATAGTTACTTTGACGATAATCTCAGCTATGGATGATAGCTTGTGTCACCTCTGTTTCAAAGGTATATTTAGAATGCTGAAAGAAACACACTACAATTCTGTAAAACAAGTTATACAGAATGTATGGAAATTATTGGATCTAATGTACTATTTCATGATCTGTGGCTTTGCAAATCATTTTAAAATTGACTTAATTGTATTTTAATTGATTGCTAGTATTCTAAGTGGGAGGAAAATTGTCTGGTCTAGAAAGCAGCCTATAAATATTTGTGGTCAATCTCTGTACTAGCACTCAGAATTCCTTTCCTTTGCTAGGTTTACAGAATCCACATGCAATTCAATAAGGGAGCAGAATTGTTCAAATTTGTCTCAAAATATGTATTTTAATATTCATTCCAATGCATGTTTAAATGCATGTTCTGATTTGCACACTAGATGTCGAAAAGGACATTTTGAATAGAAACATGAAAAGTCTGAATTTTTCAAATATATAATGTTCTATTCTTGCTCAGAATACTACTACTACTACTACTACTAATAATAATAATAATAAGTCAATTTTTGTGTTTTTTGAATAAAAAAATATGTCCCCACCTAGCAAACTGGCACTGAAGCAACTCCTTAATGGATTCAGCACATACAGCATTGCCATTATGTTTTGGCACCTATTCCACTGGTTTTATTAAATGAAAGATTATGATTTTACACATGGAAGTGGTTCCCCACCCACCAAGACACTAAAATTTTTTGGTAACTTTAAGAGAAATAGAGCTCATCAGTTTCTGAAGAGGTGTAAGTGCTTTAGCACTTGCAAAACAAATAGGCATGATGTTTTCAAGCTAGAGGACGTAATCACTAATATTTTGAAAAGAGGTAAGATTTTAAAAGGCTTGTTGACCAAGAGGAAAACATGGGCCATTTTATGAGCTATCCAATACAATGTTAATCCAGCCAGCTGGACCTGCAATTGATATGACAGATTCTGCACATGTTCAGCTTTATTGAAGGTAATTTAAAAGGACAGTTCACACAATTATTCAGAGAAGGTTTTGTGGAATTTTTATGAACTCAAAAACAATTTTATTAAAACAAATATTTTCCAGGTATTTATAAATCCATTTTAGGAACAGTGTAGGTGTTGATTTATATAAAACACAGTTTGCTGAGGTAACAAAGCTAACCTTTTGAACTGGGGGGGGGGGGAAACAACTATATCAGAAGAAAAGCCCCTTTGACTAAGTTTAAATCCAGTGAAAAAGGCTAACTTTAAATTTTAGAGTAATAGACTTACATGTAAAAAGCTACATAGAGAGATCTTGTAGCACCTTTGAGACTTACTAAAAGAAAGAAATTGGCAGCGTGAGCTTTCATAGATTTCAGTCTACTTATTCAGATACATTATGTAAAAAGTTAGAGAACTATTCATAGTCTTAGACACAGATGGGGGAAAGAGTCAATGAATTTGTGGATGTCCTTGTGGTTAGTGGAAAGAGAAATATGAATTCTCAATTAGCTTTCATCATAGAACCTCTTATTATATGCTTGGCTATATTTGAAGCACCTTAAAGTTAACTACATCACAGAATAGCTTCCACATGGTCCTATTTCAGTGCTTAGCTTTTGTCTTATGAGGCCTCCAATAGGTCCAACCTATCTGCTAGACACCAAATTGATTTAGAATTTGATGATAATGTGATGTGATGGCCAAAAAAGCAAATTTGCTTTTTAGGTAATAATAATAATAATAATAATTTGTTTTATTTATATACCGCTATTCCAAAGATCATAGCGGTGAACAGCAAGTAAGCTAATTAGCAAGTAAGCTAATTTGCCCCCCAACAGTCTGGGTATTCATTTTAGCGACCTCGGAAGGATGCAAGCCTGAGTCGAGCTTGGGCCCTTTTGCTGGTCTTGAACTCGCAACCTTGTGGTTTCGAGTGAATGGCTGCAGTACAGGCATTTACCCACTGCGCCACCAGGGCTCCATAGCATCAACAGGAGCAGTATCCAGATCAAGAGAACAAGTACAGTCGGCCCTTCTTATACACAGATTTTTTATACACGGATTCAAGCATCCACTGTTTGGAAATGTTCCAAAAAAGTATAAATTTCAAATATCAAACCTTAATTTTCCATTTTTTATAAGGGACACCATTTTGCTATTTAATGGGACGAGCATCCACAGATTTTGTTATACACGGGGGATCTTGGAACCAAATTCCAGCATATAACAAGGGTCCACTGTATTGCCACTCTGTTCAGCTTTGGTGAGATGTCATCTGGAGTATTGTGTCTAGTTCTGGGAAACTCAGTTCAACAAGGATATTGACAAGATTGAATGTGTCCCAAGAAAGGAGACCAAAGGGTGGAACAAATGGGCGGGAAAAAGAGGGTTGAACCTGCTTTTTCCCAAAGAGGTTCAAAACCCCACTGTCTGCATTGCACTCCCAAGACAGCCCAAATGTATATGGCCTGACTTCAAGGTGCCGTATCAAGTCAATCTTCTGGATAATTTTCTTTCACATCCCCACCATGCATGCACAACATTGCACAGACACACCTCTGGTGACTGCCTGTAGCCTAGATGCCATCCAGTTGGATGGCCACCCCTTTGATTGGCCACACAGTTGAACCTGCAATCTTCCACTGGTACAGAGCTTCAGTGTAACCAGTAAAACACTGGCCAAGTACAATCATGGACCCCCCCACACACAAAAGACCCCTTCACCCCCCTTCACCCCATGCCCCCTCTTGGACTCTATTTTGTGTATGTTGTACTTACAGCCATAGGAGGTGTCATAGGAGGTGTCATAGGAGGTGTCACACTTCCACTTTTTTGCATTGCCAGGCCGAGAATAGGACCGGGAACAATGAGTGCAAGTTGCAGGAAAAGAGATTCCACCTAAACATCAGAGGAATTTACTGACAGTACGAGTTGTTCAACGCTAGAACACACTCCCTTTTCTCTCTTTTCCTATATCTTGAACCCCTTAGCCCAGGTCCTATTCTCTGGAGCTGTAGAAAGCAAATTTACTCCATCTTCAATATGGCTTCCCTTCAAATATTTCAACTGGGAAATCATACCATCTCTTAACATTTAGAGAGGGGAACAATATGCATATTGCATATTGCTGTGATCCCAGTGTCAGTTCTCAGGGGCCCTAGACAGGTTATCTTTATTTTGAAGTTGAAGAAGAACACCCCCTAAAGGGGATTGCAGTTTGAAAGAGTTACATTACCACCTTCACTCCTTGATTGTCAGGTGTTGGCTATTGAAAATAAAACTTTCAGCTAGGTTTGACTGATTCTCAAGCTGCACACATATCTGAGGAGGGAAATTGCTTTGCGAAGGCATGCTTTGGTTACGTTAAGATTGCCCTATTGCAATATCTTCTAACTCCTCTTCTACAATAGTTTGAAAATTCAATCCCGGCCAGATGGGCGGCGAAAGACCACCTCTCTTTGCTGTGCATTGTTGCCACAGCAACCAAACTGTGCGGTAATGATGCATAGGCAGGAAGAAGCCACCTAGAGCAGCTTCTTTTTTGAGACATCATAAGGACTGCGATACAGCCCTATGATGCCCCTTCCTACCAGCAACGTCTGTACACTGCTTGTTGTGTACGTAATCATGGTGGCTCCCATGTGGACGGGAGGCTGCCATGATGGCGGTGCCTGTATGCACCAGGATTCGGGAGTATGTGGTTGCTGTGTGCTCCTGAACCGAAGAATCAGTGCTGGCATGCCGCTTCCTGCCCGTAGTTACCGGGCCTTTGGTTCCAAGCACCTTACCAGAAGATGATGAGGAAATGAATTGCCATCTGCCGGCCTGAGAGGGAGTTCACCAGGCAGGTCCAGCTCCATCAGGAGTAGCCTGAAGGAAGGAGGCTCCACCCTCCATAACTGCCATCTGCTGGCCTGAGAGGGAGTTCACCAGGCAGTTCCAGCTCCATCAGGGCCAGCATGAAGGAAGGAGACTCTGCCCTCCATAACTGCCATCCGCTGGCCTGAGAGGGAGTTCACCAGGCAGGTCCAGTTCCATCTGGACTAGCCTGAAGGAAGGAGGCTCCACCCTCCATAACTGCCATCTGCTGGCCTGAGAGGGAGTTCACCAGGCAGTTCCAGCTCCATCAGGGCCAGCATGAAGGAAGGAGACTCTGCCCTCCATAACTGCCATCCGCTGGCCTGAGGGGGAGTTCATCAGGCAGGTCCAGCTCCATCAGGACTAGCCTGAAGGAAGGAGACTCCGCCCTCCATAACTGCCATCCATCGGCCTGAGAGGGAGTTCACCAGGCAGGTCCAGCTCCATCAGGGCTAGCCTGGAAGAAGGAAGAGCCCTCCCTCCAATCCATCTGCCTTGGTCCTGGCCTCAGAGGGAGAGAAGAACCACTGGACCTCATCGCCCTTCCCTCCACCATTCCCTTCTCCTTTTGTTTTGTGTCTTTTGGATTGAAAGCCTGAGGGCAGGGAACTGTCTGATTAAAAATAATAATTGTAAGCCGCTCTGAGAGCTATTAGGGTTGAAGGGCGGGGTATAAATACCTAAATAAATATATATATAAATAAATAAATATCCCATACACCTCTCAAATGGGCACAATCCTCCTCTGTATTAAAAGACAGATAAGAGACTAAGAAGTTTATCGCACTTACCTTAGAACGGCCCCTGAGCGTTCTTAAAGGGACCATTCTGGGGACAGGAGGCAGTGGGGAACACTGTATATCGCACAGTGAGAATGCCGCGACCGAGCATTCCCCTTCCATTCTGGGAGCATTCCGTTCCATTATAGAGGGCTGATTTTCGAGAACGCTTGAGAAAGCATTCCCGAAAATCGGCCCTGGGGAACGCTCCCAGAATGGAAGGGGAACACGTGGCGGCGGCATTCTCACTGTGCGATATACAGCTTTCCCTGCCGCCTCCCATCCCCAGAACGGTCCCTTTAAGAACGCTCAGGGGCCGTTCTAAGGTAAGTGCGATAAACTCCTATATTCAATTACATTACAATCCTCATAGAACTTAGTTATAATTGTAATTGCAAAAAGGAATTAAAAGTTACTTATTATTTAACCAAGTTGATGTTTTCAAGCTCTAACTAAGCAGAACAGGGGTGAATGATAGCAGAAGAAGTTTGCTTTCTCATTCTTCCATCTATTACTTTCCCTTGAAACTTCTCCTCATAGCTTTTCTTCAAGCAGGGTTATCAGAAAGGATATAAAAATTACATATTTTTGCAATGTTTGACAAGAAAGGCTCTAATAAGAAACAGTGTCTCAGCTCATATCAACACACTGCAAGATTGTTTGCAGTTCTGAAGGGTTTCACCCCCCCCCCCCCCGAAAAAAAGTTTTTGTCCAAAATAGAATCTTTGTTATATAAAATCATATTTTCCCATTAAATATAATTCTTTTTAAAAAAAAATCACCCCCAAAATAAATACTCTTTTAGTGTTGCTGGAAGGAGACAAATGTGAAATGTTTCATCCTGATGTGTGAGAACAAAATAAGCAAACATTCTTAGTACTCATAAATGTTGTTTCTTATATTAAGTGGAGAAAACTTAGGGGATGTGCAGATCTCTGCCACATCGGGGCCGTGGCAACTGCATGCCATGGCTTCAATTTGGCCTTTTCACAGCACAAAAAGGAGCTGCAAAAATTGGCTCCTTTTTGTGACCTGGAAACGGCACTGTAGGTGTACACCATGGCTTTTACAGTGCTCCTTTGGTGCTGCATCATCTAAATGCAGAGCCAGAGGAGCGCCGTGATGCCATATACCATATGGTGTGGTGCACAGCATCACGCTGCCATAAACAAGGAAGGAAGGATGGGGAGCCGGCAGAAAATGATGCCAAGCATCGGCACGCCCAGGGCCTAAATAGGCCTGCCAGCCAATCACTGGCCGAGAAGCTGGGGAGCGCCCACCCCCCTCGGCTAACCAACCAATATGGAGCCGCACCTCTGGCAACAGCCAATCCGGGCCTCTTCCAGCCTCGCAAGGGATTGTGGGAGTTGTAGTTCCCAGCCCGGATGTGCACGGTGGCATGACGCTCCAGCTTCCGTTCCCAAGGGAGTCTGGGAGCTGTAGTCCAGGCCCAACATGGGCCAGAAGCGCTGCGGCCGCCACTGGAGCTGCCCACCCACGCCAGGCTGAGCACGGGGCCGTGATCTCATGGACCGCCACCCACTGGGTCGAGGAGAAGCCGGCCCAGCCTCCCCCGCAGCAACTGGACCAGCCCGGTAAGTTGGGTGGTCCCATTTGTCACTAAGAATGTAATTCAGTCCACAGCCATACTGTCTTGAAAAACCAAGCTTTGTTAGCTTTGAATTATTGTAACAAGAAAAAAAATCATTTAAGCTTTTTTGCCTGGCAAATTTAATACAGTGGAGAAGACCTCTCGAAGAATTCTACATCCTGGAATATTGGTTTTTGTTTGACAGAGAGCTGGACAAAACTAGGCAATACATTAGGCATGCCCTGTCAAACTAACACCCTATATCAATCTTACGTAGTGTAAATCTGCATTTATGTAGTTACACAGTGATTCCATAACCCCTTCTGCCAATATACTTGTTCATTGTCCCAGTCTGCAATGGGGAATGTGCAATTGTCATTTCCATACCCCTAGTGAATCATGTGGTTCATTGAAGGTACTGACAGATAGGCACCATCCAAAAATGTGCAGCTGCATGTGTACCGTTTCTACTTGTTGAACCACATTTATGTAACCATGAAATGACTATGTTCATTGCACAATGGCAAGAAAAGAACTATATATATAATCAACTGGACTTACACATTTATAACTGTTTGGTATTCATGATCCCTCAATATTCCCTAGTTTAAGAGACATGTTTGTGGTTGTTGTTGTTGTGTGCCTTCAAGTCATCTCTGTCTTATGGCAACTCTATCACAGATTTCTTGGCAAGATTTGTTCAGAGGTGGTTTTCCATTGCCTTCCCCTGAGGTTGACAGCATGTGACTTGCCCAAGGTTACTCAGTGGGTTTCATGGTCGAGCAGGGAACTGAGCCTTGGTCTCCAGAGTCATAGTCCAATATAAAAACCAGTATGCTATATTGGCTCTTGAGAGACATGAATGGACTCCGAAAGTCCCCCAGTGTCCACTTACTGAGAAGCTTACTAATTGATGGATATCCATTCTCCTATTGTTTAGGAAGCAGCTGACTAATGTTCCCAACTTTCTTGAGCAAGCAATCTCTGGTGTAAGAGGAAGTTGAAACATGGATTCTGCTTCTGCCTATTACAACAGAGATTGCTCATGGGAGGGAGTGGAAACATCTGTCAGCTACAGTCTGCTAGATAAGAGATCAGACCCCCATTGATCACAGTGTCTGTAAGTGGGGATTGGGTGGGTCAGGCCAAGAGTCACTGCATAGCCATGTAATGTTTATGTATTCATAACTTCCCAACAAGACAAGATTCTAACCCAAATATGTAAGGAAATATGAAACCAACAGGATTTTGGCCACTTTCCCCTTTACAAAAGCAACTGCAAGTAGGCTCTTTCATCCATACTGTACTGGGAGCTAACCCTTTCCCCCCTGATCTTTCCCCCTTCGGTTAACATTGCTATTTGAATTAAGGTGCAACTCTGCATTTAGGTGCAAATAGCAATAAAAGGGATGATTTATGCTAGGAGAAGAGCAGGAACAGAAAGCAATAGCCTGTTCTCTGTGTACACAGCAGTTCTGTCCATATTGGAACATTGCACAAATGGAGAGTACTATTCAGAGATTTTAGACAGTGTGAGCTTAATTTAACATGTGGTTGGATCTCAAACTAGTCAATCGATGGGGTTGGGGAGAGATATTTAAATGATTAAATGTAATTAAATGATTAATCACACTGCAGCCATTAGATCCAAGTGAAGTGCTATTTACTTTCTTCATATCAGACTAGCAGAGATTCAGAAAATCCACTAATTTCTGACATGATGTACTACAGTTTCTTAGGAATAAAGTAGGTCATATCATCGATCATGATGATTAAGGACTATTGCATATGATGATTCAAACATGATACAAGACACTCTAAGAAGTGATTAAGATATTGAAGTCATGATGTTAATAATAAATGTGGACATGCTTTCTTCTTCATTTTCTGATATACCTATTTTATGTGTTTACAATATAGGTTACTTTTTAAAGTATTTGTTATATATACAGAAATGGAAAACAAAGAAAAGAACAGTGAATTGCCCAGTCCGATGTTTATATATGTAGATATTAAATTTCATTGAAATCAATAAGACATACTGCTAAGTAACCATACACAGGATTGTAATTTACAACACAAAATAAAGTTTTATATGCTTTTTTGCTATTTGGTTATTTTTGAAATCTATTTTAATTCATTTTCATTTCATTTCGATATGTCTATTTCAAAAGAAAGAGAGAGTAAATGTACAATCTACAAATTCTTGGTCTCATTTATTATTTTTGAACCACATGTTAAAAGAAGACACCTATTAATATGACTAATAAATCACTGACCAACAAATTCCTTATTGTTTCATTAGCCTGATGCAGAACTAAAACCTATTATGACCCATAAGTAGTTTAAAGTTACTTACAATATCTTAGATATTTTCTATTTAAAAGAAACGTATGTGTCTAATGAGACATATAATTTTTTTTCCATAAAATGTTGCTTCTAAATTAAATTATTAGAAGAGAGTGATAAGTGGTTTAATGTATTTGAATGAGGTAAGATATCAGTATGGCAGTCCAAGGGCTGACACACCAGTTTCCCATTTCCAAATATGCCATCATAGCAGGCCTATTAAATGGGGAAGAGGGATGTGGCATTGTTACTGGTCTAAAATTTTATTTCAAAAATGTGGACTTCTCAAATTTCAAGTGATTGGAACGAAGTGAAGGTATATAATAAAAAACTCTTTTAAGAAGCCTTAACATATTTTTTGTACAAGAAATAATGTAAGATCATGGAATATGCATTTACAGAGCCACATTTGTCCGCAACAGTTTCAATAACATGTTATCAAAATGATTAAAATGCAAACAAAGTAGTGGCTGAAAAACCCATAGAAGATCATGTCTTTGGGTGGGCATATGTGAATCTAGACCTGAAATTGTCTTCTTTTTCTCAAGGAATCTGACAATTGACCCAATGTAGAGTTTAAGTACAAGGTAGAAGAAAATCCTGGAACTCAAAGTTCAATAAGGCATATGACGGGGGTGATAGTGGTCATGGTGACCTTTATTTACCTTATATACCTGTATATAAGTAAAAAAAAAATCCCCAAATTTGACCCCAAAATCCTGGGTTGATTTATATATGAGTCAATACGGTAATCCTGTTCAGAAAGTTCCTAAAAGAAGTGTTGCCCACCACCCTATTCTCTTTACTTTTGGCAGCACTGTCTGGGTAAGAAAACAGACTGTGTGCATGTTTCTTACTGATTTGCTAGGGAAATTCCAAAGCCCTGCTGCATTTGCAAGAAGAGGAGGTGTGTTTTTCTATGTGTGTGTGTGTTTGTTGCTGGTTTGTTAGGGAGATTCCAATGTCCCACTGGATTTGCAGGGAAAGGCAATTCATTTTTGTATCTGTGTGTGTGTTTGTTGCTGGGTTGCTAGGGAGATTAAAAAGTTCTGCTGGATTTGCAAGGAAAGGAGGTGTATTTCTGTATGTGTGTGTGTTTGTTGCTGGTTCAAAAGTCCTGCTGGATTTGCAAGGGAAGGAGGTGCATTTCTCTGTGTCTGTGTGTGTGTGTGTATTTGTTGCTGGTTTGCTAGAGATTCCAAAGACTAACTGCATTTGCAAGGAGAGAGAGTGTGTGGTAATTAACAAAAATACAAAAAACGAGCATTAAAATAGTATTAAACTATGCATAATATTAAAACAAATATAAAAATACGCTTTTAAAAGATTAAAAGAAGTTAAAACCAGTTCACCTTAAATCAATCCAGTGTCCTCAGGGCCTGTCAAATAGCCTGGACATAAGCCTTACAGAACTTAAAGCATTTATTTCAGTACTGAACTCTTCCAAGAATGGTAACACTTCTCCCTACTGCAGCGCCACCTCATATTCCCGCTTCAAATGGCTATAAAACATCCTGGAGCATGTTTTTTTCCCTTCTGCTGGGGAGCTGAGAAGGAGGGAGGGAGGGATCACAAAGGCCACCTATCGACATAAGCAGGTCTACCATAATTGGAATTAGCAAGTAAATTCAGATAAAATTTTTATTAATGGATTTAGGCCTACCATTTACTAAGTGTATGACTTCCTTTCTGAACTAATTCATTATCTATTTGGAACTCATTCAGTTTGGGGACCATTTAAATATTCTGCCTCTCCAGAAAATTACACCACTGATTCCCTAGAAAAGGGAAAGGGTATGTTTGTCTCACCAAATGTTGGACGACAACTCCCATAAGCGCTATCCAGCAAAGCAAATTTTGAGGGTTTATGAAAGTTCTAGTCCAACAACAAAGTAATTTATAATCAGAAGTACTCCATTTTCTAAAATACCAGATTGGGTACCAAACTTTCTTGGAGCCAGTGCACATTCATAATGGAGATTTTCCAACACGTTCAGATACAGTAATTTTTGCAATGGTTTCTTTATCTCATTCTTACAATCTCCATATGTTTCCAGCATTATTGTCATAGCTGCAGATCTATTGTTTAAGCATACATAGTAAATTGCTTTCCTGTTATGAATTTTAATTAATTGGGCTTATAAATGCTTTCTGAAGTGAGAGTAGAATACCAACATAATTATAGTTATTTAATTCTATAAAGGTGCCGTGATATTAAAAAAGAGCAACTGTTTAAATATACACTTTTATTCTTCTATAAATTAGCATTTTCACCATCTACTTTATTACTTAACAGTAAATTATAGATAAATGATCTAACATAATAATTCTTTCAAGTTAATTATAAGCATAACACCAATAGTAACTGGCAAAAGTTTTGTTTTGAAGATCTACATTTTACTATTCTATTGGAAAACCAGTAAATTTTGCTAACTATTATTCTTGGTTTGTTTTCCCTTTATGTGGGGCAACCTGTTTTTTTTTAAACCCACTTCTTATTTTGAAATTTGTATTGAATTTTGAGAAACTATCTTTTTTGTTGTAAAACTACTACTCACCATATATCTCAACCTTTGTTTGCAGATGTCTCTCTATCTCCACAATATTTTTTCTAAAGCCTTACAAAAGTGTCATGTTCAGCTTTAAATCATCTCATAAAAAATAAAATATTTTTATTAATAAAAAATAGAAACTTGTCCTCCTGGATTTGCTGGTTTTAGTTTTCAGTAAAAACATAGTACAATGGACAAGATGCTGAGATGAAAGGAGAAGGGCTTTGTGCAGACCAGAACATCTCTACTGTGATTTGTTACATTCAGTTGTAGTTTTCCCCACATATTTGTTGTACTATTTCTGAATGGTTATTGTGTCTACTCCCTTTTATTCAGGACTGGATACATTATCCCCTCTATTGTTTGTTGTTGTGTGCCTTCATGTTGTTTCCTAGTTCTGACGACCTTAAGGTGAATGTATCATAAGTCTTTCTTGCAACATTTGTTGAGGGGGATTTTGCCTTTGCCTTCCTCTGAGGCCAAGAGAGTGTGACTTACCAAGGTGATTTACTCTGCACAAAATCTACATATGGTTGATTTGCAGAGACATCATTTTCTGTGCAGGAAACAACATTCTCTACACTGCACTGCCAGCATAGGAATACAGCTCTTTTTTCACAGAAAATGCTGTTTTCCATACCAAAATTCTCTTTTCTCTCTGTATAAAAAATCATGTGATTTTTGTACTTGAATTATGAATAGGCTTTGAAAACTGCATGTTTTCAAACACTTTTTTGCAGCAGGAAGAAAACTTTTAAATTTATTCATTGCTTCCTTTGAGAAGAAACCTGGAGAAGAATGACATCTCTAAACCTGGAATACCATTTTTTCCAACCTATCATGTGCATGTTTGAGCTCCCAGTTCCTTCTAGGAAGGAGTAAATTGTGGGAAATTGTTTTGTCTAGAGGCTTGATGAATCTAATCTGCATAAAATCATATATGAAATTGCATGTTTCAGACTAACTGAATGTTAGACTTTAGCTAGTATATAAGTGAGTCTGCACTTCTCTGAAAATTGTACTATAGTTCTTGGTCAGTTAAATGTAACTAAGAGGCAGTATAGATAGATGGCTTCGTGCCATCCATTTTTGCCCCGTGTCTGTGCTGCAGCATCCCTATGCTGCCACACAGACATGCAGCAAAAATAGAGCTGCCTAGAGCAGTCTCTTTTTTGTGACGCCAGAAGCAGGAAGGAGTGCCGCCATGACACCACTTCCTGCCAGCGATGTCTGGTCACTGTATGGCAGTGGCAGCATCATGGCAGTCCCCGTAAAACTGGGAGTCCACCATGATGCCAGCATTCAAACATATTAGGTTTCGGGAGCGTGCAGTTGTTGCACACTCCCAAACCCTAAAATCGCCACCCTCACACCATAAAGCGCCCATGTGTACCAGGCCTGAGATCAACTTCTGATATGTGATACATAATGCTTTGTCAACAATGGAAGTTCAAAGAGAATGTCACAGCTTTATACAATTGCAGTGTTGGCTTTCTGACCCACAGCATTATCCCACTGCTGCTCATTTAAGGATATCTTCAGCATGTCATTATATGTATTCAAATTAAAAGTAAATTTCCAAGCTCTACTTTCATATTGCTGGATACTTTAATTATCCTCTTCTAAAATTAGGCTCTTCATATAAAGACCATGAAGCTGACAATAAATGTTAAATTCACAGAATCATGTATTTTCTTATCATTATATTCAAATGAAGGTTCTTCTCATGTAAGTTGGAATGTAACAGTAAGTTATACTCCTCATTTCATATTTGCATCCAGTGCTTTTAAGTTAGCAAATGAGTGTGGTTTATTGTATTTTGACCACTAGAAAGAATGTTGCCAAAGAAACTAAAAAGGTTGGTTTAGCATTATTTTAGAAGAGTAGAAAAAAGCACAGCATTAACATTTATCAGATGAATTTCACAAAGAATGCAAGGGTCTAGATTACTTTTTATGGACTGTTTTACTAAAACTATTTGGAAAGGTTCTAATGGTACACATTTAAAGAATGCTTATATTAGCTACCATTTTCTAACCAGTAGTAACAGCTAGTCATTTATAGGTTGTCATATGTGAATTTCTGTAGCTAAAAGGAATCCAAAGAGTTAGTGCTGTTATCAAAAGTACAGTTGTTAAAGTTCCTTACTTGTCCTTGGTTATACAAAGATTTAATGGGCTAAAGGGGGAGGGGGAGTCTGAAAGACAACTACTACCCAACATCCAAGATTATATCTCGTACATCTGAATATAATTATACTACTCAAAGTAAAATCAAATGGCACTCTTCTATTTTGGCTTACCATTCAGGCAGACAGTTTCTTGAATGAGTCAAACAAACACAAACATATCTCAGCTCTCCTCACATTTCAGCACTCATAGAAACAGCATCCTCCAGGGCAAAATTGAGATTATGTTTATACAGTAACAGGAAGTTAAGGTTAAAGTTCAGGACACAAAGGCACCAAGTACAGGGCGGTATGTCAAAGGTTGCCAACAGAAAGGTAGCCCTTACCATTACTACTGAAGACTCTCATCACTCAGAAGGGCTGAACATTTGAATGGGAAAAGATGACAGAACTTCAGAAAGCACTGCACTTATTCACTTGTTTTGTGGTTCTTTAGCATGTTGTTACAATGCTTTAAGAGATCAGTTAAAAATATAAAGCTACTTTTCAAATTTATCTAAATATAAATGTATCCCCCATCAAAGCATGTTGTTGTCATTACTGGTAACTGCCCTTGAGCTAGCTTCAACTCATGGCAACCTTGTGGATGAAACGTCTCCAAGTCCTACACTGCTTTGCTTAAGGCCTGTAGATTCATGCCCATGACCTCCCTAATCATGTCAAGAAACAGTTGAGTCTAGACACACAAAAGATAGAAATTGTCTAAATTTTTATTGTGTTGCATGAGAATGGAGACAAGGGAAAAGTGTCGATATTATTTGCTTGTAACTCAGGGCCCTCTCATCAAGGTTTAGTATTCCCAGCCTCAAAGGGGCTGAAGAGCAAATTGATGTGAGTTCAATAGCGAAGAGTGTTTTCTAATGCTCAACCTTTAAACCTGAGTACATGACTCAGTAAAATCATCATTATAATCATCATTATCAACATCCTGCAGGTAAAAAGTTTATTTACTTAAATACCAAATAGCAATAGATAAGAAACATACTAAACAAAGCCCTAGATCTGGTAACTGTAAGCCAGAAGACTTTTTCTTCAGCCTCCCCTAGACTGTGGAATGACCTCCTGGAAGAGATTCAACAGCTGAATGTGCTGTCTGAATTTAAAACAACATTGA